>NC_041390.1:137013159-137071048 GCF_002162155.2 Triticum dicoccoides
ATTTCCTTCTTTGCCGATCTCGATTGTGGTTTTTCATCTAAGTATGTGGTGATTTTTTTTAGAGAAGGAAGTATGTGGTGTTTAGTAATGCACAATTTTATTAGCTACGATGCCATGGTATACGTAGTGCTTTAAATAACTTGTGTTTCTTGTACTAAAAAGTAATTCAGAATTTGTTTCTGTTTCAATTAGAGCCCTGATGCAGACAAGGATTGTGTGGTTGTACATGCCACTCACTATGAGGCGGAAGACCTGAATATACGCACTGGGAAAACAGAATTCTTAGGCTGTTGGATCCTGGAAGCCATTTGCGGTTATATCAATGAAGAGTTGTATTCCAGCCTCACTATTGTCAGGCATGTTGTCTAGGGTGTACTGAAGCACAAGAAGTTCAAAGCTACTCCTTCGTTTTTGAGGAATACTATTCTTGTCAAGCTTACGCAGGAAGATGACGTGGCATGCCTCCACAAACAAGTTTATCAGTGGCAAGGCCACAAGGTTGTCTTCATGAAGGTTCACAGGATTGAGCTGCTGTGGGACGTCCTCGATGATGTTCATGGCAAGGTCCATCTTGTGTCCATCCCAAATTAGATCGAGGCATGAAATAGTTGCCCCAGCTAGTGTTTAATAGTAGTTTGGATTGTGTCTAATTATCCGAACCTTGCCTGTTATCGACCCCTCTGGGGCTAGTACTCTGTTTGAATCCGTCTATGGGAACTGCTGCTACTTTTGTGTGCCCGTGAATCATGTGAGAACCATCGTAATTGTTGCCGAAACAGATGCGTCCTCACTAGTTTTTTCATGAATATGGCATGGTAAGACATAAGTTGTCACGGTTTATCATACGAGCAGTGTGTGTTTTGACGAAATAGAGCACTCGTTTGAGAACCGTGCGCCGACGTATACATAAGTACTTGTAAACACTGTTGGTACTACCCCACTTGTAAGCAGTTGTGCAAAACATGACACATTGGCTCAGCTCGCTTCAACGCTAGGCTATCGACCAGCTAACAATCAACAATCTGCTGTCTGACATATAAGCAACTATGTGTCTTGTTACAGTGGTTCATGCAGTTAATTGAGGCCACAATGTAATAAATTCCAAACATTCACACGCTAGTCCAGCGCTCATGTGGAACACCCACATTAAACTCGTCTTCATAAAAAACTTGAAAAGCATAAGTTAAGCAATTTTATACATCTCAATGATTCATAGAACATAACAAACATATACTAGTTCACAGCAAAAGACAAAGTTGTGAGAAGGTTTACAAATCAGGAAAAAACAAGCAAGGCTTCTCTCTGAGCAAAGGGCCTCCCGGCAGGCTTAAATTTCCTGGAGTTCACTCTGGTTTTTTCTTGTTGCCACCATTCAGGGTTAGGTTCTCTCATTCCAGAATAACCAATTATAATTGTGGTATCAGCTGGAATGCTGAACTGAACCATGCAGTGTACTGACCAGCTGAAATGCTTGTGCATTCCACTAAATTTAAGCACCGCTATTTGCAGAAATAAGCAGACCACAATGC
Organism: Triticum dicoccoides; assembly: GCF_002162155.2. Lineage (NCBI taxonomy): Eukaryota > Viridiplantae > Streptophyta > Magnoliopsida > Poales > Poaceae > Triticum > Triticum dicoccoides. Next base: position 137,014,689 of record NC_041390.1, read on the forward strand.
CTCTTGTCCGCGCACCTGTCCAAAAAACCGCCATGCAGCCGTGCCAGCTAGTCCTTGGTCCATGGATGAACTGGTAGAAAGTGCATTTCGGACTAGGATGCAGTTGTTTTCGCTCGTCCCTGCACTGCAATCAGGAAGTAAAACGTATGAATCAGCTTATTTTAGATTGCGTTGGTCATTCTACCTTAGTTACTACCAATGTAGGGATACCTTGAAGACGGGAGGTTAGACGACGGTAGCGAGGGATAGCCATCTCATTTTGCGTAGTTGTACTAAAACTGAGGTGTGTGCTTTTAATTGCGCAGATAGAAATGATATGGAGACAGACATCCCGAAACGATATGGAGACAGACATCCCTGTTTGCGCAAATAAGATATACGGTTATTTAAACAGTGACAGATATTACTACTTCCCCCGTTTCCTCTTAGAACCAAGTCCTAGATTGCTACAGCTTTCCCACTTTCTTCCCTATTTGAACCAACGCTTTGAGTCGACTATACGAAATAGCTTTACTTCTAATCTACTACTACTATAATGCGGCAGTTTTGAAATTGGATTTACCACCCCATCTTTGGTTCTCCCGCCCAAACAAGCATTGGCTCAAAATCCACCGTTCATTTCCCCTCTCATGCATATCATTGTCGTCCATTAAACAAAGGATGACATGATCTGACGGCTAAGACCTGCCGGATTCGCTCCCGCTCCTTGTGCACATGGCCGACTCTGCTCTCCAAGTAAACAAATAAAGAAGTCCCCGTTGAATCTGGATTGCACCTACTGAAGTTGAGAAATGTCTAGAAACTGTTGTCACCTCCTCACATGCAAGTATGACAAGTTGGCAAATAGCTAGCACATTTTGGTTCCCCGTTGTCACCTAGGAAATAAACACTCTACTACTAACTAATTTTTTAGATTACTGTAAAAATGGATTTTTTTAGATGCCGCTATACTGCAAAGTTTACACTTTTCACATAACATTACATTGCATGGCTGATGCTAGCTAAAGTTTTATTCTTCTTCATCAAGAAATGTAATATTTTTATTATTCGCAGAAAAAGTGTAATATTTTATTTCAGTCATACATAAGCTATACCTCAAGCTAATACAGGACATGAGTGTCTGTCAGACCTAAATGACTTATTTAGTTGCACAAAATAGTCCATAAACATGCATGTAAACCATCAAACAACTCTGGAACTATACATCAGTGGAACCCAGGAAACATCATATAATAAAACTACAACTTTTATCTTGTAATCAAATTCTTACTTGGAACTCAGTTTGATTTGTGCACGTGATTTGCTTCTTATTTCAGAATAGTCCTTAGATCATGCAAACAAACACACTATGATATCTACTCAAGATACGAGTACCCATTTCTCTCTCTAAAAAGAAGGTATATGAGTATTTATCATACAGAACATACGTGGAAAGCACGTGCCTTAGTAGAAGTCTAGGTGGCTTTGGAACAGCGGACGGAAGTAGAAAAGGATCCACACGAAGGGAGCTGGGGCAGTAGAGCAAGGCAGGTTTCGAAGGAATATATACCTGAGGGTCGTCGGCATGTCGCAAAGACGGCGTTGGGAGGCTGCATCTTGGCCACAATACCGCAGGGAGGAAGAAGGGGTCGGAGGCCCTCCCGAGCCGGCGCTCTCTCGGAGAGAACGGCACGGCCGCCTATCGGGACGCGCGGGCAGCCGTTGGTCTCCTCCCTCGCCGCTGATGACAGCGTGAACGATGCACCTACACCCCTGCCCCGGTCGAGGTTGTCTGGCCGGATTTGTGACCAGCCGTGAGCTGAGAGAGAGTGTGGCCACCTATGTGTTGCTTAGATCTGGAGAGCATGAGAGAGTGAACGAGAGGAACCCTAGTAAAGCAAGCGCTAAGGCTCCTGCTTTTATATATAGTGGAGTGATTTTGTTGTACCAGCTTCAAAAAAGGCGCTCCTACGTGTACCCGCGAGTGGGTGTGAGAGAACTAGTGTGTGCGTGCACCGCTTCTCTTCGTGAGAGTACAATATACTATGCCCAAAGAACGTTCGCCGCAAAAGTAATAGTACAAGTGTGTGACGTGTGAGCTAAAATAAAATGTGTGCGCCGTCTTTTGTTTTTTAGAAGTTCTGAGGGTAGGGTGTGAAGAGCACATATGTGCGTGACGTCTACCTGCAGATAGACGGTGGGTGCGACGTGCGAGTCTGCGAGAGGACTCGGGAGAGTCGTGACTCGTGAGGGTGCGTGTGCGTGAGAGAGAGGGGGCACGTATTAATGCAATGCATGTGTCCGTAAATCATTATCCAACAAACATTTGCCACAAGCCTTTTCCTGACGAACACCGTAAGGACCGTTAGATCGGCATCCGACAGTGTCAGTTTTGCCATGTCATTTAACAGAACAGCCACTCCTCCTACACACAAATCTTCCACGTGAGTGTTAGCAACTGCTGTATGCTCCCTCCGTTTCGAAATGCAGTGCATATAGCTTTATTGAAAATTCAAACCTTGCAAACTTTTACCGAGTTTTCATGTACCAAATTGCACATGTAGAATACCATGTATATATCATGTCATTCATATTCGAGAGGTAACTATAAAGTTGGGTGAGGAGTCTACAAAGAAAGACCATCGTATCACCCGCAGCAATTTCAAGCATCCTTTAGTGTCGAGGAATATCATAGGAACTCTATATGATAGGATTTTTATAGGATTTTTTCCTTTAGAGCCAATTGGTTCATAGGAATAGATTCATATACTCCACATTTCAAAGGAAATAAACATGATATCATTTCTATAGCTTTAGAGCCACTTGGTTCATATGAATGGATTCCTATACTCCCTTAATTTCGAAGGAAAATAAACATTAGCGTATATTCAATAGAAAAGTTCCTATGATATAAACCAAATTACATCTCTTTTCTAATTCCTCCTCATAGGAATTGAGAAACATGTCATCTCTATATTCAATAGAAAAGTTCCTATGATGTGAACCAAATGACATCTCTTTTCCAATCCCTACTCATAGGAATTGAGATGCTCCATGTCATCTCTTTCCCTACAACTTCCATGTATACATCTTCTATTCCTAAATAGATAGTACAACCCACTAGTAGCTTTTTTCCAAAACATGCAACTATGGCACAAGAACTATATAGTGTGCCAATAACTTTGAAAGATGGTCGCTGGATGAAGCTAACCCGACAGTGCAGAGATAGGCAAATCCGAGCACTACTAGCCGTTGGATATCATCAACGTTCCACCAGATCTGCCACATGTACAATTTAGAAGACTTCATGGTTGAACTTAAGCATAATGCACAAACCTCAAAACACAAGCACTTCTCCTTTGTTCTAGAATCTTCTGTATCATAATTGATTATTTTTTTCTAAATGAATTGCCATTATTTGTTTTTTACTTTATGATTTACTCCCTCCGTTCCAAAATAGATGACCCAACTTTGCACTAACTTTGAACAAAGTTAGTGCAAAGTTGGGTCATCTATTTTGGAACGGAGGGAGTACAATGCACAACCCCATGAATCTTAACATTTTTATAAAACTTATTGATTTTGAATGAGATGAACTATAAGAACTAAGTGAACATCTACATCATGCATATATGACTCAAAGCTTTACATCCTATAGTGTGTATTTATTCATAATTTGGTTTCGAAATCTCATGCGTTCAATACATGTGTACCTTACTAGTTTTGAGTAGAGTAGCAAATTTCACGCGGCCCCGGGTATATCAAAATGCAGGGCCCATGCATCATTGCCTTTCGGTCGAACCTACGTCCACAATTTTTTGTACGTACTATATCTCCACTGGTCCCCGAACCCAGAATGCTGCCTCGTTCCCGTAAAACCAAGCGGCCCACACATATTTAAGGCGTCGGCTCGAACCCGTTTACTATGACGTGGCCCCACACGCCGTAGTACTCCTACAAACCCTACCACCGCACTCATCATTGGTTTTCTTCAAGAGGACGAGGGAGAAGCCGATTTGTAGTGGAGGCGCTTTCAAAAAAAGGATCTGTAGTGGAGACCCCTACCCTAGGGTGCCCTAGGTAGCTGCCGCACACATCATCGTTTTCTCTTTTCTTTATGCTCTTGCGCCCTAGAGTGAAATGATGGTTGCTTCGTCCGTCCAGCTTAATGTGAGAAAGGTGGGGCTTTGTGATTTGACCCCTCGTCGCTCATTTTCTACTACTGCGGCGCTACGACCGGGGTGCCTCCAATTCCAACCGCTGCTCCGAACTGTAATTTGGTGCATCGCACGTGGAACAAGATGATGGATGAGCCACATGTCGGCCAAAGGGGTCCTGTTAAGTGTGTCGCCATTTCGTGTGCGGACTGACCCTGCTTGAGTTGCTACGCCAACACGACAGGAGCAGCCTACCACTTGGTTTTGCTCCTTGGTGAATCCCGATTATATTGATCTAAAAAGATACGTCCTGAACTAACCTCTCCGTCTCGGTTTTTTTATTTTTAGGCGTCTCGGTTTATAGGGCATGCACGTAGTTCTAGGTCATCCATTTGACTAACTAAATATGAGTTACTATGTCACAAAAAGTATATCATTGGATTCTTAAGCGGATGTAGTTGTATTTAAAAGTCGAGGGCGGGGCTTTTCCTACGCGGTAGGCGGTGGGGCAGTTCCGCCTAGTCGGTTCGACAGAGACGCGAGAAGACGAGGGAGTAGGCTGCTGCAAACGTAGGGTTGTGCGATTTGACAGCGAGTTACTGCTGGACAGGTGGGGCCCCATGATTTGACTTGCCATTATCATTTTAACTGCGACGCTACGACCGGCGTGAGTCTCCCAGATTCCTGACCACCTCCATACAGGTGCCTCTCCCAATGCTCCACCATGTAGTAGAGGCTGGCTCTTGCATGAGAGCCTACTTCTCCACTTTTTCCTTGCCTCTCTTTCCTCCACATATGCAAAAATGCCATGTAAAGCGCACTATTGTACTTACTTTTACTTGCTCCTACATGTGCTTAAGCTTGCCACATAAGCATAAAGTCTGATGTGGCAAGTTAATCAAGAAGAGAGAGACTAGTTTGGTGACCCAAGGAAGAAACGGTGCTAAGCGTGTGTACCTAGGTGAAAAGACAATTTTGAGTCTATAGCTAATTAAATGAAGCAAACTTAGCAACACCATTTCATTGGAAGAGGTCACTCCTTGGCAAATGCAATAAATACACGCGCTTAGCACCGTTTCTTCCTTGAGTACGAAGAAAGAGATAGAGAGGAGTAAAAAATACACTTATAGCCAACCTTGTTGTAGTATGAGTGACTAAGTGATGACTATGTATGAGATGCCAACATCAGATAGCCTAACGCACCGTGTTAAATCTCCAAGGGCGCGACCGCGCGAGCGATGCGATGGTCGTGGTAGGCACGACCATGATACGGGCTGCTGGCAGCCCTTGGATCTGAGATCAAACGGGCGCATGCTAAGTTTCTGAAAATTTGCAGAATAACCCTCCAGGATAGGATATTCACCCATAGGTCTAGAATCATGCCATGCAACCGTTCGATCTCAGATCCAAGGGCTCTCGGAAGCCCGTACCATGGAAGAATGGAAAGCCACTACCCTGCCGTTCGCACGTTGGCAGTTCGCTCCTACTCGTCCCTGCACGTCCTTCAATACTACGTCGGTTCGCTCCTAGTCGTCCTGTCCATTCACATTACGGCAGTTCCACTAATCCTAACCCTCCTCCCAAATCCATGGCGTCCCAAATCTCCATGATCAGCGGTGAGTACAAGGTTAGAACCATCACCGGCGATGAGTTCGACGTCATCTACACATGTTCTTCCGCGACGGTGAAAGGATGCCTTTCTCGCTTCAGACGCATGTTCGAAGACTCAGATGATGAGTGGGTCGTTAGGCTAGATGTTGAGTACACCACAGTCCTGGGACGAGAGAAGGATCTAAAGGACGAAGAGAGGAAGAAGCCCGCCGTGATCTAGGTTTGCGTGCATGACTTATGCTTGGTCTACCACATATGCCATGCCGACGTTGAGTGCCAGGATTTTAAGGACTTCCTCGAGAGCAACCTAGTCAAATTCGTTACTGTAGACTTTGGTAACGACAAAGACGTCCTGCATCGAATAGGCCTCGTTGTAGGCAACACCTTCGACCTCCAGAAGAATCGGCTGGTGTCCGCTCGTCAGCCTTCAATGCTGACCCTGGCAGGAGCCATGGTTCATCCTTCGTACGGTAAACTGGAGAAACCTACATACACGTTTCATCGTCATGCATGGCAGCGGAATGTACTAGATATAGACCACATCCACTACGCTGCAATGGATGGCTACCTTTGCTTCAATATCTACAAGGGTTGGATGAAGAGCAACAGCCAAGTGTGCGGTTCAAGCAAAGAAGTATCGGCCAAGAGGAAGAGGGACAAGGACGAAGTCGAGGACGTGGACGAGGACTCCGAGTAAGGTGGCAGTGTCGTTGCTCATGGCGGTTCTAATGCAGTGTCTACCGGAATAGTTGCAAAGTTTAATTTCAGGTGTGCTTAATTTAATTTGAGGGGTGTGTTGTGCTGAGCCCCCAGCAGAACTATGTTATGTTCCTTCTCGTTACTTTAACTCTTCAGTACGTACATACTAGTATTTCTTACATTTCATCTTTTAGTTGGTATAGTACTACCACTCATTTCTTCACAATATATACGTACAATATATATGGCCAACATCATATAGCCAGCAGTTTAGTTGTCAAAGAATTTCAGGGTGCTTAGAGGGTGCTTGGATCCAAGGGACTTATTTTTGTCTGACTAAAAATAGTCTCTTTAAGAGGCTAAAGTTCCAAGCACCCCTGAAAGAGGGGCTAAAACTAGTCTTGAGACTAAATTTTTTTTAGTCAGGGGTACCCCTACTAAAATGTGGATTAGTCCTCTCTCTACTCATTTATCACCTCTCCTTTAACACAGGCGAGTTCTGGATTGGAGGGTTTGGAGGATAATAAATGCTCATTAACTTGATTTTAGCCTTTTTAGTATTTGGATCCAAGCATGGGTGAGGCTAGCATGTTTTAGTCCCACTACTTTTAGTCATGGGACTAAAACATATCCAAGCACCCTCTTAGTTTTATTTGAGGGGTGGGTTGTGCTGGACACCATTATTGTGACTAGCCTTTTTAATAGTACTATATGCATAATTTGGCGACGAGCGCTCTCTATATGTACCACCTTTTTTAATTTCAATTTTTGCTCCATGGCGCAATCCATCGATAGTACTGCTGTACAAAAGTATACATTTTTTAAAAGGCTAGAGTACTGTTCATCACATATATAGCTAGTTAAATTCTCAACCTAGAACGACGTGCATGCCATGTAGTAAACTGATACGGAGGAAGTATAGTAAAAATGAGGTGATTTTACCAAGCAATCGGCGGGGGAGCATGGCCTGTCATGCGGTCCCACGTGTCATGATGTACCAAGGCGATGCGCGTGTCCCTCTTGAGGCAGAAGCAATACTAGTACGTGGTTTGAGATGATGGCGAACCGAAGTGTGAAATAATGGTTGCTTCGTCCGTCTGGGAAAGTGCAGCATTGTGATTTGACGTCTCATTGCTCATTACTACTACTGGGTCGGTACGAGTGGGGTGCGTCCCCCTGCTGTTCTGCACTATTATTTGGTGCTTGACACATCGACCCGGTTGCTATATGTCCCACATGTCGGCGACAGGAAGTACAGAATTCATGAAAGGGAGCATCAACGGAGGAGTATACTACAGAATTCATGAAAGGGAGCGACTTAGTTTTGGAAAAATCTGTTTTTACGGAGTACGTACCCACTAGGGTTTATAGGGCTCATCTAAAAAACATTCGGTTTTCCGTTTGATAAGTCTCAATTCTACTATACTAGTAGTAGTACCATTACATGTTGGATTTCGAGGTGCGTTAGATCACCCGACGCAAGCAGTGTTAAGAGGAAACTAACCAACGCATGTACAAGTTCATGGAAATTTAGTGGTCATTCATGCATTCGTTCTAATTAATGCCTCGGTAAACATAACTTCTTGAGAAAAACGAGCGTACTAATTACTTGTGCAAAATATGAAATTAATTCGACCACTCACCGTCTACCTTGGTTGGAGAGATTTTGAAATTGAGCCATAAACTGGAAAGGAGGGAGTAGTAACTTTTGTCTCGGTTACTATTTGTGGCCTTGTATAAATGCAAAATGTATTTTTTTATAGTGGCCCTGTATAAGTAAATGGAGGGAGTACTAACCAAAGTACGTAGTAGGGACGAGGAGTAAACGGAGGGAGTAGTAAAATTTTCTCCTCGTGCTGCGAGCCACCGCGCGCGTGGGCAAGGGAGCAGGCGTAAGGCGTACTAGTAAGCAAGCTTCACCTCATCCTGCAAGCCACCGCGCCCGTGGGCGGGGGAGATGGCGTACTAAGCAAGCTTCTCCTCGTTCTGCGAGTTGACGGGACACATCAAAAGTACTCTAGTGTATAGAGCCTTGCATCTAAGGTAGGCCCCACATGGTTTGCCTCTTTTTTTAATTTAACATAACGCGTCAAGTCGCAATTTGTTTGTTCACCCGTGGTAGACGATCCTCCCTCCACCAAGTGGACAACCAGTACACGTGCCAAATTACCACGTGGGCTGCCTTTTTCGTATAGAAATGAGCTCCACCGTGTACCCACGCGGGTGTGGTTGGGAAAGAGACGAGAGTACGTGCGCCGTGCGTGCACCTCTTCTCTTCGTGCACGTCCCCCACCTACGTGGGTGTGTGTCAGAGAGATACAAACCTAGACATAATGTGCCGTCCATCCCCATGCCTCCGCCCAGTCTGACCACCAGTCACCACCACGCCCCACTCCTCCTCACCTTATCTCTCATCTTTCTCCCTCCATTTTTATATACAAGGGGCCACTATCAAAACTACAATTTGCAGATATACAAGGCCACTAACACTAATCGATGCAACATTAATGGTGTTTGCCTCGTGGTACTAGCAAAGGAGGACATTAATTATCCCTTGCATGCATGTGGGAGTTTGTAAAAAAATGCACCTTGATGTTCCATGCAATGCACGGGCATCTTGCTAGTCCATGAAAACAACACATGGCGAAATTCCACGGCTTGGGGCGGCAACTGGCTCCGTCGGGCGAGGGGAGGGAGGTGGATCAGCGAGCTGCATAGCTCGTATCCGGCGGGCTACCCAGTCGGCTTGGATGCGGAATAACTACTCTTCGTAAGCCATTGTAAGAGTGGAAAAAATGGTGGAGGAGATAGGGGAGCAACCTGGTCATGAACGGACGTGTGTCCAGAGTGGGTTTCTCGGCTTCCACACGGGCAAGTTTCATGGAGGCATTTTAATGCGGGCGTGTTCATCCGGGCGTGCCGCGGGTGGCGCCCTTGACTCTTACCTAGGACACCGCGCCGTTCTTCCATTGACATGTGGGCTCTTTGGGTGCATGGCATGCATGTCAGTGACCCAACGCAGGCAGCGCACAGCAGAGGAACCTTTGGTGGGCCAGGGCGGTCAGAAGCGGGCATTTCATAAACCGATGATTTTTCATTGAGTGTGACGTCATCTTTTTCATGTAGATAAGCCTACTATGTTGATAGCCTGTTCGATACATTGTGATTCATAAAGACCGCTGCAAACATTAATGTCCTGCTTATCACAGATAAGATTGATTAATACCCGTAACAATCCATGTCCTTAACAAAGGGTGCATGCACGTATAGGTTGAACGTGTGTCTTGCGTCGTGTGCAGTGTGCATGCAGGCGTGCAAGTGTTGTGTGCGTGCAAGGGCACGTTTCAGTGTTGCATGCATGGGTGCGTACGCGCGTGTGTTCGTGAGTGCATGTGTACGTGTCAGTGTTGCACGCCAGCATGCGTGCGTGTGTACGTGTCAGTGTTGCACGCCTACATGCGTGCGTGTCTTGCGTGCGTGCATGTGTACGCGCGGGGTGAGGCTACACGTCAGTCAACTGACTTTTTCATCTCTGGTCATTAGATTTTCCAGCTGTTGGATACGAAATCAAGGGCCTCCAGTTTATCATCAAACTCCACCCCCCCCCTGAGCCACCAGCCACCATCGGCCGAACTGCCAGCCCCCGCCGCCCGCGGCCGGCCTGCCCTCCCCGAAAACACTCATTTATTACCATTTTTGTCCTTCATATACGCGCTGATGGGTGGGCCCTATGGTAATGTGCACTGCTGAATGTGGATCTTTTAACTGGTTAATTGATCATGTTATCAACAAATTACGGAGCTGTATGGTGAGCCAGTGACCGTATGATCACCCTAAAATGTACTCCTATTTTATTAACACAGTACAGACTCAAACTACCATTTCTTTCTTTCATATACGGGCTGACAGGTGGGCCCCACGGTTACGCGCCCCGATGGTGCAACGCTAGTTGTGCCGCATGGAACGTTTGACTGGTCAATTGATTGTGTCATCAACAAAATACGGAGTTGTACGGGTGAGCCAGTGACCATATAATCATGATATGTATTTGTTTAGCACGGTACAGACGCAAGGGCTTATATATACGCGCAAGCACTCACCGCTATAAGCGCACACACGCGAACCCTACCCCTATGAGCACCTTCGAGAGAGTGGGCCAGCATATATGATCTTGAGATTTTACGAATTCACCATAGGTGCCTCGTAGTCGAGTGGAATGTCTCCTCCCACTGAACGTACGTCGTCGGAAAATACTGAAATTAACACAAGATAAATGCGAGCACCGGGACTTTAACCTTGGTGGGCTCAAGAAACCACTGGCCTCTAACCATCCAACCACATGTTGGTTAGCACGACAAAATGTATGTGGTGACCGTGATGAGCTTATTCTGAAGTCCATTGACCATATCGTGCTTTCTCTTCAAATACAATGACCGTAAGTGTCGTCAACAAAATACGGAGCACGCATCAAATGCAAAGTCCGTCAGTGTCATCAACAAAATATGGAGACGTATCGTGAGCTAGATACCGTTGTACTATTGTATATGCTTATTTACTGGACGATTGCGTGTGTGGTGTGGTGGGCACATCATTTCTAGTTGTGGTGGGTCAACATGAAGACTCATAGGTCGGTTCCATCCTGCGCCACATATAGGTTGGACCGAGACGTGTTATACGAAGACCCATGTGGAGGACTCGGCGTACAACACGAAGCTACCAGAGTCGCGGAGGACTCTATCCCCACTAGTGATAAGCCGACTATATATGATTTGTAACCCTAGGCCCTTAGTATGTTATACAAGCTTGGGGGCTAGTTCGTCGATAGTATACACACACGCACAATGCCTAGTATTCACGTGTACTTTGTACACACCCCTATCACTAATATACAGTACCGGGAGTAGGCTCTTTCTTCAACTGCAATTGAATTCTAGCATGTGCATGTGTTTATTTCATATTATCGATCCGTAGAGTGAGAGCGGTTTGAAATACAGGTAATGGATGCTTTTGCAATTCATATATAAACATTAATTAGTGCACTACATGTTGTTAGTGTGAAGCACTTTATACATTTGTCACTTGCATGGATACATTCCAAATTGCTAGCTACGAAATAGAATACATGTCGAATTCAACATAAAGGGGGTTTCGAAGATTCGAATTCATAGGAAGTGCATTCATCTATTTGAACCCAAGATAATGGCATTTGTAAATCAGATGTAAAAGGGGGCATCAATCTTTGTTGTGAGTTTGAACATGCTATATATATTCATACGCATATCTAACTTTTTTTTGCAACCAAGGATATTATATCTGGAACCATGCATGAACTGAGGTAAGTTGCATATTTTTTAATATATACTCCTATACAATGTATATTCAAATGTGCCCCCTCCATTCCAAAATAATCGTAGCTTTAGGATTTTCAAGAGTAAAGATTTGTGAAGTTTGACAAATCCTGAAAGTTCAATTCAAGAGAACCAAAAACGTTAAATGCTTCTGCTCCCAAATATTGAGGGCTCCTTTGATTCAAAGGAATTGCATAGGATTTTTGGAGGATTTAAACCCTTAGGAATTTTTCCTGTGATGCTCGTTTGATTTGTAGGATTGGCATCCTTAGGAATTTTTCCATATGATCAATTTGTACTACATTTTGGAGGAAAATTTCCATCCACTCAAACCTCTTTGTAGAATTCCTTTGTTTTTCCTATGCTATCAAACATTCTTTCAAATCCTGTAGGATACTATGGGACATATCACCCTATTCCTGCATTTTTCCTATTCCTTCATTTTGACAATCCTGTGAATCAAAGAGGCCCTGAACAAAGCGCCAAATAGGCCTCTGGTCACCCGAAACCGCGCAAGACTAATGTTTTGGTGGTAGGAAATTACTGTCCTAACTCTGGCCCGTGTAGCCTATCAGCCCGATGTCCAAAGGTCTAAACCGGGGTAGGTTTGTAACTTCACCAAGACGCCAGAGAAGCATTCATACGCCGTGGGCGCCTACCCATGCGCTCGGCCAAAATCTATCCTGCCCACATTTGGGACACCTGACATGGCTGTCCTACCCCCAACCCGCAATATGTCCGAAATTTTAGATGGGGGGAAAGTTTGTAACTTTCCCCAAATTTCAAACAAGCGCGTCTCAAACCGAAACATTGTCCCCCCTTAGTTCCCCGCCTCCCTCTGTTTCCCCATTCATACTCCGTGGGTGCGAAAACACCCTCTCCACCAGCCGCGAAACCCCAGCCTCCTCCGTCCTCCACCCCATAGCGGCCAATCCACCGCCGCCCTCCTCCATCACACCGGAGCCGGTACCCCGATGTCGTCGTCCAACGCAACCGCAACCGCAATGCCCTCAAGGACTTAGCAGCTGAAGCCGAGGCAGAGCTGCCTCCACGATGCCGACGCCGACGTGCGCCGTACTAGAACCACTCCGACCACGCCGTCCTGCGCCTCACTGCTGCGGCTCCACTGTCGCAACCGTCCACCGCAGCGGAGCTGTTCCCGCTACGCCGTCGTTCACCGCCTCGGATCTGCTTTCCCGCCGCCGACAGACGGCCACCGCACCACACTCAACAACTTGGGCATGGGTTCGTCCAAGGCTGCACCGTCCTTCACAACTTCTGGTTTCCGGCGAATAACAAGAAGATCATCGAAAAAACAGAAGGAGGACACAGCACTGCCAGCAGAAAGAGGTACTCCTCTTCCCTTATTCGTGCAAATCTTACATCTCCGCTCACACCGTATTCATCCCATGAAAGAAACTAGTTGAGCGCTTCTTACTGCATCTTCTTCGTCATACTAAATGCACAAGGTTTCCTCCCTTTTACTATTTCACCTTTGCTAGAGTTCAGTAGCCCGCTTGGATTTCAATTCAGGGTCAGTCGAACCGCAATTAAAAGAAGCAGCACCCGCTTAGGCGCGCGGAGCACCTAGTCCGCCTGTTCCCCGGGGAAGCGGCGCATCAGTGTCTATCATAGGGGTGTGGGGCGCAGGAGCTGCTTGCGCCTGATCTGGAGGTCGGTGGGGCTTGAATGGATGGCCGGGGGGCAGTGCCAAGCACGGCGGTGCGGTGCGGTGAGGTCGAGGGGAGGGCGTGGGCAGGGGAGGAATACTGGGTCGGTGGTCGCTGGCGTTTCGAGGAAGATCATCAACACTGACTCACTGGAGGTAGATGAAGGCGATCTGCCCGTTCTTTGTACATCGGACGGTGCAGAAAAAATGGACTGACCTATTTGCTTTCAGTCGACTGTTATTTTCATAGAATCATGTAGTAATTTAGTGTGCCATGCATGTTGTAGAGCTATCATATGTCTCCCGTCATTTATTTCTCACCGACCTGCTATCTGCTACCTTTACACTGTACTAATTGTGCACACACTTCACCCATACTCACACTATTTTTTTATGCATGGGTATTTCAGACTCTGACGCAGTGTTGATGAATGCAGAAAAGAAAAGACAGAAGTCGCTCCAGTGTAATTCGAAGATAAGGACTAAGCGTTCCAGCGCTCTAACAGGTGCAGTGTCAGCAGTTGGAGACAGTAAACTTAGCTCTGCAGTTGATGATCTCAATTTCCATACACAACCATCCCAGGTGCTTGCTTTAACTTCGCGCTGTCAAATGTGGTTGCATGTTGCATATGTTGTCTAGCTTGTATTGCTTCCAGTTTGGTTAAATTGCATCTGCTTACTTTACACATTATACCTTTGATAATGACATGCCTTCCTGTTTTTGATACATACTACATATGTCTATTAACCATGTTCGTACATCAAACTAATGCTCTTTTGTATCCCTCGTCAATCACTTATGATGAGACAGTCACCCGGGTGGGTTTCTGTGAGACGCCATACTCATATAAAGAGTGCAGTGTCATCCTCCCCACATGATTCTCAAGAAACATCAATGCTAAATGAAGATAGTCAAAGTAGCTCTCTAGTTGATCACCGCAATTCCCACACACCACCATCGCAGGTGCTTGCTCTTACTTGGCAGTGTGATATGTAGTGTTCGTCTTACATGAAAGTAGTGTTCGTCAGTATCATGCATCAATGAGTTCTGAAGAGCAAATTTTATTCCTTTTTCTTGTGGGTTTGACTTGACAAGGCAAAATCAAGAAAGAGGAAGGAAAAGAGTAAGGAAGGCGATGATGGTGGTCCTCTGCAGCAACGTAAACGGAGCATCTGTACCGATTCTCCTTGTACTGATAGTGCATTACAAGGTCCAAGTCTCCGCTCCCCTACTCCACCATCCAAGGTGCTTGCTCTAACTTGGCAGTGTCATATATGGTTGCATGTTGCATATGGTGTCTAGCTCGTATTGCTCCTAATTAGTGTAAACTGCATCTACTTAGCTTACACATGATACATGTGAATATGACACGCTTTCCTATTTTTGGTACATACTATATCTTATGATAAGGCACTTTTCTTGTGTATCCCTCATCAATGCTCCTAATTTGTTAAATTGCATCTCCTTAGCTTACACATTATACATGTGAATATGACACGCCTTCCTGTTTTTGGTACATACTACATCTGCCTATCACACCATGTTCTTACATCAAACTACTGTTCTTGTGTATCCTGCGTCTATCGCTTATGATGAGACAGTCACACGCGTGGGTTAATATGAGACGCAATACTCTTATAAAGAATGCAATTTCATCCTCTCCACATGATTCTCAAGAAACAGCAAGCCTAAATGAAGATATTGAATGTAGCTCTGTACCTGAAGACCGCACTTCCCCTACACCACCATCACAGGTGCTTGCTCTAACTTCGCAGTGTGATATGTGGTTGCATGTTGCATATGGTGTCTAGCTTGTAATGCTTCTAATTAGGGTAAATTGCATCTGCTTAATTTACACACTATACCTGTGAATATGACATGCCTTCCTATTTTTGGTACACACTACATCTATGTGTTAACCTTGTTCTTACATGAAACTACCTCTCTTCTGTATCCTGCATCAATCACTTACGATGAGTCACCTTTATTCATTGCATATTGCATATTATTTCTAGCCTGTTGCCATGTATTTCTTCTAATTTGGTCAAATACATTTGTTAGGGCACCCTTTTAATTTGGCAGAGTGATATTGGTTTCATCTTTCATATGGTTTCTAGCTTGCATCGATTCTAACAAGTTCAAGCACCTTGTGCTTAGTTTACACTTTATACATCATACATGTCAATATGTCACGTCGTCCTATTTTTCATATATATTCCATCCTCCTATCATGCGGCTGCCTTACATGAAAGTAGTGTTCGTCAGTATCATGCATCAATGAGTTCTGAAGAGCAAATTTTATTCCTTTTTCTTGTGGGTTTGACTTGACAAGGCAAAATCAAGAAAGAGGAAGGAAAAGAGTAAGGAAGGCGATGATGGTGGTCCTCTGCAGCAACGTAAATGGAGCATCTGTACCGATTCTCCTTGTACTGATAGTGCATTACAAGGTCCAAGTCTCTGCTCCCCTACTCCACCATCCAAGGTGCTCGCTCTAACTTGGCAGTGTGATATCTGGTTGCATGTTGCATATGGTGTCTAGCTCGTATTGCTCCTAATTTGTGTAAACTGCATCTGCTTAGCTTACACATGATACATGTGAATATGAGACGCTTTCCTGTTTTTGGTACATACTATATCTGTCTATCACACCATGTTCTTACATGAAACTACTATTCTTGTGTATCCTGCATTAGTCACTTATGATGGGACACCTTTAAGTTGGCAGTGTGAATTGGTTTGCGTCTTGAATAGGATTTCTAGCATGTATTGCTTCTAGTTTGATGAACGCCACCTATGACGAGACAGTTTTAACTTGGCAGAGTGATATTGATTGCACCTTCCATATGGTGTCTTGCAGTGTTTCTAATTTGTTGAAGTGTCTTCTGCTTAGTTACCACATCATAGGTGTGAATATGTCAAGCCGTCCATTTTTTTCGTACATATTCCATCCTCGTATCATGACTTTGCCTTTCATCAGAGTAGTGTTCGTCAGTATCATGCATGAATGAGTTCTGAAGAGCAAATGATATTCCTTTTTCTTGTCGGTATGACCTCACAATGCAAAATCAATAAAGCTGAAGGAAATTGGCAAGGCATTGGATGATGGTGGTCCTTCCGAGCAACTGAAACGGAGGTTCTCTACAGATTCTACTCCGCCATCCTCCCAACAAGATTCGCAAGACAACGCAAGGCTAGACAGTCAACGTAGCTATGTAGATGATGAGCACATCTCCCCTACTCCACCATCATAGGTGCTTGCTCTAACTTCGCACTATTATATGTGGTTGCATGTTGCATATGATGTCTAGCTTGTATTGCTTCTAACTTTGTTGAATTGCATCTGCTTACTTTACACATAATGCCTGTGAATATGACATGTGTTCCTGTTTCTACAGCTGACTACTATTCTTGCATATCCCGCATCAGTCACTTATGATAAGGCACCTTTAAGTCGCCATTGTGATATTGGTTGTGTCTTGCATATGATTTCTAGCATGTACTGCTTCTAATTTGTTGAAACGTCATACAGTTTGAACTTGGCGGAGTGATATTGGTTGCATCTTTCATATGGTGTCTAGCTTGCAGGTTGAAATGCCTTCTGCTTAGTTACCACATCATAGGTGTGAATATGTCACACCATCCTGTTTTTCATACATATTCCATCCTCGCATCATGTGTTTGCCTTTCATCCGAGTAGTGTTCGTCAGTATCATGCATGAATGAGTTCTGAAGAGCAAAATCATTATAGTTGAAGGAAATTAGTCCGGCAGTGGATGATGGTGGTCCTTCGGAGCAACTCAAACAGGGGGTCTCTACAGATTCTACTCCGCCATCCTCCCAACAAGATTCGCAAGACAACACAAGGCTGGACAGTCAACGTAGCTGTGTAATGATGAGCACATCTCCCCTACTCCACCATCATAGGTGCTTGCTCTAACTTGACACTATTATATGTGGTTGCATGTTGCGTATGATGTCTAGCTTGTATTGCTTCTAGCTTGTATTGCTTCTAGCTTGTATTGCTTCTAACTTGAATTGCATCTGCTTACTTTACACATAATGCATGTGAATATGACACGTGTTCCAGTTTCTAGAACATACGTGTACATGATGAGCACATCTCCCCTACTCCACCATCACAGGTGCTTGCTCTTACTTGGAACTGTTATACGTGGTTGTATTTTCCGTATGATGTCTAGTTTGTATTGCTTCTGATTATGTTGAATTGCATCCGCGTAGCTTACAATTTATACCTGCAACGATCACTTACCCATAAGACACATTTAACTTGGGACTGTGATGTAGGTTGCATCTTGCATTGTCTTCTAGCTTGTACTGCTTCTAATTTCTTGAAATGGCTCTTACGACAAGACACTTTTTACCTGATAGAGTGATATTGGTTGCATGTTCATATGGTGCCTAGCTTTCATTTCTTCTA
Organism: Triticum dicoccoides; assembly: GCF_002162155.2. Lineage (NCBI taxonomy): Eukaryota > Viridiplantae > Streptophyta > Magnoliopsida > Poales > Poaceae > Triticum > Triticum dicoccoides. The sequence goes on from NC_041390.1 coordinate 137,032,591, forward strand.
ATTTTGTTGAAATGCCTTCCGCTTACTGTTTTTTCATACATATTCCATCCTCCTATCGTACGTGTGAATATGAAACGTTGTCTTTTTTTGTATATATTCCATCCTCCTATCCTACGCTTGCCTTACATCAAAGTAGTGTTCGTCTGTATCATGCATCAACCAGTTATGCAGAGCTAATTTTATTCATCTTCTTGTGGTTTTGACTTCATAAGGCAATATCAGAAAATAGGAAAGAAAAGAGTAAGATAGGGGATGTTGGTGGTCCTCCCCACCGTCGCAAACAGAGACTCTCTAGATTTGCCACTGCTACTGCTAATGAAGTTGAAGCCCCGAGTCTACATGATGAGTTCATCTCCCGTACTCCACCATCGCAGGTGCTTGCTCTAAGTTGACAGTGTGATAATTGGTTTCATGTTGCATATGTTGTCTAGCCTGTATTTCTTCTATTTTGATTAAATAGCACCTGCTGAGTTTATACATTATACATGTGCATATGACATGGCTTTCTGTGTCTAGAATACACTACATCTATCTATCATACCATGTTCTTACATCAAAGTACTACTGTTGTGTATCCTGCATCAGTCACTCATGATTGGACGCTTCTAACATGGCAGTTTGATAGTGGTTGCATCTTACATTGATTACTACGTTGTACTGCTTCTAATTTTTCGAATTGCCACTTATGACAAGACACTTTTAACTTGGCAGAGTAATATTGGTTGCATCTTTCATATGGTGTCTAGCTTGCATTACTTCTATTTTCTTGAAAATCCTTCTGCTTAGTTTGCACATCATAGTGTGAATATGTCTTGCCGTCCTGTTTTTCTTACATATTCCATCCTCATACGATTGTCTTACATCAAAGTATTGCTTGTCTGTATCATGCATCAATGAGTTCTGAAGAGTGATTTTATTCTTTTGTGTTGTGGGTACAGCTTGACATGGCAAAGTCAAAAAAGAGCAAGGAAAATAATATAGTAGGGAGTGTTGTTACTCGTCGGGTGAAACGAAAAAGATTCTGTCGCCGAGATTCTGCTGGTACTTATAGTGCAGTAGAAGGTCCAAGTCCACCGGCTAAATCTACAAACACAGTATCACCTGCTCCACCAGCTGCAGCATCCGCTTCAACTGTACTAGCATCTCAACCAGTTACTCGTTCGTTTGCTCCGGAACTGGCCAGTTCCCAAGCTGCCTTCACACCTAACACTACTTCCGAAGCACTGCTGACACAACAGGACTTGGCAAGATCAGATGGACCTCATGAGCATCAACACCAAGATGGTACCTGACCGAGTCAAGTTGCAGTTGCATGCTCCTTTATATGTACTCTCACAGTTTGATGTACACTAACACTTTCCATATTCGTTGTTGAACTAGCACCACGGCGCAAGCGGAAACAGACATCAGGGATAATGCTTGACAGTTTAACAAAATCTAAAGGAGGAAGAATGGAGATCCATTTTGAGGCAGGTTTAAAAAGGCCACGTGATGCTACAGAGTCAGCCAAGTTAGTATTAGAGGCAGCCGTTGTCGTTAGGTGTCATGCACGTATCCTCCCAACGTGGATCCAGTACAGGAATGAGAAAGACAATACCCAGTTTAACACCTTCCATGACCATTTATCCGTAAGTAATGTTATTCATAGCAATTAGTAATATTGTCTTACTCTGTCCCATACTTTCTAGCTTCCTCCTAATAAGACTTACATTCTTTTTTCAACAGATGAGGTTCAAGTTGGATCCGAAAGATGATGCAACTAGACAAGCATGCACTCATGTTTTTCAGTCTGCTCTGCGACAGTATCGGTACCACCTTAGAAAATCTCACTTTGAAGGCAAGGCTAACAATGAAATCGCCCAAACATCTTGTGACGCCCCAAGACCGGAGCTGCAGATGCCTTCCAGGGTTTCTGGGTTTCGTCTGTGATTTGTTTGGTTCATCGTTTTCATCATTGCATCATGTCATCATGCCATCACGTTATTTCTTTTCTTAACTCAACTAAATAAATGGCATGGATCTTTGATCCATTTAAATCGAGGGAATTCACATGGTGATTCTCTTTATAACATATCCTCCCGATATTAGGGAGCTATATTGAATATTCCATTTTTGGACTCACCCATGAACACACTTGCAAATAATCACATGTCTTTTCTGCTTCGAGTTTGCTCCTCAAACTTCGCCCATAAATTCTTTTATCTTTTTCTGGAGGTCTACCAAAAATCTCAACATTTTGGGACCTTTCTAACGCCCACTTCTTTTTCGAACTCATTTGAATTTAATTCAAACGACTTCCAATCCAAACTTTGTACACATGCCCATTTATATTTTTCTTGGATCAAGATCATTCTTGCGAGTCCAGTAAAATTATCCCCATGCCAAAATTGTTGTCCACTCATTTGTTTTCTCTCCCTTTCTTTCTTTGCTTTTCAGCTGTTAAAAGAGAGTTGGAGGGGGAAAGAGAAGCCCAGACTAGGCCGGCCTGCTAGGCTCAGCGGGCCCATCTAACTCCTCCAACACCTGGGCCGGCCCCAAGGCCACCTCCCCCTAACCCTAGCTCTGCCTTAGCCCGATCCCTCACGCTCATCTCCCTCTCAATCCCATCTCTCCCTCGACCCCTTCCTGCACCGCCGCCTCTCCCTTCATCCCTCTCCCCCGATCTATCCCCTCAATCCTGATCGCTCTCTTGCTGATCACCTAGTGCTCCCTCGCAGCATCTTCTCTCCCTCGACCCCTCGTCCTCCTCGAAGCTGGCCCCGCAGCCACCGCCCGGGCGAGCGCCGCCCCTGAGCTCCTCGCCATGGATTCCTTGCGCCTCCTCCGAACCTCCCCATGATTTGCATGCACCGCGGCATCCCGCCGCCCAGCCGCCTTCTCATCCAGCGCCGCATCGAGCTTGTCGGCCTCGGTCTCCTCTGCTTCACTCCTCCTGACGCCCCCCACTTCCATCGCCCTACTTCCTCGTCACCGGAGAGCGTCGCGCCGTCTTCCTCTCCTCCTGCCCGCAACCGAGCCCTGCTGCCGCTACCCCTTCTGCAACACCGCCGTCCACGACCAGCAGGAGGCCGCCGCTCGTGTCGCAGCCCCTGCTATCAGCGACCTCGCCTTGACCCGGCAAGTTCACCGGAGTCCCTCTGTTGCAGCCCCGTGTCGACTTCACCTGCTCAGCAGCAACTTGTCATCTCCCGCGCTACCCCTGCCCGAGTCAAGTACCACCGCCCCGAGTTTTTGCCTTGCTTCGTTTTGGATTGAAGACCGAGACGAGACCGCCAAGATGCATCCTGGTGTCGCCGAAGACACGTGAACATCTACACGACGACCGTCGAGTACCTCTTCGCAAGTACCACTACCATCACGTGGATCCGCCAAGACCGTGGAGTAAACGAACAAGTACCCCTACGCGCGAAGACGCCAAGACTGTTTCGGGATTCACCAAGTACCACTACAGCCGGAGACCTCGACGCCCGACGCCTAAAACGATCACCGAACCGGAAATGACGCCAAGTGCTAGGTCAACGAGGACCCCAAGTTCATCTTCTGCCGTCTCCGAAATCACCAAGTACCACGACGATACGAGAACAACTACCGTCGACGTGCATTTTGCCAAGTACCACTACCGTCGACCCTCGAAGACTCCGTGGACATCAAGTTCTCGCCGTACCCATGAACATCTACGGAAACTTGTGAGACTAAGAATGTGAACGACTACCATCGCCAAGTACCACTACTTCCCATGAAGATCGTGAATGACTACACCGCTTGACCCGAACCGTTCCGATAACGCACGCTTCGAAGGTATAACCCTGAGACGACCGCCCGTGGACGAATGTTTGTGTGATGTATGAGATCCCCATGTGTTGCTCCATGTCCGTAGTGTCTCTTGCTTCCATGCCATTGAATCATGGGACACCCAGAATTCGGGAGCGCCCCACCATCTTTTGCACGCATCCACACACTTCTCCTTTGCATCGGTATCTCAATCGAGTTACTGGAACTGGAACGTTGCCGTGGCACTGTTTTCGTTATCTTTGCCGTGGCACCCCCTTTCCTTTCCACCACGGTGACAAATGCTTCATAATGCTCTTATCAATATTTTCATAAGACTTGCATAAAACTTGTTCATGTCATCCGCATCATGATAACAACAATTAAAATGTTTAAATTGTTGTTGCACCAAATTGCTAAATGCATATGGGGATTTACCGGATTCGTTATTTGTTATATCCGGCCCCATTTAAATTGTTTAGATGGTGTAGTTTTGTTATGCTTCACCTCTTCCCATGTTAACCAACATTTAAATTTTGTTGAGTACCTAACCGGGAGAGAACTAAAGAATTATTGTGGTGTTCCGTCAATATGCAACCCGTTGAATATTGAGCTCCACTTAACTTGTAGTGTTGTTTGTGCACTTTGCCATGCCATGCTTCTTTAAACCGAACATGCATCATACTTGGTTGTGCATCATGTCATGTTTATGTGATGGTTGTTTACTATGTTGTGTGCTTCTTTCTGGTGTGTGCTTCTTCGGGTTGGTTCCGATAACGTCGCGTTTGTGAGGACCCGTTTGTCTATGTCTGTTTTTCTTCTTCATGGACTCGTTCTTCCTTCCTTGCGGGATTTCAGGCAAGATGACCATACCCTCGAAATCACTTCTATCTTTGCTTGCTAGTGGCTCGCTCTTTTGCTATGCATATGCCGTGATACCTACCACTTGCTTATCATGCCTCCTATATTGTTGAACCAAGCCTCTAACCCACCTTGTCCTAGCAAACCGTTGTTTGTCTATGTTACCGCTTTGCTCAGCCCCTCTTATAGCGTTGTTAGTTGCAGGTGAAGATTGAAGTTTGTTCCTTGTTGGAACATGGAGATGTTGTTCCTTGTTGGAACATGTTTTACTTGTTGGGATATCACAATATATCTTATTTAATTAATGCATCTATATACTTGGTAAAGGGTGGAAGGCTCGGCCTTATGCCTGGTGTTTTGTTCCACTCTTGCCGCCCTAGTTTCCGTCATATTGGTGTTATGTTCCCGGATTTTGCGTTCCTTACGCGGTTGGGTAATAATGGGAACCCCTTGACAGTTCGCCTTGAATAAAACTCCTCCGGCAAGGCCAACCTTGGTTTTACCATTTGTCACCTAGCCTTTTTCCCTTGGGAGTCGCGCATCCTGAGGGTCATCTTTATTTTAACCCCCCCGGGCCAGTGCTTGTCTAAGTGTTGGTCCGAACTAGAGTCCTTTGCAGCGCCACCTCACGGAAACTTGAGGGCTGGTTTTAGTTGTACGGAGCGCTCATCCGGTGTTGCCCTGAGAACGAGATATGTGCAACTCCTATCAGGATGTCGGCGCATCGGGCGGTCTTGCTGGTCTTGTTTTACCTGTCGAAATGTCTTGTAACCGGGATTCCGAGCCTGATCGGGTCTTCCCGCTAGAAGGAATATCATTCGTTGACCGTGAGAGCTTGTGATGGGCTAAGTTGGGACACCCCTGCAGGGATATGATCTTTTGAAAGCCATGCCTGCGGTTATGGGCAGATGGGAATTTGTTAATGTCCGGTTGTAGAAAACTTGAACCTTAACTTAATTAAAATGAATCAACCGCGTGTGTAACCGTGATGGTCTCTTTCCGGCGGAGTCCGGGAAGTGAACACGGTGTTGGAGTAATGCTTGACGTAGGTTGTTCCAGGATCACTTCTTGATCATAGTTGTTCGACCGTGCTTTTGCCTTCTCTTCTCGCTCTCATTTTCGTATGTTTAGCCACCATATATGCTAGTCGCTTACTGCAGCTCCACCTCATACCTTTACCTTACCCATAAGCTTAAATAGTCTTGATCACGAGGGTGCGAGATTGCTGAGTCCCCGTGGCTCACAGATACTTCCAAAACCAGTTTGCAGGTGCCGATGAGTCCGTGCAGATGACGCAACCAAGCTCAGGAGGAGCTCGATGAAGATCTTGTCCTTTGTGTTGTTTCGTTCTAGTTGATCAGTAGTGGAGCCCAATTGGGGTCGATCGGGGACCTTGTCGCATTTGGGGTTCTTCTTTTATTTTGGTTCCATAGTCAGACCTTGATTGTATTTGGATGTTGTAATGATTTATTCATGTAATTGTGTGAAGTGGCGACTGTAAGCCAACTATGTATCTCTTTCCCTGATGTATTACATGGGTTGTGTGAAGATTACCTCACTTGCGACATTGCTTTCAATGTGGTTATGCCTCTAAGTCATGCTTCGACACGTGGGAGATATAGCCGCATCGAGGGCGTTACAAGTTGGTAATCAGAGCCTTCCCCGGCCTTAGGAGCCCCCACTGCTTGATCGTTTTTAGTAGTCGTTGTTGAGTCTAGAAAAATGTTTTGAGTCATTTAGGAATTATATATCGGAGAGTTTAGGAATTCTTTTTACTCCCCAGTCTCCTCATCGCTCTAGTAAGGCATCCTGACGTAGAGTTTTGACTCTTCTCTTCTCAAATTTTCACAAAAAAAATTTAAGATCACGCGGGTATCTTGGAATCGTTCCGATGGATTTGTGACGAGAACATTGTTCTTGGTGCCTCCTGTCATTTAGGTGTTGTGGCAGTGTCCCGGGGAGTTGAGCTCCGAGGTGTTGTCGTCACAATTTTATCGTTGCAGTTCTGGAATACCTGAGTTTAGTTCGCCGACAACGAAAATCTCTTTTATGCAGTTGTTGGTGAGATAACCTCGACGCCACCCAGTACTGGGGTGGGAGTTCGGGAGTATTGCCATAACTCGTATAACGGATGCTTTTCGAAGGTTGAGGTAGACGATTTCCGAAGGTTTCTTGGTTATGTGTTGAAGGATGGATACAACTGGATGTAGGATTTGCTAGTTTGGGTGAGATATTATGCTTCCCCTGTATCCCCAACACCTGATTGCATAACCGGGAAGGTTCGGGAGTTTCATAGGTGGGAATTCAAGTAGCTCTTAGGATGTCTTTCCGACAGATGTATGATATGAAATTGGGGTTCGACGTCTAGTGGTGTGCCTATTCACGGTTGGTTTTACAGTGGTCTCGTTGTGTCTTAAAGAGTCCTTGGCTATGCCGACTCGGGGACGCTTCGTATGTCATGTGCACTGCCTTGTACATGATGGTGTTGTATGATCGAGCCCGTGGAGGCCCCACCACGAAAACTTCGGACGAAATCTCTATCATATGTTTGTTCCGGCTTATTCTGCAAGCCAATCCTTTGTTTTGTTTTGAGTTGTGGTATTCAAGTTGCTTCGAAGTCAAATATTGATTCCATACCTTTCCTAAGCGGTGCTCTCATATCTCTATGTGAGTATTAATCCTTCATGATAATCGAGATTGTCATGTCAATCCTTTTCAACCGGTGTGCTTCTCTTCAAGTGGATCTGATCATTTTCAACATCCGCAAGATCAACTCAAAGTCTTCTCAACGTTGTTCGTTTCATCCATTTCCAAGTTGCCTTTGTTTTCCAGCCCTCCCTCCCTTGTTTTTCTTCAAGGACTCAGATTTCTTAATTGAGTATCCATCTTATTGATGTGAAGCCTCTCCATTCTTTTCCTTCAATGTTCGTATCCGGTGATTCTCATAAAGATACTAATGGAGCTTCTAGTTCATCATTCTTCGTTTCTTTTATTTTCTCCGGTGGTTTCAAGTCAAGCTTTGGTGATCTTACCCTTTCCTCATTTCAATGCCTTCTCATACCGGTGCACCTCATAATAATTCACTTCTCACTATTCATTTGTTCCAGCGTGCTCAAGCTTTCTCAAAAGGCTCGTCTTGTCATTCAAGATCCGTTCAACCTATTTCGAGGTTGTTATCCCATTCAAGCCATTTAATTCAACCGGTGCAATCTCTCCTTCAAATCATTCAACGGTGTTTCTTTGAGTGGGCCCTAACCCACAGGTCTATTCCCAGGATCTTACCTGACTCTTCTTATTTGTCCGGAGCTATCCTCAAATTCTTTCGGAGTTTGACGTAAGTATGTTTTATCATCAATTAAATGTCTTTCTCCAAGATCCTTCAAATTCTTTTCATCGTTGGCTCAACTTTTGCATTCTTCATTCCGGTGCCTCAATAATTCTTGGTGGTGTTTTCTCGTCGTCATTTGAAGACGGAAGAAGAGTTTTTCCTCCATATCTTGCTTCATTCTCTTCAAGATTCGTGGCTCTAGTTGTTGCCATCCTCTCATAATTATTTTCGATTGTGAGATTTCTTTTCACCCATCCGGAGTAATTCAGGAGTCTTTTTAGTTTGATTATCCGGAGCCCATCATCTAAGATTTATTCATTCTAGCTTTCAGCTTTCATACTCTAAATCATACTGGTGTCTAAATCAAGGATTCTCTAATCAGCTCATAATCTCTTCGTTCTCATGGATCTAAATTCTCTCAAGCATCTTCGTTTAATTGCTAATTCTTCCCGGTGTTTTCTTCATGTTGTAATCATTCTTTTCAATTCTTACGATGGTTCGTTCAAGAGTTCTTTTCCTTGGTTATCATATAAATTCATTTGTTGTTTTCAATCCTACCGATGGATTCGTCGAAGACGTTCTCAAGTTTATGTTACATATCTCTCTTAATCCTTGCTACGAGAATAAGTAGTGTGCCAAATCCGTTGTTTGGCATCAATTTAATTGATGAAGGATAAGCATAATGTAATTCTTATTCTTGTTCCATCCAAGTGATTAATTCCTTACTCCGGAGGCTCATCAAATTCTTGATTTCATTTGTTCATCTTTCTTTTCTGGAGTTCCAAGCTTTTCCGTGTTATCTCGTCGTGAAGCTCCATCTAAATCATTACAAGGCTTCACCTTGTGTTTTCAACTACCCTTTCTTTCCGTTTGATCATTCTTTTGTTTAACGGAGTTCTTCATGGAGGTTCTACATGATGGTTCATCAAGGATTTATTTCCTTCTCGAAGTTTTCATCGAGATTCTTTTAAGGAGCTCAAGCATTCTTCTTCTTGCAATCCGGAGTGCAATTCTTTCTTCCGTACCATTGGAGGTGGTATTATGTCATTCTTGATAATTTTCCTTCGTGCTTCATGTTTCTCAAGCTATCAAGAATGAGGTATTTTAAATTCATCAACCTCTTCGTTGGAATTATCTTGGGTTATGTTTCACCTAAAGCCTTCCCTAAGGATTGTTACTATTTATGGTGCTTATAAACGACCCTAGTTCTTCATCTATCCTCCCGGTGAAATAGTTTTCTCGTCTCCTTGTTCATATCAATCCAATTCTTTCTCCCGTGAGTGGCAGGTTGTCACCTCATAATTTGAGATGTATTCCATAAGACCATATCAAGCTTATTCTTTTAGTTGTTGGTTTTTCCAACAACTCCGTTCTAGCATTTGTTGTAACCGTGCTCTCTCAAGATCTTGTTTCCCTGCGTTCCGGAGGCATTGTGATGTTGCTCTCTGCAACCCATCTTCTTGTTTTGTCAGGATCGTGTTCTTTTCGCCCTTATCCTTTTAACTGGAGTGTCGTGCCCGCTTTTCGAGTTCTTCCCATCCTGTCAAGTTTTTTGCCTCCCTTCTCAACTGGAGTGCCGCCTGCAATCGTTCTTACCCATTGTGCCATTCTTTCAATAGTTCCGGAGGCAGCGTATTGTTGTTTTCATCAAGTATCCCCTCATCTTGTCAAATTCATGTTCAATTCCTTCCATTTATAGTCGGAGTGCTCTCCAAATTATATCATTCTTAATCCTTCTCTATCTTGTCTTAACCGGAGTGGTTTCAATATATATCTTGCCCTTCAACCTCAAGGTTTTTTCGCAATGATTCTTTGTCCCTCTTTTCTAACGGAGTGTTTTCGACTTTGTTCACCTTTGTTGTATTCTTTTCTCGAATGTGTTCAACCTCGCAAGGTTCTTTGGTCTCACTCGTTTGTCAAAGAAGCTACTTAGGTTTACCTCTTCTCTTTCTCTTCCGTTTTCCCTCCGGTGCCATTCTAGATCTCGGGACGAGATCCTCTCGTAGTGGTGGAGTGTTGTGACGCCCCAAGACTGGAGCTGCAGATGCCTTCCAGGGTTTCCGGGTTTCGTCTGTGATTTGTTTGGTTCATCGTTTTCATCATCGCATCATGTGCATTGCATCATGCCATCATGTTATTTCTTTTCTTAACTCAACTAAATAAATGGCGTGGATCTTTGATCCATTTAAATCGAGGGAATTCACATGGTGATTCTCTTTATAACATATCCTCCCGATATTAGGGAGCTATATTGAATATTCCATTTTCGGACTCACCCATGAACACACTTGCAAATAATCACATGTCTTTTCTGCTTCGAGTTTGCTCCTCAAACTTCGCCCATAAATTCTTTTATCTTTTTCTGGAGGTCTACCAAAATCTCAACATCTTGGGACCTTTCTAACGCCCACTTCTTTTTCGAACTCATTTGAATTTAATTCAAACGAGTTCCAATCCAAACTTTGTACACATGCCCATCTATATTTTTCTTGGATCAAGATCATTCTTGCGAGTCCAGTAAAATTATCCCCATGCCCAAATTGTTGTCCACTCATTTATTTTCTCTCCCTTTCTTTCTTTGCTTTTCTGCTGTTAAAAGAGAGTTGGAGGGGGAAAGAGAAGCCCAGCCTAGGCCGCCCTGCTAGGCTCAGCCGGCCCATCTAACTCCTCCAACACCTGGGCCGGCCCCAAGGCCACCTCCCCCTAACCCTAGCTCTGCCTTAGCCCGATCCCTCGCGCTCATATCCCTCTCGATCCCATCTCTCCCTCAACCCCTTCCCGCACCGCCGCCTCTCCCTTCGTCCCTCTCCCCCGATCTATCCCCTCGATCCTGATCGCTCTCTTGTCGATCACCTAGTGCTCCCTCGCAGCATCTTCTCTCCCTCGACCCCTAGTCCTCCTCGAAGCTGGCCCCGCCGCCACCGCCCGGGCGAGCGCCGCCCCTGAGCTCCTCGCCATGGATTCCTTGCGCCTCCTCCGAACCTCCCCATGATTTGCATGCACCGCGGCATCCCGCCGCCCAGCCGCCTTCTCATCCAGCGCCGCATCGAGCTCGTCGGCCTCGGTCTCCTCTGCTTCGCTCCTCCCGACGCCCCCCACTTCCATCGCCCTGCTTCCTCGTCACCGGAGAGCGTCGTGCCGTCTTCCTCTCCTCCTGCCCGCAACTGAGCCCTGCTGCCGCTGCCTCTTCTGCAACACCGCCGTCCGCGACCAGCAGGAGGCCGCCGCTCGTGTCACAGCCCCTGCTGCCAGCGACCTCGCCTTGACCCGGCAAGTTCACTGGAGTCCCTCTGCTACAGCCCCGCGTCGACTTCCCCTGCTTAGCAGCAACTCATCATCTCCAGCACTGCCCCTGCCGAGTCAAGTACCACCGCCCCAATTTTTTGCCTTGCTTCGTTTTGGATTGAAGACCGAGACGAGACCGCCAAGATGCATCCTGTTGTCGCCGAAGACACATGAACATCTACACGACGACCGCCGAGTACCTCTTCGCAAGTACCACTACCATCGCGTGGATCCGCCAAGACCGTGGAGTAAACGAACAAGTACCCCTACGCGCGAAGACTCCAAGACCGTTTCAGGATTCACCAAGTACCACTACGGCCGGAGACCTCGACGCCCGACACCTAAAACAATCACCGAACCGGAAATAACGCCAAGTATTAGGTCAACAAGGACCCCAAGTTCGTCTTCTGCCGTCTTCGAAATCGCCAAGTACCACGACGATGCGAGAACAATTACCGTCGACATGCATTTTGCCAAGTACCGCTACCGTTGACCCTCGAAGACTCCATGGACATCAAGTTCTCGCCGTACCCATGAACATCTACGGAAACTTGTGAGACTAAGAATGTGAACGACTACCATCGCCAAGTACCACTACTTCCCATGACGATCGTGAACGACTACACCGCTTGACCCGAACCGTTCCGATAACGCACGCTTCGAAGGTATAACCCTGAGACGATCGCCCGTGGACGAATGTTTGTGTGATGTATGAGATGCCCGTGTGTTGCTCCATGTCCGTAGTGTCTCTCGCTTCCATGCCATCGACTCATGGGACACCCGGAATCCGGGAGTGCCCCACCATCTTTTGCACGCATCCGCACACTTCTCCTTTGCATTGGTATCTCAATCGAGTTACTGGAACCGGAACATTGCCGTGGCACCGTTTTTGTTATCGTTGCCGTGGCACCCCCTTTCCTTTCCACCACGGTGACAAATGCTTCATAATGCTCTTATCAATATTTTCATAAGACTTGCATAAAACTTGTTCATGTCATCCGCATCATGATAACAACAATTAAAATGTTTAAATTGTTGTTGCACTAAATTGCTAAATGCATATGGGGATTTACCGGATTCGTTATTTGTTATATCCGGCCCCATTTAAATTGTTTAGATGGTGTAGTTTTGTTATGCTTCACCTCTTGCCATGTTAACCAACATTTAAATTTTGTTGAGTACCTAACCGGGAGAGAACTAAAGAATTATTGTGGTGTTCCGTCAATATGCAACCCATTGCATATTGAGCTCCACTTAACTTGTAGTGTTGTTTGTGCACTTTGCCATGCCATGCTTCTTTAAATCGAACATGCATCATACTTGGTTGTGCATCATGTCATGTTTATGTGATGGTTGTTTACTATGTTGTGTGCTTCTTTCCGGTGTGTGCTTCTTCGGGTTGGTTCCGATAACGTCGCGTTTGTGAGGACCCGTTCGTCTACGTCCGTTTGTCTTGTTCATGGACTCGTTCTTCTTCCTTGCCGGATTTCAGGCAAGATGACCATACCCTCGAAATCACTTCTATCTTTGCTTGCTAGTGGCTCGCTCTTTTGCTATGCCTATGCCGCGATACCTACCACTTGCTTATCATGCCTCCTATATTTTTGAACCAAGCCTCTAACCCATCTTGTCCTAGCAAACTGTTGTTTGGCTATGTTACCGCTTTGCTCAGCACCTCTTATAGCCTTGTTAGTTGCAGGTGAAGATTGAAGTTTGTTCCTTGTTGGAACATGGAGATGTTGTTCCTTATTGGAACATGTTTTACTTGTTGGGATATCACAATATATCTTATTTAATTAATGCATCTATATACTTGGTAAAGGGTGGAAGGCTCGGCCTTATGCCTGGTGTTTTGTTCCACTCTTGCCGCCCTAGTTTCCGTCATATCGGTGTTATGTTCCCGGATTTTGTGTTCCTTATGCGGTTGGGTAATAATGGGAACCCCTTGACAGTTCGCCTTGAATAAAACTCCTCCAGCAAGGCCCAACCTTGGTTTTACCATTCGTCACCTAGCCTTTTTTCCCTTGGGAGTCGCGCATCCCGAGGGTCATCTTTATTTTAACCCCCCCCCCCCGGGCCAGTGCTTGTCTAAGTGTTGGTCCGAACTAGAGTCCTTTGCAGCGCCACCTCGGGGAAACTTGAGGGCTGGTTTTAGTTGTACGGAGCGCTCATCCGGTGTTGCCCTGAGAACGAGATATGTGCAGCTCCTATCAGGATGTCGGCGCATCGGGCGGTCTTGCTGGTCTTGTTTTACCTGTCGAAATGTCTTGTAACCGGGATTCCGAGCCTGATCGGGTCTTCCCGCTAGAAGGAATATCCTTCGTTGATCGTGAGAGCTTGTGATGGGCTAAGTTGGGACACCCCTGCAGGGATATGATCTTTCGAAAGCCGTGCCCGCGGTTATGGGCAGATGGGAATTTGTTAATGTCCGGTTGTAGAAAACTTGAACCTTAACTTAATTAAAATGAATCAACCGCGTGTGTAACCATGATGGTCCCTTTCCGGTGGAGTCCGGGAAGTGAACACGGTGTTGGAGTAATGCTTGACGTAGGTTGTTCCAGGATCACTTCTTGATCATAGTTGTTCGACCGTGCTTTTGCCTTCTCTTCTCGCTCTCATTTGCGTATGTTTAGCCACCATATATGCTAGTCGCTTACTGCAGCTCCACCTCATACCTTTACCTTACCCATAAGCTTAAATAGTCTTGATCGCGAGGGTGCGAGATTGCTGAGTCCCCGTGGCTCACAAATACTTTCAAAACCAGTTTGCAGGTGCCGATGAGTCCGTGTAGATGACACAACCAAGCTTAGGAGGAGCTCGATGAAGATCTTGTCCTTTGTGTTGTTTCGTTCTCGTTGATCAGTAGTGGAGCCCAGTTGGGGTCGATCGGGGACGTTGTCGCATTTGGGGTTCTTCTTTTATTTTGGTTCCGTAGTCGGACCTTGATTGTATTTGGATGTTGTAATGCTTTATTCATGTAATTGTGTGAAGTGGCGATTGTAAGCCAACTATGTATCTCTTTCCCTTATGTATTACATGGGTTGTGTGAAGATTACCTCACTTGCGACATTGCTTTCAATGCGGTTATGCCTCTAAGTCGTGCTTCGACACGTGGGAGATATAGCCGCATCGAGGGCGTTACACATCTCCAGTGGAATATATTACAGATGAAGACTGGACAGCCCTCGTTAAACACTGGTCTGATCCAAAGTATCAGGTAGGCTATATGTATTTGATCAGACCACATATTGAACTTGTATTTATGTATGTGTCTTACAAGTGTATCTTCTTCTAGGCTAACTGTTTGAAGAACAAAACCAACCGTTCTAAAGTGAAATTCCAACAGACCACAGGATCTCGTAGCTATATTGCACACTACGAGGCTCTTGTAAATAGCTGCTACTTCCTTCTTTTTTTTGTGCCATATTATCGTATCTATATTGACTTGTTCCAAATACAGAGGAAATCCCGTGCGGACCAAAAAGAACCTAAACCGAATGCAGTGCAAATCTTCAAGGATTGCCACACCAGCAAGATGAAGGGCATGAGCACACCAGTTCAAGCCGCTGTTGTAAGTCCTTACTCCTCCTGCCTTGAACTGATTGGTACTGTGATGTGTTCATTTAACTACTTGGTTTGCAGCCAATGTCAGTTACTTTGTTCACTTTTATTCACAGTTGTCTTAACGTATCATTTCACCTTACATGGTTTAAAAGAGATGAAGGATATTCTTTTGGTCTTGATCTGTAATCTAGTTGTTATGTTCACGTGCGCACACAATGATAAAATAGCATGTTTGTTTTATATCTGTTTGCCCATGATATGAATGATGTCATACTATGTTCATCCTACTTTAAACCATGTCTCTTTATCCTTAGATGTCAATGAATGTGAGGAAATAGACAATACAGTAGGCATGCTACATGGACATATGTTCCGAAAGTGATTTTATTATGTAGTTGGCACTACAATACATGCTAATGTATTACAGTAGTTCACCAAAATAAGTTATGTATAAACGTTTAACCTACTTTGTTTGTTTTTGTCTCATTAGTAACTTATCTGGTACACTAATCTACAAGTTCAAACTTTCAAGAAGCTATGGAACAAATGATTGGAACAGCCACAACCACCTGAAGGTGATGAGGCTACTACAGGCACAATGTCACCTCTTGCTGCAGTGCGTCAGTATCTCTCCACTAACAGTGCAAAAAGCACCTTCCTGCGTAATTCTGGGTTGGTTGTCAAGGTAACCTCGTCCAAATCGCCTACTGAACAAAATCTTCCTGCTAGACAGAGTGATATATCTGTGCTCCAGACACAAGTCCAATCCCTAGTGGACGTTGTTTCGGAAACAAGAATAGTGGTTGAGAAATGTCGTCAAGATATGAATGGTTTTGAAACCAGACTATCAGACATTCGCTTCGTTGTTCAAGAGCAATGGCGGAAAAAAGGTGGAGATCGTGCTGCTCCATCAGATTCTACAGCCTGAAACATTAGCACTCAGGTCAAATGATATGTGCTTCTATACATCTGATGGTGCTTTTATCTGGAAGGACTATAAACTTTATGCCAACAGGCCTTTTGTTGTATGGTTGGAATTTATTTTGTTGTGATACAACATTTATGATGCTGCCTCAGGCTGCAGTAATTACGACGCTATTTTTGTATAGTGTAGGTTTATCTTAGTAATGTATTCGGCCTAAAGCTTCGTAGGAGCCCAACATGCCAACATTCGTCGGGCCCATTCCAATTGGGCTAAAAACGATTATGGGCCGAAATTTGCATGTAGCCCACTAAAAATATCTGGGCCTAAATCAGCATAAGCTTTCATATTTTTCTGGTAGGCATGTGCCCATAGTGGGCCTTTAACAGGCCTAAACATAATTTGGGCCCTCAGTAAAAATAGGCCGTTTACAGGTGTAAATATCTCGAGCCCATAAAATACATGGGCCTTTAATAGACCGAAAGTGAGATTGGGCCCTGATTGTGCCAAATAACGCACTGGACTTTAACAGGCCGAAATTCGGGCGGGCCGTAAATGCGCCGACCTAATACACGGGCCTTTAACAGGCCGGAACTTCGGTCGGGCTAGATTATCGTCATTTTTATATGGGCCGTTAATGGGCCCGATATGACGTTGGGCCACATATGGCCCATGGTTTACGTCCGGCATTAACAGGCCGAAAATGACAATAGGCCGAAAGTGACCCAAAGCTATAGTGGGCCTCTAACAGGCCGAATGTCAACATGGCCGAATATGACCCAAATCCTTCACGATCATTTATGGGCCGAAAGTTTTGATGGCCTGTAAATGGGCCAAAATGAAGTCGGACCTTTAACAGGCCGGAAATACACCGGGCCGTAATTCGGCCCAATTACTTAGCGGACTGTTAACGGGCCAGAAGTGACCATGGGCCATGTTGATGACAAGTTTAGGACAGGCCATTGACGGGCCAATTTGACAGAGAATGTTGGGCCTTTAGCTGGGCCGGCCCATTATGGTCGGCAGAATCTAGTGGGCCTTTAGCTGGGTCGGCCCATTGTGGTCCACAAAATCTTGTGGGCCTTTAGCTGGGCCGGCCCATTATGGTCTGCAAAATCATGTGGGCCTTTAGCTGGGCCGGCCCATTATGGTCCGCTAAATTTTGTGGGCCTTTAGCTAGGTCGGCCCATTATGGTCCGCTAAATTTTATGGGCCTTCGGTTGGGCCTGCCCATTTACTCTTTGCGGGCCACTTTTGGGCTGGTCCACGTGTCAACATATCATAGGCCCATCTCGACCGTTGGAGGAGTGACACATGTGCCAACGCGGAGCTGACGCGTGGATCCGTGAGCCAATGAGAATTTTACACGTGGAAAATCGGCATTGGTCGTGGCTGTTAACGGGTTATCGGATCCAAAATCCGACCCGATAGCTTAACGACGTTCCGTTACGGTGGATGCCACGTGTTGGTCACCCTTGACGAAAGCACTTCTGTGACGCGTGATTTATCGTCATGGAAGTGGACACTTCCGTGATGATAACTTTGGCAATGTCATGGAACACTTCTACGACCGCACAGGTATGACTATCTTGATTCTGTCATAAATTTGTCATGGATGTACATGCATGACAGAAAACGCGACCTACTGTGACAAACACGTATCATCATGGAAGTGTATTTTTTGTAGTGATTGTTGTAGTCTCCTCCGCCTCTGTGCATGTACTATCGTTGGATTGACATGGAGACGCCGGCTTGGGCAGTGACTGAGATTCGTGAAAGAAGTCGCCGTGCGTGGAATAGTTTCTATGCGGAAGAGCGACGCGAGAAGACGGAAGCCGAGGAGAAAGCAGAGCAAGAGAGAGTTAAAAGAATATTATGCGGAGCAACACCGTTTTTTCAGGATTTAGGAAAGAAAAACAGGGAAGAGGCTCGTCGCATGGAGGAGCAGGAACGACAGCGAAAGGAGGCTCGTGAGGCGGAGAGGCAGAGAAAGAAAGAAAGGGCTCGTGAGGCCAAGGCAGCAGAAGAAGCTGACGATGGAAAAGGAAAATATCCACACTGGACTCAGTAGATTCATGTGGTAGTATTTTAAATTTTGCAATCATTTGTATCTTTATTTCTGCAGTTTAATGTAGCTTTATTTCAGTAGTTAAATGTAGCTTTATTTCAATTCTCTGATGTATCTTATTTTCAGTTGTACCTTGTCGTAATGGAAAAAAATAGTTTTAGAATAAAGTAGTGGCATTTTCTTGCCCTCCACTAATATCGAACATCATGCAACAACTACGGAATGAAATTAAGATAGAACATAATGCCCTACAAAAAGAGAGTACAAACTAATAATGCAAGTACATCTGAATTAAACGGTAGAACTGGAATACAACTTAAAAACTACATGAAGGCATCATCGTCATCCTCTGTCGATGCAGAACTCTTGCCCTTCGAGGATGCAGAACTCTTACCCTTGGACGATGCAGAAATCTTGCCCTTCGAGGATGCAGTACTCTTGACCTTAGACAATGCAGAACTCTTGCCCTTTGACGATGCAGAACCCAGAAGCGGCGGCATGAAGATATCATCTTTGTCCTTGCTCTCCTCAGTCCATAAAAATGGATGCTTTTCTGCAGTCCTTCTAAAAGTTTCACTCTTCGGCTCCACTACCTTCTTCCACCTTGCATTCAACCTAAGAAGTTCTTTATGCACCTCCTCATAGGTCCTTTCAGGCCACCCAGACCTACATAATTGGTGAGCCAACTCATTCATTATGGTGTCACCACCAGTGAGTTCGTCCCATGGAACTATCCTATTGTCCAACTTGAAATCGGTAGCTAGCCTCAGAAGAGTGCTGCTCATCCCAGGGTGAAAACTACGATCGAAAGGATAATGGGACATCTCGACTACACTACACTCGAATGCTTATCCACCTCCGTCTGAAGGGGGTTTTATAGGTAGAGAGGAGAAAATGGCGGGAAAGAATGACTGCAGTATGGCGGGAAAGGGTTGGCGGGAACATATGGCGGGAAGGGGTTGGCGGGAAATGCATGGCAGGAAGATATGGCGGGAAGGGGTTGGCGGGAAACGGGTGGTGGGAACATATGGAGGAAAAGCGTTGGCGGGAAAATATTGAGGGGAAAGGGTTGCGTGAAAATATATTTTTTCAATGTCTAAGATGGGCAATGGTTGCACAGTATTCATCGGCCAAAATTTAAAAAAATCATTTCGGCCTAACATAAGCCGAAGAGTGGAGCGGGATAGTATGGCGGGAGATATAGGCGGGAAAAATTGTTCCTGACTGGTGCATTTTTATTTCAGCATACATAGATGTTCAAATCGAAAAGTCTGATACAGACATATGTAGATACAATGGGTCGTGCACGTGGATAGATGAATCACCCTACTTTACGACGACCACCTGGCCTTTCCTTACAACCGGAAGGCGACAAGCGATTAGGTGGCCGAGTTACATGAAGACCGCGGCCGTACTCCAATTTGGCTTCATGTGTCTGCGAGTCCTGCGTAGGTGGTGGAGTCGCGAATCCTTGTTGCGAACCTGAAGCCTAATTGTAGGTGTATGGTTGTGACTCTGTGGGGATAAAAGATGGCCCAATAACGTCCCCTCCGAAGAACTCTGTAACTAATGATGTAACGGTGTTGCCATGATCATGTGATGCTCCCCGGAGGCCTGTGTTGACGCCACGTTGGGTGTTCTCATCGCCCCAATTAACATCAGGTATGTCCTGCACATAGAAACATTGTAAACAAACTGTTAGAGGATAATATATGATATCATTGTAAATGCATTAAAATGTAAACATGACTACCTGATCAGATCCCTCGCCTGTACTGTCTGGCCATGGTACGTGGTGCTGGTTTAAATCTGGTACACGAGTCTCCTCGGGCATGGAGATCCCTCGCGTGGAGAGATACGACTGAGATCCCTCACCTTGGGTGTATGCATCATATCCTGTGTACGCATATGGGTTAGAGGAAAGAGTCTGCTCGGGCATCGAATCCAAGCCCGTGCCATGGTCCTGAGATGTCAGCCCCTGACGAAGTTGCACCGAAGAAGAGCGATGCAGTGGCAGAGATGAGTCATGTCGTGGCAATGTCGTTCTAGTACTCTGACTCTCCCCCCACTGCCCATGGCTCATACGCGCCTCGCTCGGTCTAGACGACGGCGCCGCACTCGGTCTGGCTGACCTCGCTATCGGCAAGTTGTACGCTCCAGTGACAACGTCGTTGCCTCTACCGCATCTGAACTTTGTTGCAACCTATTGTTGAAAACTTTTCTGGAATGACTTGCGAGCTGGGCCCTGGACCGGCATGCTATCCGTAGCCATCTGCCCTAATTCGTTGCAATGTTCAAGCTGAACAATATTTGGATGTTATTTAGTTCAAATGATTATGAAATGATGGACCTAAAAAAGTTACAAGTGATTACCATCTGGTCACGATAGTAAGCTGCATGCAGCTCAATATGTCTCTGCGCCTGCTCCTCCTGTGTGAGATGTGTTGGTACAGTAGTTGGCTGACTGGCCAGGCTAGCACGTGTGTTCATGCAGTACCACTACTTGTATGCTTGATCTGTACTTCCATCGTACAGTCTGCAAAATTAAATAATTACATAAACCGTTGTGATGAAAGCAAAGCATCTTCACGCATCGTATGATCATTGTAAAAAATAATGTAAATAAAATAATGTAAATAAAATATACCTATGTTGATGCACTATATCTGCTAGCGCTTCATTTTCCCACTTGTGTATCCAATGAATGTTCTGTTCCCTCCAATCGTATAAACTCCAACCCCTGCCCATATTGGTTAGCCTGCAAATTATGTAACAAAGTGTGAGTTTAGTAAATTAAAAATGACACTAACTATTTAGGGATGTCACATCTTACTTATGGGTTTCCTCGTTGATACGTCTGGGAAAAGGTGGTGGAATTTCTTGATAGAGATCGAACTGTCTCATTACACGCTCTGGGTTGTAAGGCTCAACACACCACAGGAACAATAAGTTGCAGCGAGTCAGCCAGAATGCACTACCGCTCAACATGCCTGGTGTGAAGTGTCGAGCATCAAAGACCATTTGTAGCTGGTCCTGAGTCCACGGGTTCCATGTGACTTCTGCCTCATCAAGTATCTCAAACTGCTGGTGGTACATAGGGTAACAATTTTTCGCAATATCTGGAGACCAACGTTTTCGTGCCTTTGTCCACCTGGTGGCCATAGTTGCGCTGCCACACTCGCTAAAGTCGTATGGGTGTACGGGTTGTACTATATGAGGTCGTCCTACAGGGAGGTATTCCCAGGACCACAACTGTAGAAACTCATATGCGACACAAAGTAATGGAGTTTTTTGTGCGAAAGAGATTTTTTGCATGGCATCACACAAGCCTCTGTATGTATGAGATAGCATGGCAGAACCGAAGCTGTATTTTGGCTGCTCAGGTAAAGGTTCATCTACCATATTCTCTACAATGTAGATGAGACCAGGGACAACAACGTCCCCATGTGAATTTGGAAACAGAGTCCCGAGGAGCCACAACAAATATGCAAATAGATGTCTTTTTCTCGTCTCCTCATTGGCGAAGCTAGATAAAATACGAAAGTTATCATGAAGCCAGATGAGTGGGATGCCCCGAGGGCCACCAGAACATTGTGATTCTGGTATTTCCATCCCAAGATGGGCTTCTATATCTAGTGCCCAAGATGGATACACTCGTGGAGAGACTAACGGCTCGCCTCTAATTGGTAGAGCAGTGATCATAGAAACATCTTTCAGTGTAGGTGCAAGCTCCCCAAAACAAAAGTGAAAGGTGTGGGTTTCAGGTCTCCACCGGTCAACGAGGGATGTCAAAAGGGATGGGTCCGAACGTACTTGGTCGTCGCATGATGTGAGCCTAGCAAAATCTTGTACTCCATAAGCGTCAAGGTGAGCAAGGAAAGCATTGTGTATTGACCATGTTTTCTTTATGGTTCGAAGTCTGAAAGGCCGATAATTATGCTTAGCATTTGGGTTCAAAAATAGGTGGCAACGGTGGCCAGCGTCATTGGGCCCCTGCAAAAGCACTGGCACTTCACCCATAATCTCCACACAAACATACAAATATAAATCACAAGGAAGACGCAAATACAAATGCAAATCAAAATTAACTTAAAAAATACAAAGAGATACGATTTACATTAATTATCTAAAGTTAACATCACGAGTACAATAATACAAAGAGATTCAATTTAAATTTAATATAAGTACACATAACAAGTAGAAATATAAATAGACATAGCGAGTACATATATATCAACATCATGCGTTGTTGGTGGCTCGATACGGGCATTCTCTGCGTGAATGTCCAGGACACCTGCAAACGCGGCATCGCCTTGGTTCTCCCATCTGGCTATCGTCCATGTCATTGCGATGACGCCTAGACTGACGTCGTCCCTTTGCGGTTCTCATCAAGTCGGCGTTCAGAACCCATTTCGGCCCATCTGGCCACAACATTTTGTAGTTCATATCAATGCCCCAAGCCCAGAACTCACCGTTCCAAGTGTTGTACACATTGTACATGTTGAAGTATGGCGATATGTATGGCTCAACGCTGATTTTTTTGATTAGCAGCCGCCCGGAGCACATGACTGCAAGGGTAGCCCTCAAGCTTGGGCTTGTTACAAGTGCACTCACAGGAGGTTGAGCCAAGGGTGACAGCTTGCTTTTTTGATCCTCTGTGGTGACCCTTAACGTACTTAGCTCGCACATTGACCTCCCACTTATTCCTAAGTGCGTCCACTTTCCTGCAACCATGACTTTGGGACTTCTTTGCCTTCTCGTCCAGATGTCTTTGCATCTTCTTGGACCATGGCTTGTTCAATTCAACTTGTGCTTTGGCGACGGTGACCCTGTCTGCAAAGTATGACAGGGTCCGGTTCCAAGTTTCTTCAATTAGGGCTGTGATAGGGATTGCTTGCAAACCTCATGTACGACCCCCATGACCAATCACCTGTGGCAGGCCGCAAACCCCAACGGGCAACCGTCCCATCATTTCCTCTGTCAACGACGAAGGCCTCCATTGTCATTTTTTTTCCTGCATCCCTGGGCCAAACACCGCTCGGATGCACCTTCTAACTGCTGTGTAACCCACGTTGACCATGTCTCTCACTACAACTGTAGTCGACTCGCACAAGGACACATCCACCCCGAAAGGACCGTCGCGTAAGACGTTTCCATAGTACACTACTAAATTTTCCATAGTACCTAACCACCATACATGTTTACATTTCAAATAATTAGCAACTGAACATTTAGTAAAGATGACAACATTTACATATCATACGACTAAAATAATAACCGTATTTTCGTTACAAATATTCTGTTTGTTTCTAGAATCATTTGCTTAGACTTTAAGGGGTTGTTTGGTTAGTGGGTATTTAAAGATCTATTTTTTCTCAAACTCGTCTACAAGAGTAAAAACGACTATTAGTAAAAACTAATTTTCTTACAATAGGTTATGACAGACAACCACTAAACATAATAGTATGATAATAACATTTTAATATCATATGAGTAAAACATTTAATTTCTTCCGGCTTTATATAAATTTTGCATATCATACGATAGCAATCATTTATTTACAAATAATAATATTTGCAGCGGCATGCACATTATTCACAACAGTACATTAATATAAAAAATATTAACAAAGTTACGGTGTCATTTTATACCTTAGTTCCAATATGGATGTGCTTGCGAATGCAATTAAGAGTCCAAATAATTTGAATAAATTTCCGTCACCAGTACTATATGAACGAAGCCAACCTATTATCACATGAACATCAATATTACACACGGATTTTTCTTTCTGCTATCAAAAGTATGATAATAGCACTTGCATGTATGTGGTCATCACCTCAAAAGGAACGGCGAAGATGGAAACACAATTTCTTCAATCACGTCATCTCCTCCTTGTTTGCTACTAAGATGAATTATTTAACCTAATTACATACATCATCAAGTACATTAGCACATAATCTTAACATATAAAAAAATAGATTATTGCGACATAACAAAGTAGACCTACGGCTTCCTAACTATAGACTTATTAATAAACATACCACATGAAATAACATACCACATGCAATGAACAATTACAGCACAAGTTTTTTTTCTTAATTACCGTATTAAGATTTCTCGCATGTCAATACTAATGGACGCACCTAACATAGATACAACATCTTCAACCTACTCTTCTAAAAAAATATTATAAATGTTGTATTTGTCGTCTGAAATTATTTCTAACCTCTAAGCACTAATATCGCATAGCTAATGACGAGCTAAAAGACTAACTAATTAACATCATGCATGCACAAAAAATTCCATGCATTGCAAAGCTCATACCTTGATCTTCAACTTCGTAGTTCACTTCGCTACGCAAATCCTACTCCTCAAGCTCTAAATGACTCCAGATGACTCCTCCAAGTGCTAAAATTATGCCTAAAACAACAGAGAATACAGACTTAGGAACTAATCAAACAGAACGAAAACATCATGCATGCGAACGAAACCAAGAAAAATGGATAGATCTTACCATAATCTATCTTTTCTTCAACTTCATCATCTTCGATATCCAATTCTAAATCGGCCAAAATCACGAGTGAAAGTGGCTACCAAGTTTTTCTTTGGCTTGTGTATTCTTCTACACTTAGAGAGAGCAGAGAGGCAGAGAAGGCAACCAGAGATATGCGAGAGAGAGTGTATGCACACGGAGCCGCGGATGTACGTTTAAAAAGAAGAGGACCACTGTATTGTCGGCAAAACGAGCCAGAACTCACCTACCGCGGCATCGGATTCCAGCATTGCGGTGTCTCATCACACACAGCAACAACAACGCTCTCGAGTGTGCGGCAGGAAAACACGCGTTGAAATCAGCACGCCTGAGTGCTGTCGCTTTGGCTGGAGCAATAGACGGAAGCGAGAATCACGCACCGCTTTAATCAGTGTCGTCTACGTAGCAATCAGTACTACAAAGTTTACGCGGGAATCTGATTCCAGATCATCGAAACTTGTGGCACAAAGCAAAACAAGGAACCGTGGAATCAGCGCCCGTGAAAATCTGCGTCGTCACCACGGGAATCAGCGTTGTCACGTGTGCAGCAACAGGGATGCCGCCTGCTGCAGCGGCGGCGTGGCCCACACGTTGGGCCCGCGAGCAGCACGGCCTGTCGGCCCGAGAGCGACAGCGGCGACAGTGGCCGCCTCACCTAGTGGCGACCGGGCCCACCACTCCTGGCCCGTTCCGTCCCAGCTGCTCCACTGTGCGAGAACCGTTGTGCCTCGCGCGGCCGCCTCCTGCGGTGGCGGCAGGGCCCGCCGCCTCCTGGCGTGGCGGCAGGTGCCACGTGTCGCCTGCCACGCCTGCCGCCACTAGTGAGGGGGTCCTTTTTGATATTTTTATCTGCATATAGTCCTTTTTAGCAATAGCGTTCGGCAAGGGGTCCTTTTGAAAAAAAATCATTTCCTTGATCCACACAACGCAACAGAACAGAGTATGGATTCCTCGCCTTGGTCCAAAGGATAGAACTGACGATCTCCAAGGAGTCCTCGCCTTCGTCGTCAAAATCGGCAGCTGGGCCGCCGTGGCCATGGACGGGCACGATGGCAGTCTCCTTGCCTGCCACGAAACCTCACACCATATATTTCCGAGCCTGCACCCTTTCCGGTTCAAACTGTCCTGGCCTTGATGGTGGACTACAGACTACTCGGCCCGCCGGAGGCTCGCCATGCCGCGATGATCACGGTAGCGGCGCCGACCGACGAGGCGTTCTCATACCCGAAACATTGCAACGTGAAGAAGGAGAGTGGCGCGCTGGGGCCAGCGGGGAAGACGCGCACGAAGAAACGGTCGCCGACGTTCCCGTCCTCAGGGGACCCCTGCCTCGACTTCTTCTTCCGCGTGTTGCCCGCCACGCCGGCCGCCACCGTGGCCAGGCTCCTCGCCGCCGCGTGGGCCGCCGACCCGTCCACCGCGCTCCGCCTGGTCGCCAACCTCCGCGGCATGCGGGGCTCCGGCAAGTCCGACCGCGAAAGTTTCTACGTCGCCGCGCTCTGGCTCCACGCCCGCCACCCCGCCACGCTCGCGCGCAACGCCGCCTCCGTCGCCACCTTCGGCTACCTCAAGGATCTCCCCGAGCTGCTCCACCGGATCGTGCGCGGCGGCGTCTCCAACAAAGCAGAAAGGAGGACGGCCCTCCTTGCCACCGGCCGCCTGTTAGACTGTATTTACATGTGTATATTGTAACGTTGTATACCACCTCATTATATATATTTGTGATAGGCCACCCCTAGAGGGTTGTGCCGGTTCCCCCCAAAGCCTATTGTCTTACATGGTATCACGCTAGGTTACATCCGCTTCCGCCTAAAAACCCTAACCCGCCGCCGCCGCCACCGCCGCCGCGCCCGCCGCCGCCGTCGCCCGACTGCTATGACGTCCGCCGCCCCGTCAACCGCGGCTGTCGCGCCCTCGGCCACTGCGCCGCTGGTGGCGGAGGACGTCGCGCTGGCAGGCTTCGCGGCGTCAACCGCGGCCATCGCGCCCTCTGTCACCGCGCCGGCTGCCCCTCCGACTGTCTCCACGGTGTTCTCACCTCAGCCAGTCTCCTCGATGGGATCGCAGCCGCCGCCGCCGTTTCACTTCGGCCATCTCATCACCATCAAGTTGTCGTCGGACAATTACATCTTCTGGCGCGCGCAGGTTCTTCCGCTTCTTGGGAGTCACTACCTGCTTGGCTATGTCGACGGCTCTCTCCCTTGCCCTCCTGCGCTGGTTGACAGCGTGCATGGTCCGGTCTATAATCCGGCTCACCGTGTCTGGACAGGGCAGGATCAGGCGAACCTCTCCTCCATCCAGGGGTCGCTCTCTCCGGCCGTTGCTGGGCTTGTTGTCTTTGCCAAGACGTCCCACGAGGCATGGACTATTCTTGAGCGCTCGTTTGCGGCACAGTCGCAGGCTCGTGTATCTGGGCTCCGTCGCCAACTTGGGGAGTGTCAGAAGCTTGACTCCACCGCCACTGATTTCTACAACAAAGTCAAGAGTCTCGCCGACACGCTGGCCTCCATTGGACAGCCCCTCACCGACTCCGAGTTCAACTCGTTTATCGTCAATGGTCTTGATGAGGAGTATGACGCCCTAGTCGAGATCATCAATGAGAGGGGCAACTCCACGCCCATGCCAGCACACGAGGTCTTTTCACGCCTCCTGCTTACTGAGCAACGAGTCGAGACGCGCCGATCCAGGGGCAACGGCGCCCTCTCGGCAAACGCCGCCACCAAGGGTGGTCGCTCCTCTGCTTCATCCAGGGCTCCTTCGGGGCAGTCACCACCACCCGCCTCGGCCCCTCCTCCTACTGCGACGCTACCAGGGGCTGGCGGTCCACGTGTGTGCCAGCTTTGTGGTCGCGATGGGCACTGGGCCTCGAAGTGTCACAAGCGCTTCCAGCAGGGTTTTCTTGGTCTTGGCAATGACGGGAAGGATACACGCAACTTTTCTCGTCAGGTCGCCATGGCTGATCGTCCGCCGCCGCAGAAGCCACAGGGACACACTCAGTCCTACTCCATTGATCCCCACTGGTACATGGACTCTGGGGCGACAGAGCACCTGACCAGTGAGATGGGGAAGCTTCACACTCGTGAACCCTACCATGGCTCCGACAAGATCCACACCGCCAATGGAGCAGGTATGCACATCTCTCATATTGGTCAAGCATCACTTCTCACTAGACATGCCAATAGGAGTCTTCAACTTCGCAATGTTCTTCGAGTTCCATCTGTGACACGTAATCTTCTTTCAGTTCCTAAACTCACTCGTGATAATAATGTGCTTTGTGAATTTCATCCTTTTGATCTTTTTATTAAGGATCGGGGCACGAGGGACATTCTTCTTAGTGGGCGGCTCTGCCAAGGTCTCTATCGTCTGGAGCATCCTGGCGTCGCTCGCGTCTTCAGTGAAGTTCGGGTATCTCCGTCACAGTGGCATGCTCGTCTTGGTCACCCGGCCACACCTATTGTCCGGCATGTTTTGCGTCGTCATGAGCTTCCTAGTGTGTCTAGTAATAAAGATGTAGCAGTGTGTGATGCTTGTCAGCAGGGGAAGAGTCATCAACTTCCTTTTTCGGAGTCCAGTCGTGAGGTGAAACATCCTTTAGAACTTGTGTTTTCAGATGTATGGGGTCCTGCTCAGACTTCTGTTAGTGGTCATAATTATTATATCAGTTTTGTTGATGCTTACAGCCGCTTTACCTGGCTTTATCTTATCAAACGTAAATCTGATGTGTTTGACATTTTTGTTCAGTTCCAAAAACATGTTGAACGCCTTCTCAAGCACAAAATTGTTCATGTTCAGTCGGACTGGGGTGGCGAGTATCGCAACCTCAACTCCTTCTTTCAGTCGCTTGGGATCACTCACCGTTTAGCATGTCCACATACACATCAGCAGAATGGTTCAGTAGAACGTAAGCATCGTCACATTGTTGAAGCTGGTCTGACTCTTTTGGCCCATGCATCTGTTCCGTTTCATTTTTAGAGTGATGCTTTCACCACTGCATGTTTTCTCATCAATCGTACTCCCACTCGTGTTTTGAATATGAAGACTCCCATTGAAGTTCTCCTTAATGAACAACCGGACTACACCTTTCTCAAGGTGTTTGGGTGTGCTTGCTGGCCCCATCTCCGTCCATATAACAAGCGTAAGCTCGAGTTTCGTTCCAAGAAGTGTGTTTTTCTTGGTTATAGCTCTCTTCATAAAGGATACAAATGTCTTCATGTTCTCACTAATCGTGTCTACATCTCTCGGGATGTTGTGTTTGATGAGCATGTTTTTCCCTTTGCCAACCTCCCTGTGTCCACTATCGAGCCACCTGTCATGCATTCATCCTCTGTTGCTTCTGACCAATTTGATGATGTTGCATATTCTCCTCTATTGTTGCCTAACCATGGTGCAGGCACTGGTCGTGGGGCTCGTTTGGAGATTCTGGAAGCGCCATCTTCCTCTTCGTCGCCATCGCCTTCATCCTCGGCACCTTCTGTTGTGCATGAGGAGCACATGGCGCCCCTGCATGGCCTCGGTTTCCGTGCTCATGCACGGCCGATCGACGTCCTGGCCCGGTCGCCTCTGGCTTCTGGGCTGCCTTCGCCATCGTCGCGCCCTGCAACCCCGCCGACTGGGCCGGCCTCCTCGGTCCCCGTCTCGCCCAGGGCGTCGGGGCAGTCATCACCAGGCCTGGCCTCGCCCGCCCCTGCCTCGCCCAGGGTGTCTGGGCCCTTCTCACCAGGGCCGGCCTCGCCTGCTCTCGCCTCGCCAAGGCCGTCTGGGCCGGTGTCACCGGAGCTGGCCTCGCCCACCCTCGGTTCGCCCATGGCCTCTGAGCCCCTGTCGTCGGGCCAGTCTTCGCCATGCAGCCCGGAGTCGTCTGTCCCGAGCTCGCCTGAGGTGATTCCTACATTTCCGGCGACCGTCACGTCTCCGTCACCTTCGCCTCCGCCGGCTCCTGCTGCTGCTCTACGTCCACATACGCGCAGTCGGAGTGGCATTTTTCAGCCTAAGCAACGTCACGATGGCACAGTTGCTTGGTTAGCGGCGTGCATGTCTGCTGCTCTCGCAGATCCATCCTCTGAGCCACGCACGTATCAAGCTGCTATGCACATTCCTCATTGGAGAGAGGCCATGGAGCAGGAGTATCAAGCGCTTCTTCGCAATCAGACATGGACTCTTGTTCCTCCACAATCACGGGTAAATGTCATTGATTCCAAATGGGTTTTCAAAGTGAAGAGGCATTCTGATGGGTCCATTGAGCGCTATAAGGCTCGTCTGGTTGCTCGTGGTTTTTGACAGCGTTTTGGACTTGACTATGAAGACACCTTCAGTCCAGTGGTCAAGCCTACTACCATCAGACTTCTTCTCTCTCTGGCTGTTACTCGAGGTTGGTTTCTTCGTCAGCTTGATGTTCAAAATGCTTTTCTTCATGGTGTCTTGGCGGAGGAGGTTTACATGCGCCAGCCTCCGGGTTTCTCTGATCCGGATCGCCCTGATCATCTCTGTCGTCTGTCCAAGGCAATTTATGGTCTGAAGCAGGCTCCTCGTGCTTGGCATGCTCGTCTTGCAATGGCTCTTCGTGCTCATGGTTTTGCATCATCAACTGCTGACTCCTCATTGTTTCTTCTCCAAAGGCCTAAGGTTACTATGTACTTGTTGGTCTATGTAGATGATATCATTTTGGTCAGCTCCTCTCAGTCGGCTGCTACTGCGCTTGTTCGCTCACTTGGTGCTGATTTTGCGGTCAAGGACCTTGGGAAGCTTCATTACTTTCTTGGTGTGGAGGTTACTTCTCGTGCCGCTGGCCTTGTTATGACGCAGAAGAAGTACTCTCTGGATTTGTTGCAGCGAGCTGGGATGCTTAAGTGCAAACCGACGACTACACCCATGTCTACCACTGATAAGCTCAATGCTGTTGATGGTGTGCTTCTTTCTTCTTCTGATGCGACCGAGTACCGGAGTATTGTTGGTGGGCTCCAGTACTTGACGATCACGCGACCAGACATTTCCTATGTTGTTAACCGAGTCTGCCAGTATCTGCAGTCACCCCGTGACACTCATTGGTCTGCTGTTAAGCGGATTTTGCGCTATATTCGTTTCACGGTGGCTCATGGTTTGCATATTCGGCCGTCTGACTCTGGTTGTCTTTCAGCATATTCTGATGCAGACTGGGCTGGCAATCCGGATGACAGGCGATCCACGGGGGGTTATGCTGTCTTCTTTGGCTCTAACCTGATTGCCTGGAGTGCTCGGAAACAGGCTACTGTCTCGCGTATCAGTACTGAGGCTGAGTATAAGGCTGTGGCCAATGCCACATCAGAGATTATCTGGGTACAGTCCTTGCTTCAGGAGTTAAGTATACCCCAATCACAGCCTCCTGTTCTTTGGTGTGATAACATCGGTGCTACATGCCATTCTGCAAATCCGGTATTCCATGCCCGAACGAAACACATTGAAGTTGACTATCACTTTGTGCGTGAACGTGTCTCTCAGAAGCAACTACAGATCAAGTTTATTTCTTCCAAGGATCAACTTGCTGACATCTTCACCAAGCCATTGCCTTTGCCACAGTTTGAGACTTGCAGGCGCAATCTTACCCTTCTAGATTCATTAGAAAGTGGCTAAGATTGAGGGAGGGTGTTAGACTGTATTTACATGTGTATATTGTAACGTTGTATACCACCTCATTATATATATTTGTGATAGGCCACCCCTAGAGGGTTGTGCCGGTTCCCCCCAAAGCCTATTGTCTTACACCGCCGCGGCACCTTTGGCCTCGGGCGCTGCCGCGACTCACTCGGGCGCACCCGCAACTTCCGCAAGCGCAGGCCGCGCCCCAAGGTGGACCGTGCTGCGCGCGTCGGCACGGCGGAGGAGCGTCTCGCGGCAAAGCTGCGGCACGACCGGGAGCTATCGGCTGCGGCGGCCGTGTCGCGCCGGAGCAAGAGGGTGGATACCGCTGCGACGGCGATTCGGCGGTACTTCTGCGACCCCACGTATCGGCTCCTGCACGACCGCACGGCCGATCTGTTTGCCAGCCTCCTCGTGGAGGACATGCGCAAGCTCGCCAACGGCGACGTCCGGGAGCTCTCGCTCGCGGCGAAGTGGTGCCCGTCGCTAGGCTCGTCGTACGACCGCTCCACTCTCCTCTGCGAGGCCGTCGCGCGACGCCTCTTCCCCAGAGGCTCGTCGCTGGAGCTGACCGATGATCTCCTGGACGGGCATTATGCTTATCGCGCGCGCGAGCGCCTCCGTAGGACGGTGCTCGTGCCGCTCCGCCGCACGCTACAGCTCCCCGAGGTTTTCATGTCGGCGCGCGCGTGGGAATCGGTCGTGTACACGCGCGTTGCCTCCGTGGCCATGAAGAACTACCAGGCCGTCTTCCTCAAGCACGACGCCGAGCGCTTCAACGCTTACCTCGCCGATGTCAAGTCGGGCAAGAAGCGGATCGCTGCGGGCGCGCTGCTCCCTCACCAGATCATCGAGTCCCTCGGCGAGGACGGCGACGGTGCTGGCACCGGCGTGGCCGACATGCAGTGGCGGCGCATGGTCGACGACATGCGCGCCCTCGGCAAGCTCACCAACTGCGTGGCCGTGTGCGACGTGTCGGGCAGCATGTCCGGCTTGCCCATGGACGTCTGCGTGGCGCTCGGCCTCCTCGTGTCCGAACTCACGGACGACCCGTGGCGCGGCCGCGTGATCACCTTCAGCGAGCGCCCGGAGATCCACTTGATCACCGGCGACACCCTCTCCGAGAAGGTGAGCTTCGTGCGCGCCATGGAGTGGGGCATGAACACGAACTTCCAGGCAGTGTTTGACAAGATCCTGGACGTGGCCGTGGCCGCCGGTCTGCCGCCGGAGAGGATGGTGCGGCGGGTGTTGGTGTTCAGCGACATGGAGTTCGACCAGGCGTCGGCTCATCCGTGGGAGACAGACTACGAGGCGATCGTGAGGAAGTTCTCGGAAGCCGGCTACGGCTCGGCCGTGCCAGAGATAGTGTTCTGGAACCTGGCGTACTCCAAGGCCGTGCCGGTGATGTCCGGCCAGCAAGGGGTGGCGCTGGTCAGCGGCTTCTCCAAGAACTTGCTCAAGCTGTTCCTCGACGGCGGCGGCATCGTCACCCCGAGGACCATCATGGAGAAGGCCATCGTCGGCCCGGAGTACGACAAGCTCACCGTTTTCGACTGAAGAAGACAGCGGCAAAACAAAAACTTCCATATGTATGAAGCTGTATGCACTAAAAAGCGGCGCAATCTCATCAACTGTATTGCATTTGCATATGTCAAATCACAAGTTCACACGCTGCCACTAAATTAAGCACATTGCTACTACTAGCTCACTACTAATACATTCGAATCGTCCAATGATTCTCGAATGACACCGGTCACAATTTCTTGTTCCAAGTTCCAACAAGCCGCCTACGACGCCGTGCCGCCGCACGAGACGGCCGCCTTCTCCCGCCAGTCGAGCAGCACGGCGACGGCGACGTAGTGCGTGATGGCACCGACGAGCACGAAGACGTGGAAGATCTGGTGGCTGTGGCCGACGACGTCGAAGACGCCGGGGCGCCACTTCTCCGGCACGCGGCTGACGTAGAACCAGGCGCCGACGGCGTAGGCGAGCCCCATGGCCACCTCCAGCCCGAGGGCCAGGTAGCACGCGGTGTGGCCCCAGTTGATCCAGAGCGCGTGCACCGCCGGGATGACGCCGGACATCCCCATGGCGAGGAACAGCGTGGCGCGGAGGCGGCGGTACCGCGGCGAGGAGCACGACGGCGAGAGCAGCACGGCCACGACGAGCGCGCCGAGGACGGTGATGGCGGAGAGGTAGGCGACGCGCGCGGGCGGGTGGCAGAGGAACGCGTAGTACACGGGCGGGACGAAGGAGGCGACGATCATGATCGAGATGCCGGCGTAGTCCAGCTGCCAGAAGACGACGGTGGCGCGGCGCGAGTGGCACGCGAGGAGGTGCGCCGTCGCGCTGATGGCCAGGCACGCCATGGCGCCCACGAGGAACACCATCCGCGGCCACCGCGGCACCCCGTGCCCGCCCAGGGCCGCCGCCGCTGCGTCATGGCCCGGCAGGCCCTGCACCAACGCCACTGTTAGCGCGCGCTAATCATTTGAACAGAAAAATCTCAGCCTAGCATCTAAAATTACACTACTACTATCACATTTTGGCGAGAGAATATTTCGAGTAGTGCTTTGCGGGTAGTGTAAATGGCCCGGACAGATTCGTCGCCGGACGCAGAAATCAACGATAAGATGACCAGAAAGATTTTGCCACTTGGTCTTGTCTGCTCAACAGAACCAATTTGAGTTCAGACCGAAGAAGTAGCTGAAAGCGACGCTGCTTCTTGCAGGTGAGCAAACGTGAAAATGTTGCAACCAAAGAACCGTCTTTTTTTTTCGAAAAGGGTGACCAAAGAACCGTCTACTTCTTCTCTTGCATGCAGAGTGAATGTGATTGAGGAAGCGAGATTTGGTGCAAACACACAGAGGCAGCGTGTCTGTTCTGAACAAGACGACTACACGTCATGTTACGTTGCAGCAGAAGGTGAACTAGATTCGAAGTGCACAACTACACATGGCTCCTTGGTTCTGGTCGGTTGGTCAGGTTGCCGTCGACCAGGACAGGGATCAGGAAAGGACTCACCACTCACGAGTTGTCCTTAGCACAGAAGAACCTATCGGAAGATGGAGCCGATCTTATCATTAATCTAGTAGTACCTCCACCTCCTACATTCATACTTATTTTTCTAATGTCATTGTACATATTCTCACCTTATTTGTATCATCCACACGAATTATTCGTCAGTGCTATTTCAGAACACTTAAATGGAAGGGCAATTTAGTGAATTTCCTCTGGTAAATCCCTCAACCTTTGAGTTTTCTTAAACTCTCTATACTATGGTTGGTCAAGATAAATGGAGTCACACACTTCTTTGGTTTTGATTAATTCCACATTTCATGATTCCGGGTTGGTTAGAGATAAGTGGAAGGATATGTAGGACACGATCTTTTGCCCGTTTTCAAAATAAAATGAATAAGTAAAATAAATTAAAATATGTAGGACATGATCTTGCGGGCTCATCACTAACCACCACCCACACATGGGGTAGAGGTCCATGCAACAGTGATCATAACAGCATTGTTGTTACAGCAGAGGATCCCAACCCCATCGGATGGAAGGACATTACGACCATTCTACCTAATGAATTTTTAGTGTGTGAGGTCATTTTACTTCAAAGTAATTTCTAGGATTCTATTCTTATTTTTTTCACCTCTACAACTTGTTTATTTTCTATTAATGAAAAACCGTATGCAATTCCAAGAGGAGACTTCCATTGGGTCCCTTCTTATGGGATTTATTTTGTTTTTGTGTAAGTGACAACTATGAAATTCATCTAATATCCTTTAGCAATGTTGCAGGCTTCGCGCATTTTTCGTGTGCTGCAACTGGATAACTTTTACGACATATTCCTATATTTCTCCTATGATACAATCAGACAACTTCAAAGACATGCTTTTGTTTTTCTATCTTTTATCCATTTTGATGACAAGAATTTTCGGATGGAGGGAGTAGTTCTGTAGGATTTACTATGGCATCTCAAGTCTACTTTTTTTCTTCTAATTACCACGCTTTTATAATCTTGTAAAACAAAGAGACTCGCCCGGTGAAAATACGTCTCGCGGTATTACGGGAGCAAGTACAATTCTCTGAGCAAATTAAATTCCATGGTTGATGATTACAGAGCTATCTACAGGGAGCTGATTTGACCTGTTGTTCGCATCTGTGCATAGTTGCTTGACCAATTGTAGTGCATCCTCTACACTATAGTGTGAGGACATGGATCAAACGATGATCATGTGGGCAGCTCATATACACAGCTGTCCATGCATGTCTCTTTCTGCGTGGTGGGGATCTACATGATGACATTATTACATAGTACTCACTCGGTGCAGTTGTATTTAAATCATTGGTGGCACTACACTAGTGCTAACTGAATAATTAGGCTAGTCATAGTCACCTTGATAGAACTCGTATGAATTAACTAATCATGCTATCTAGCACCATCTGTCCCAGAATCTTGGGGACTACAGTTGTGAGAGAAAAATATGCAATGCTGGAAAAATTATCCGGAGACAAGATAAGGTACTAGTATCTCTTAGATGTCTGTACTGGTGCTAAAAAAAAGATGCGTTTCTTACCGATTGATCGCTCTTCCACGACGAATTAGCTGATCCCACCACGAACCTGCGAGAAAAATGAACGGCACGTAACTAGAGGGCCTTTTCATGAACAAAGTAGTAGCAGTAGTGCAGTACTAGGTTGCCATGGCACCTTGGTGGGAAAGGAACATCAATCAATCAAATTATCAAAGACTAAGAGGAAGGACCGTCTCAGACTTGGAACACCCCAACAAATCTGTGATTTGCGCCAACCGACCAATGCCAGCACTGCATTTGCAAAGTGCTCCGGCATGACGATAAGACGTGTGAGGCGGATAATGCACGGGCCATGTCCTCGTTCGTTTGGTGTGGCTCTCACGCATGCGATTGCTGCTTAGGACGGTGCGCTCTTGCCACATCTCACACGGGCAGCATCTAGCATAATCTTGCATTGGAATTAAAGTGTACTCGCGGCCAGTTGGAGACTTGGAGCTTAGCATCAGCAATGCAGAAAGAGTCGGTAGTGAACGAACGTGTGATTGCGCGCGCGCGCGCGCGTGCGTTCGGTTGATGGAACGAGCGCGCACACGTCCGGCGTGAGCGGGGGTTGTGTGTGACGTGCGCGCTCTCCGAACACACCACCAACTGCCCGCGAAACAAATTCGAGGTTTTTTCCCGTGTGACGTGTGAGCTGCGGTGGTGAGTTGATTCGCGTTTGCTTGGAAGACCGTTTCAAGTTTCAAAGCCGGGAGCGCCCGCTAATCACGTGCAAGGGAGTGGGAGTCAGAGGCGATCGAACCATTATTAAAGTTTGATGAACGAACGGAAACAATCATTTTCTTATTTCGGTGGACAGAGAGAAAAGGAAAGTCAAGTCGTGTGTTCTGCAGTGTAGGTGGTGCGTACCTCATGATCCCCGGCGCGGCGTCGTGGGCGGCCTCCGG
Organism: Triticum dicoccoides; assembly: GCF_002162155.2. NCBI lineage: Eukaryota > Viridiplantae > Streptophyta > Magnoliopsida > Poales > Poaceae > Triticum > Triticum dicoccoides. The sequence goes on from NC_041390.1 coordinate 137,069,016, forward strand.
GCCGCCGCCGGCGACGGCGAGCGCCAGGAACAGCAGGAACCCGCCCAAATGCCTGCGGAAATCACACGGCGCCATGTCAGATCAACGGATTGGCCGATCGATTGGTCAATTCGTGCGGAACATGTCGATGGATCGGAGGGGGGGCGCGGACGCACGTCCAGACGTTGAGCGTCTCGTTGTGCCAGGAGAAGGCGCTGAGGAGGGCGTCGCGGATGGGCCACTCGACGCGGTAGTGGCCGCGGATGTACTCGTTGTCCTTAAGGTACTCGGGGAGCTCCTCGTAGCCCACCAGCCGCGGCGGGGCCCTGCTGCGCCGGCCGCCCGCCATCGCCGCCGCCGCGGACGCCGCCTCCACGCCGCCCACCGACGGCGCCATGGCTCCCTTCTTCCGGCCGCCCCGCCTCGCCACCGCCTCCCCCGCGGTCGCCGTCGACCGCGCTCCCATGCGATGGGGCCGGTGCCTCTCCCTCTCCCTCTCTCTCCGGCTGCGTGCGCGCGCGCGGCTGCGTCGGGGTTGTCTGTGTCTGGTCCGCGGTTCGTGCGGGGGAGCCCGGGAGGTGGTGGTGGTGGTGTTATAGGCGGACTGACTATAGGGAGGCTATAGGGGGATGGGATGGGATGGGATGGGAGGAGACGAGGCCGCCTGGCGAATCTTGGCGGGGAGCGCGCGGCGCGGGGGTGGTGTGGTGCGGTCATGTTGCTGGTGGGTGTAGGCACGGGCGAGCCACCCACATGGATTTCTTCCTCCCTCGCACACGCTTGTCAAGCTACAGAGGTTACCGGGGGCTTTTGGCGCAGCTACTCGCCTAATGACCGTCAGATTTAATAAAGGGGAAAAGAAACGGATATGGATATAGGGTCTGTCTAAAACTCATCTAGATGTGACATAACGATGTCACATATAAATTGAAATCATCACCTGTTTATAGCCTTTTGTTTGTTTGTTGTTTTTCTTTTTTGGTATTGTATCGTCTAGGCCTTGTCTTTTCTTTTTTGTGTGACCAGCGTGCCCATAGAAACGCTCGCATGGGCAAGGCCCAGCTTGCCTCACACCATCACACGCATGCTTACTCTACGGCCTGTAGCTGATCGTACGTAGTAACGATTTGTGTTTTTTATTCCTTTTGTTTCTTTTATTTCCTATTTTTTCTTTTTTCTTTCAGGTGTATTTTTTCAGTTCTAATATATGCTAAAAAATTAAAAAACACACTGATTGTTTTTGGATATACGGTGAACATTGTTTTTAATACACACTGAACAAATTATAAAAGTACGGTGAACATAATTGTAATACACATTGAACAAATATTTAGTATATGATGACCTTCTTCTAATATAGAGTGAACTTATTTTCTATGTATTATGTATGTTTTTTAACGTATATACGGTGAAACTTTTACAAAATACTCACTGGAGAATTTTAAAATGTACACTGACGTCTAACAATAAATAAAACAATAGAAGAGGAAAAATAAAAAACTGGTCAAAAGAACTAGAAAAATGTTCACGTATTAAAAAAATATGTGGATTAAAACAATCATGGTTTGAACATTGTTTGCAAATTCGAAACATGTTATTTTAAAATGGACCCTAGTTGCGTATCATGGGTGAAGTTGCAACTAAGAAGAGTATTAGTCGGGCCCCCAATCGCATATCGAGGGTGGAGTTGAATAATAATAGGTACTTTAGAACATTGTTACAAGAGTAAATCACCTCTACAACTACAAACATTTTTGCAACCGGGGACCCTCGACAAACACACCCCCTAGTTGCGAGTCGATGCTCGGCATGCAACTGGGGACCCTCGACAAACACACGCATCCCTAATTGTGAGTCAATGCTCGACATGCAACGGGGGACTCTCGACAAACACGCACGCACGCACACACACACACATCCGTAGTTACGAGTCGATGGTTGACAAGCAACTGGGACCCTCGACAAACACACACACCCCTAGTTATGAGTCGATGGTTGACATGCAACTGGGGACCCTCGACAAGCACCCCTAGTTGCGAGTCGATGGTCGGCAT
>NC_041390.1:137072530-137094548 GCF_002162155.2 Triticum dicoccoides
GTCGATGGTTTACATGCAACTGGGGGCCACCATAGAGACACACGCACGCACAAACGCGCGCGCACACACACACACACACACTTAGTTGCGAGTTGATGGTTGCCATGCAACTGGGGACCACAACAAACACACAAAAGCACCCTTAGTTGCGAGTCGGTGGTCGGCTTGCAACTGAGGGGCCCCAACAAACACACAGACCCTTAGTTGCAAGGTGATGGTTGACATGCAACTGTGGACCCTCGACAAACACACACACATTCCTAGTTGCGAGTCAGTGGTTGACATGCAACTGGACTCGTAGAAACACACTCAACTCCCCTCCCCCTTCACGAGTTGTGAGTCAATGGTTGGCTCGCAACTAGGAGCCCTCAAGAAACACACATTGAGAACGCCCCCTCCCCCAGTTGCGAGTCGATGGTTGACTTGCAACTGGGAGCCCTCGACAAACACACACATCCTTAGTCGTGAGTCGATGGGTGACATGCAATTGGGGATCACGACAAACACACATAGACACCGCCCCCTAGTTGTGTGTTGATGGTACAACTTCAGTTGCGAGTCGATTGTTGTAACTAGGGCCATCGACAAACACACATACACCACCCCCTCCTCTAGTTGCGAGTCGATGTGCTTCAGTTTTCGAAACAAAAACAAACAGAAAAATGGAAGAACATGGGAGGGGAACGGGACAACAGGCGGAGGGAAACATGCGAAAGGAGAGTGACAGACTCGATGGAGGCTATCGTCTCAATCTAATGTACTCTGGGGCTAGACTCTACGTATTCTAAAAAAAAGCCCATATCAAACAAGGTGACGACGGCCCAACAAAAAAAAACAAAAAATAGTCGCGCTCCGTTGTAGGCCTCCCAGCCCGACAAGACGATACAACAGGACACGGATCAATCGCGACAGGTGCGATCACTCGAGCGTGAAAAACAAAGCACAAACAAATCAGACGGCTGGACATAAAACTGATGTTGCCAAAAATAATCAAATTTAAAAAATCGTAGATTACAAACAAATACATTTAATAGATAAAGGAGAAAAAAGAAAGCGGAAAATAACACGGCCCAGCTCTTTGAATTCTGTCCGTACAAAAAGGCCTAGGCGCAGACAAAAAAAAGAGCAAAAATGGCAGAGCGCACCAGCGTATATAACAAAATATAAAAACCCACATACTCAGATCCTATTCAGAAAAAGGGACAATGCCGATCGGGAAAACAGCCCAAGAACACTAGTGCGACACGGGCCTTAGCGACAACAAAAACAACAGTTCAAGTCAAAGAAAACGACAACAGTTTGCATAAATCTTAAAGCCCATAATCATGTGGTGGACAATTTAGATGTGACATCCTTAAAAAACATTTAGATGTGATTTAGTCATTCTGATGGATATATGTATATGCCACCCGTGCGTGTCTCGCTGGCATGTGGGCCCTGGCGCCACGTGTATTTGGTAACGAAAAGATAAGCATGAAAGCATTGTTCTTTGGAATGTTATAAGGCCTCATTTGGAAAATTGGTTTTTCATGAGATTTTTGTAGGGATTAAATCATGTGGTAGTTTTCTTTTACTATGGTGTCCTTTGGATTGTAGGATTGGATTTGAAAATTCATAGAGAAACCAATTTAGATGTGACATCCTTAAAAAACATCTAGATGTGATTTAGTCATTCTGATGGATATATGTATATGCCACCCGTGCGTGTCTTGCTGGCATGTGGGCCCTGGCGCCACGTGTATTTGGTAACGAAAAGATAAGCATGAAAGCATTATTCTTTGGAATGTTATAAGGCCTCATTTGGAAAATTGGTTTTTCATGAGATTTTTGTAGGGATTAAATCATGTGGTAGTTTTCTTTTACTATGGTGTCCTTTGGATTGTAGGATTGGATTTGAAAATTCATAGAGAAACCTTACTTTTTCTTCATGCTCCAAAATGTTATCTGACTACCGTTGGCCTAGGGTAACCCCAGCAAACCACCTCCCTGCCGTTGAGAAGAGGATCGACCCTGCGCCCTCCTGCGTGTGCTCGGGCGCCCTTCGCCACTGGGCTAAGAAGGCTTCTAGTAAATGTTTGGTGTTTAAAATGCCACATTGTTTCAATCCTGAAAATCCCTATTTTTTCATTTTCTCACAAGGCAGTTTTTTTATAGCATGGCAATTTTTTTAACAAGTATGGCATTTTTATTAATGAGAGTTGACAGTTTTACTTTTTTATAGCATCGTACTTTTTAAGAGGATGCCTTTTTATTATTAATGAGTGATGATATTTTTTATTATTAAGAGATGGCATTTTTATTTTTATTGGCATGGCAATTTTTATTAATAAGCGCATGGAAGTTTTTATAAAAATGGCAGTCTAATTATTAAGGGATTTCATTTTTTATTATTAAATGATGGCATTTTTATATTAAGAGATGTCATTTTTTTCATTTATTAGGAGATGACATTTTTAACATTAAGAGATGGCATTTTAATTTTTTAATAGATGGCATTTTTATTTATCAAGAGATGGCATTTATTTTTATTAAGAAATGACAGTTTTATTATTAAGAGATGGCATTTTTATCCCAAGGAATGGCGGGTTTAAAAAAATAGCATGGTATTTTTTCATTTGTGTAGTTCATACAACTTTTTTAATCATATGCATTTGCATATTTTATAAAATTAAAGAGATGACATTTTTCATAAGTTAGTTTATGCCATTTTTAGGGGTCTTTTTTGTTGGCATTTTTTTAAAATAAGGGGAGTTAAACCGGGCCTCTGGCCCAAATGCATGGTCGCTCTGGAGGTGACGGTGTCCTGGACTATGGGGTGCCAACCTATGTGACCCACAGTCCATGGGCCGAGCCTACGGGGTATCGGTCTCAACAAGGAAGGACTCTGGAGGCCTCAAACCCAATCATGATCAAGACGAGCACTACCGAAGACTTGGCGTACACTTCAAGGACAACTCCAACTGACAGTTGTGTTTATTCCTAGTTGGCAACTGACCATGTGTACCCCTAGAAACCCCTGGTGGCTGCTGCCTATATAAGCTGGAGGGTTTGGTCTGTAGAGAGGCAACCGCAATTACTAGCCTTAGGGTTTAGAACACAACATACGATCTCGGGGGTAGATCAACCCGTATTTGATACTCCTTCATCAATATAATCAAGCATGACGTAGGGTTTTACCTCATTGAGAGGGCCTGAACCTGGGTAAAGACTGTCTCCCTTGTCTCCTGTTCACCATCGTTCCAGGAACCACAGCTTGGGACCCCCTACCCGAGATCTGCCGGTTTTAGTACCGACATTGATGGCCTATACATGTCCAGCTTTGTGATAAAAAAGTATCAATGGAAGCATCGATCAACGATCAAAACCCTCACGGTGTGGTTTCCACGCCTAGATCTCTGATACATCTCCAACATATCTATATTTTTTGATTGTTCAATGTTGTTTTATTATCAATCTTGGATGTTTTATAATCATTTTATATCGTTTTTTGGTACTAACCTATTGACATAGTGCCAAGTGCCAGTTGCTGTTTTTTCCATGTTTTTTTTACATCACAGAAAATCAATATCAAACGGAGTCCAAATGCCACGAAACTTTACGGAGATTTTTATGGACCAGATGGAAGATATTGGGCCCTGGTTGCACCTGGGGGAGTCTCGAGGAGGGGAAAACCCACCAGTGCGCGCTTGGGCCTCCTGGCGCTCCCTGGTGGGTTGTGCCTGAAGGAAATATGCCCTAGAGGCAATAATAAAGTTATTATTTATTTCCTTATATCATGATAAATGTTTATTATTCATGCTAGAATTGTATTAACCGGAAACATAATACTTGTGTGAATACATAGACAAACAAAGTGTCACTAGTATGCCTCTACTTGACTAGCTCGTTAATCGAAGATGGTTATGTTTCCTAACCATAGACATGAGTTGTCATTTGATTAACGGGATCACATCATTAGGAGAATGATGTGATTGACATGACCCATTCCATTAGCTTAGCACCCGATCGTTTAGTATGTTGCTATTGCTTTCTTCATGACTTATACATGTTCCTATGACTATGAGATTATGCAACTCCCGTTTACCGGAGGAACACTTTGTGTGCTACCAAACGTCACAACGTAATTGGGTGATTATAAAGGTGCTCTACAGGTGTCTCCAAAGGTACATGTTAGGTTGGCGTATTTCGAGATTAGGATTTGTCACTCCGATTGTCGGAGAGGTATCTCTGGGCCCTCTCGGTAATGCACATCACTTAAGCCTTGCAAGCAATGCAACTAATAAGTTAGTTACAAGATGATGTATTACAGAACGAGTAAAGAGACTTGCCGGTAACGAGATTGAACTAGGTATTGAGATACCGACAATCGAATCTCGGGCAAGTAACATACCGATGACAAAGGGAACAAACGTATGTTGTTATGCGGTCTGACCGATAAAGATCTTCGTAGAATATGTAGGAGCCAATATGAGCATCCAGGTTCCGCTATTGGTTATTGACCGGAGACGTGTCTCGGTCATGTCTACATTGTTCTCGAACCCGTAGGGTCCGCACGCTTAACGTTACGATGATAGTTTCATTATAAGTTTATATATTTTGATGTACCGAAGGTTGTTCGGAGTCCCGGATGTGATCACGGACTTGACGAGGAGTCTCGAAATGGTCGAGACATAAAGATCGATATATTGGATGACTATATTTGGACACCGGAAAGGTTCCGGCTGAGATTAGGACAATACCGGATCACCGGGAGGTTATCGGAACCCCCCAGGAGGTATATGGGCCTTATTGGGCCTTAGTGGAAAGGAGGGGTGACGGTGTCCTGGACTAGGGGGTACTCACCACGTCGTCTCCCGATCTATTAGATTGGGCCGAGGACCCCCGTGGCCGTATACTCATGGGCCAGTTCGGACGGCTACCGCATACAAGGACGATTCCACAAGACTTGGCGATCAAGACAAAGACTTCTCCCCACCGGCGTATTCGGCTAGGACTCTTGTTATCCTAGGCCTCCGATGCATTATATAAACCGAGGCCAGGCTAGTCGATAGACATACAATATATACAACAATCATACCATAGGCTAGCTTCTAGGGTTTAGCCTCCTTGATCTCGTGGTAGATCTACTCTTGTACTACCCATATCATCAATATTAATCAAGCAGGAGTAGGGTATTACCTCCATCGAGAGGGCCCGAACCTGGGTAAAACAAAGTGTTCCCTGCCTCCTGTTACCATCCGGCCTAGACGCACAGTTCGGGACCCCCTACCCGAGATCCGCCGGTTTTGACACCGACATTGGTGCTTTCATTGAGAGTTCCGCTGTGTGATCGACAAAAGGATCAATGGCTCGCCTGCAGATCAACTGCGACTTCGGCATCTTCGTCACCAGCTTGACTGGTCACCTTGGTTCGACCAAGAATTGCGCCCCGTGTTCAGATCACCATGTCCGGACGAGGGCCTTCATCAAACATCAACTCCGATCTCTATCAAGATCACGGAGGAATCATCTATGGAGCTCGGGGGCTCAACGTCAACATTGCCCTCAAGCGACCTTGCTGTTTTTCTGGACAGCGAACTCGTATCTGCCACCACCACCTCCTCGAGTATAGCTTTGACGATCGCTTTGGTGGAATTGTGCGGAATTGAGTCTACAATAACCTTGGAAAATTTCCTCGAGTTCCGATGGAGGAATCTCTGGCAATCCACGATATACCGGAGCCCTGTCAAATCTGGACGGGAATCTGGACGAGTTTAGGGCGTGGTGTCCAGCTTCTAGCTCGGACGTCTTTTGGAAGATCCAACCGTTGATCGGCTGCGGAATTCCTATATCTACCAACCCTCCAAATTTCAGCTCGATCCGGCCGTCCAAACTCCGAGAACCTTCCGATTAGTGCATCACTTTTCGGATCTGTTTTTTGCGCGAAAACGAATCCGACCCGAGTTCGTCTTTTTTATGAACGGGATTTCGGACATCCTTTTTGAAGGAAGTTTTTGTATGGGGTATTGTCTTTTGTTCCCGAACACATTCCACTAACTGTAAGATCTTTTGAACATGATCTTCAACATCATGCTGGTGTCAAACCAGTCCGGCAATATTACTCCACGGCTGCCGACCTGCGCTAGACACGGCGTCACTTTGTTGAGCTGAGCTCAACTTCTTCGGATCATCATCTCGGCAAGCCGAACAAGAGCCCGGCATCGTGAAGGATAAATCATTGCCAACATCGCCGCCCCACGGGTTACACGGAGCGGGCACACCGGCATCGCCGCACGGTCACTTCATCAAGCCGGTATTGACCACGTCACGACCTGCATCGGTAGGGCCGCACTTTTGCTCCTCCGAGCCGGTGTCCATCACGTCGACCTACTTCGACATCTCGGCTGGACCGGGGGCTTCATCATCTCTTCATCAACCTACTCCGGTAACGGGTGTGCGGATCGAGTCTTGGGAATCACCTTCCTTCGGATTGCTACAACAAATAAACCAGGTGCTATTAATCCTAATATTTTTTGCTTGTTTGGGTTCAATTTTTCCCAAGAAATTATTACTCTGGTTTGTCCATCATATGTACACAGGTCTATCAAATGGTGGCCGCATTAACGACAGTCGCATGGTGGTCCGGTCAGTCTCCGTACATAGTCCAGCGAATGCCGCATCCGGAACTCGGACCGACCCGTTAATTCAGGCTTTGCCACGCCCTTACCGCATCACGCTGACGCCCTGCATCGACATTGACTTCGGCGCCAGGCCATACTTCTTTTATTACTCACTTTGCATAAATTATTTATTATGCAATAATTTTTTTTAATTATTATTATTATTACTATTATCTCCGGTTTGCACTATTTTTGTGCACAGGAAAATAACCCAGCCGGACTATATCCTTTGGCGTCACCTCGGCTGGACGGGGGGCTTCTCAACACTTCATTACACCATGCCGGGGACTTCGGCATCACTCTTCCGGCCTGCATTGACCGTGCTATGTCACCACTTCGGAGTGCCGAGCTCTTTGCTTCGCCACCTCGGGACCGGCTTGGGGGATGGCACCTTGTCCCGCATCAAGCTCGGACCGCGTCATCAATACCGAACACATTAACCAGCTAAGTTGCCTTCACGCTCAAAGTTTTAAATTTTTAACTTGTGTTCGGCTCGACCAAGCATTATACTTTTTTGGAAAAAAGTTGCTTCTAAAAAATTTCCTTGTCCAAACTTTGTTTGTGACGCATAAATTCAAATACCCCGTTTACTTGGGGGCTTCCTTTATGAAGCTTTTCCTATTACATATGATGATACTTGTACGACTTCGTTCCTTGTTCATGCATTACGCCACAATATGCACCACATTGACTTAAGCGATTTGCAAGCTGGGTTGCCTCGCTCCTGTGTTTACTCCTACGCTCCCGATTGTTCGGCTAGGGAGTAAAGAGAGCACCTCTGCGATTGTCACGATCGGGTCACCCGAGTCGGACCTCAGACTGGGTGAAGCCAAAAGCTAGCGCTCTTATAGTTATTCAATGATGGTCGGCACACAACGGAACTCATGAGTACAAAAAATCTATTGCACAAGTCTCATAATAACAATGAGCACCGAAGAAAGGTATCGGTGGGGGTACTATTTTCTTCCAAGATGCTTCTTACTCTTCGTAGTAATATAGCATAAGTTCCCTGAGCGCGCTTTGTCTATTACAGCCTTATGGCCTGATTGCCTGGTTATTGGAAACACCATCGATATTATCGACCGATGGAGTACATAACACTTTTCGGTCCTTAACCGAAGAGGGAGAAGCCGACGGTCGGTTAAGACGCGTTTAAAGTTCGGTTGAACATGGATATGATATAAGTACTTCGGTACATGCAATCATTCTTCTACCCAAGTCACTTGGGGGCTCTTAAGTTTATTTGAGCCGTTTTATAATAAGTGTTCTTCTTCTCAGTCGTTGCAAAGTTCTATTATTATTATTTGTCACTCCTTTTTTCGACGCGAGTGTGCGGTCACTAGCCGGGGAGCCTAATTTCTCTCTCAAAGCCGCTAGAGTTTAGTTTGCTAAACTGGCCTAATGAGAAGTACTCCGCCCTCGGGATAGGAGGTTGAAGCCGTAGGCTGACCCGCTCGAAGTCTTGAGATAGGATGTGTCATGTTAAAGGACGGCAGAAGCACTTCTTTTTTCTAAGACCAATTTTCAGATTGGCCCCGAACACTTGATCTTGTTTGGACGTCATGTTTTTACTGATGTTTCTTGGTTTTCCAAGCTTTTTGGCACTTTTAAACTATTTGTGCTTTTCCAGCATTAGTCTTGCAGTGCAACGCCGGACACCTTTAGGGATTCGGCAAAAACATTCTCAGATATTGCTATATATGCATCGGTTTCGAATTGTGTCTTCGGTCAATAGTTGGGTTGCCCGGCTCCTGCACTTGCTTCCTACGTTTCGTTTTGTTCGGCTAGGCGTGCAAAGGGAGAACCACTGCGATTGTGCTTCCAGCTCACATGGTTAAGCACCTTAGTGGAGAAAGCCGAAAACTGACTATCACAATAAGCATAAACTGGTCAACGATCCAATGACTATGACGGGCCATTCATAACATTGGCCGAAGTGTTTACGGCTTGACCTCGACTGTCGCCAAACACTACCGGGGGCTATTAACTGGCCTCCCAAACTAAATCCTCGATATTTTGCTCTTACATTTGAGCTGAGGTTTCATGATCATGCTTAGCATGACAACCCAAAGAAAGGAACCGATAGCGGGACTATTTTCTTTGGAATACATTTCTTCTGTTAAACAGTAATATAACATATCTCTCTGCGTACCTTTGTTTATAAAACCGTGTGGCCAGATTGCCTTGTTTGTCGTAAATCTTTGCCCTCATAAAGGCTTTATAAAGTAGGACAAACACTCCTCGGCTACTGGCCAAGGAGGTGGAAGCCGATGGTAGGTCAACAAAGTTTTGTACAATGCGGATCCGAGCATTAATGACGTAAAGTACTTGGATACATAGAGTCATTACACATAATTTGTGATTTTACTATGGATATTGATCCTTAATTTGGCCACCCGTGCCTGCATTAAGGCTCGGGGGCTACTGGGCTTCGGGCTTATTATTTACAAATATTAAAGGGGCACATCGATCCCCTGATCTGGTGTTGCCACCCGACCAGTGTCTCAGGGGCTACTGCATTGCTTGTCCAATGCAGAAAATTTTATGTGCAATATAGTTTCCGAGGAGATTTTGATCCTCAGGTTGGTCGGCCGCACCCAACCTGAGTCTTGAGGACTGAGCACGCCGCTTTTGTGTCCCGAAGTATTCTGCCGAGCTAGGACTTGATCCTCAGGCCAATTTTGCAAATCAACCTGAGTCTCAGCGGCTACTGGGATCAGTGGTCTTATGTCATCCTTCATGTGCATCTCGGGTTTTAGACCGATACACACCTTGAGGGCTACTGGCTATATATCTCGGCAGAGAATAAATTGCACCAATAAAAAATATTGACAAAAAATCGGCCCATAGTTGGGGTGGTGCACCACCTCGGAAGCAGTCCGGCATAAAGCTCGGGCGCTAGTGGCTGGCTCCATAGAGGGCATTTCCGGCATTAAGCTCGGCTAAACTCCTTTAACTTTTTTGAACCAAGGTGATATGACACCTCGGATATAGTCCGGCATTGGAGCCTGGACACAGTCCGGCGTTGGAGCTCGGATATATTTTGGCGTTGGAGCTCGGATATACAGTCCAGCGTTGGAGCTCGGATACATAGTCCGGCGTTGGAGCTCGGATACATTCCGGCGCTAGAGCTGGGAAGCGGTCCGGCGTTGGTGCTCGGCTGCAAAAGATACCTCGAATGCAGTCCGGCGTTGGAGCTCAAACGCGAGAGGACCCTGCCTTCCGGGAACAACTTCAAACCCGAGGTGTGGCATAAAAATAAACAAGGCATTGATAAAGGCCGGAAACTTAAAGGGGCTCCTCGGATACCCGACGTGTAAACTCGTCGAATGCATTTCGGCGATCCTCAAGATCGAAGATAAAGAAGATTTGTTGAACCAGTTTTCAAGACCGGCAACCGAAGATGAAGAATAGTTCAGAAGAATCGAGGAGTGTCCCTAACTTGAAGACCGGTTCAGGGGGCTACTGACGGTGTCCTGGACTAGGGGGTACTCACCACGTCGTCTCCCGATCTATTAGATTGGGCCGAGGACCCCCGTGGCCGTATACTCATGGGCCAGTTCGGACGGCTACCGCATACAAGGAAGATTCCACAAGACTTGGCGATCAAGACAAGGACTTCTCCCCACCGGCGTATTCGGCTAGGACTCTTGTTATCCTAGGCCTCCGGTGCATTATATAAACCGAGGCCAGGCTAGTCGACAGACATACAATATATACAACAATCATACCATAGGCTAGCTTCTAGGGTTTAGCCTCCTTGATCTCGTGGTAGATCTACTCTTGTACTACCCATATCATCAATATTAATCAAGCAGGAGTAGGGTATTACCTCCATCGAGAGGGCCCGAACCTGGGTAAAACAAAGTGTTCCCTGCCTCCTGTTACCATCCGGCCTAGACGCACAGTTCGGGACCCCCTACCCGAGATCCGCCGGTTTTGACACCGACAAGGGGAAAGGAGCAAGGGAGGGGGCGCCCCCCAAGCCCAATCCGAATTGGGAGGGGGGCCGGCCCCCCTTTCCTTCCTCCCTCCTTCCTCTTCCTTCCCTCTCCTACTCCTAATAGGAAAAAGGGGAGTCCTACTCCCGGTGGGAGTTGGACTCCCCCCTAGGGCGCGCCACCCTCCTTGGCCGCCCCCTCCTCCACTCCTTTATATACGGGGGCAGGGGGCACCCCATAGACACAACAGTTGATCATTGATCTCTTAGCCATGTGTGGTGCCCCCTCCACCATAGTCCTCGATAATATTGTAGCGGTGCTTAGGCGAAGCCCTGCGACGGTAAAATATCAAGATCGTCACTACGCCGTCGTGCTGACGGAACTCATCCCTGACACTTTGCTGGATCGGAGTCCGGGGATCATCATCGAGATGAACGTGTGCTAGAACTCGGAGGTGTTGTAGTTTCGGTGCTTGATTGGTCGGGCCGTGAAGACGTACAACTACATCAACCGCGTTGTTCTAACGCTTCCGCTTCCGGTCTACGAGGGTACGTAGACAACACTCTCCCCTCTCGTTGCTATGCATCACCATGATCTTGCGTGTGCGTAGGAATATTTTTGAAATTACTATGTTCCCCAACAGTGGCATCCGAGCCTAGGTTTTATGCGTTGATGTTATACACATGAGTAGAACACAAGTGAGTTGTGGGCGATATAAGTCATACTGCTTACCAGCATGTCATACTTTAGTTCGACGGTATTGTTGGATGAAGCAGCCCGGACCGACATTACCCGTACGCTTACGCGAGACTGGTTCTACCGACGTGCTTTGCACACAAGTGGCTGGCGGGTGTCAGTTTCTCCAACTTTAGTTGAACCGAGTGTGGCTACGCCCGATCCTTGCGAAGGTTAAAACAACACCAACTTGACAAACTATCGTTGTGGTTTTGATGCGTAGGTAAGAACGGTTCTTGCTAAGCCCGTAGCAGCCACGTAAAACTTGCAACAACAAAGTAGAGGACGTCTAACTTGTTTTTGCAGGGCATGTAGTGATGTGATATGGTCAAGACATGATGCTAAATTTTATTGTATGAGATGATCATGTTTTGTAACCGAGTTATCGGCAACTGGCAGGAGCCATATGGTTGTCGCTTTATTGTATGCAGTGCAATCGCACTGTAATGCTTTACTTTATCACTAAGCGGTAGCGATAGTCGTGGAAGCATAAGATTGGCGAGACGACAACGATGCTACGATGGAGATCAAGGTGTCGCGCCGGTGATGATGGTGATCATGACGATGCTTCGGAGATGGAGATCACAAGCACAAGATGATGATGGCCATATCATATCACTTATATTGATTGCATGTGATGTTTATCTTTTATGCATCTTATCTTGCTTTGATTGACAGTAGCATTATAAGATGATCTCTCACTAAATTTCAAGATAAAAGTGTTCTCCCTGAGTATGCACCATTGCCAAAGTTCGTCGTGCCCAGACACCACGTGATGATCGGGTGTGATAAGCTCTACGTCCATCTACAATGGATGCAAGCTAGTTTTGCACACGCAGAATACTCAGGTTAAACTTGACGAGCCTAGCATATGCAGATATGGCCTCAGAACACTGAGACCGAAAGGTCGAGCGTGAATCATATAGTAGATATGATCAACATAGTGATGTTCACCATTGAAAACCACTCCATTTCACGTGATGATCGGTTATGGTTTAGTTGATTTGGATCACGTGATCACTTAGAAGATTAGAGGGATGTATTTCTAAGTGGGAGTTCTTAAGTAATATGATTAACTGAACTTAAATTTATCATGAACTTAGTACCTGATAGTATCTTGCTTGTTTATGTTTGATTGTAGATAGATGGCCCGTGCTGTTGTTCCGTTGAATTTTAATGCGTTCCTTGAGAAAGAAAAGTTGAAAGATGATGGTAGCAATTATATGGACTGGGTCCGTAACTTGAGGATTATCCTCATTGCTGCACAGAAGAATTACATCCTGGAAGCACCGCTAGGTGCCAGGCCTGCTGCCGGAACAACACCAGATGTTATGAATGTCTGGCAGAGCAAAGCTGATGACTACTCGATAGTTCAGTGTGCCATGCTTTACGGCTTAGAATCAGGACTTCAACGACGTTTTGAACGTCATGGAGCATATGAGATGTTCCAGGAGTTGAAGCTAATATTTCAAGCAAATGCCTGGATTGAGAGATATGAAGTCTCCAATAAGTTCTATAGCTGCAAGATGGAGGAGAACAGTTCTGTCAGTGAGCATATACTCAAAATGTCTGGGTATAATAATCACTTAATTCAACTGGGAGTTAATCTTCCAGATGATTGCGTCATTGACAGAATTTTCCAATCACTTCCACCTAGCTACAAGAGCTTCATGATGAACTATAATATGCAAGGGATGGATAAGACAATTCCCGAGCTCTTCGCAATGCTAAAAGCCGCGGAGGTAGAAATCAAGAAGGAGCATCAAGTGTTGATGGTCAACAAGACCACTAGTTTCAAGAAAAAGGGCAAGGGGAAGAAGAAGGGGAACTTCAAGAAGAACAGCAAGCAAGTTGCTGCTCAAGAGAAGAAACCCAAGTCTGGACCTAAGCCTGAAACTGAGTGCTTCTACTGCAAGTAGACTGGTCACTGGAAGCGGAACTGCCCCAAGTATTTGGCGGATAAGAAGGATGGCAAGGTGAACAAAGGTACATGTGATATACATGTTATTGATGTGTACCTTACTAGAGCTTGCAGTAGCACCTGGGTATTTGATACTGGTTCTGTTGCTAATATTCGCAACTCGAAACAGGGACTACGGATTAAGCGAACACTGGCGAAGGACGAGGTGACGATGCGCGTGGGAAATGGTTCCAAAGTCGATGTGATCGCGGTCGGCACACTACCTCTACATCTACCATCGGGATTAGTATTAGACCTAAGTAATTGTTATTTGGTGCCAGCGTTGAGCATGAACATTATATCTGGATATTGTTTGATGCGAGACAGTTATTCATTTAAATCAGAGAATAATGGTTGTTCTATTTATATGAGTAATATCTTTACGGTCATGCACCCTTGAAGAGTGGTCTGTTTTTGATGAATCTCGATAGTAGTGATACACATATTCATAATGTTGATGCCAAAAGATGCAGAGTTGATAATGATAGTGCAACTTATTTGTGGCACTGTCGTTTAGGTCATATCGATGTAAAGCACATGAAGAAACTCCATACTGATGGACTTTTGGAGCCACTTGATTGTGAATCACTTGGTACTTGCGAACCGTGCCTCATGGGCAAGATGACTAAAACGCCGTTCTCCGGTACTATGGAGAGAGCAACAGATTTGTTGGAAATCATACATACAGATGTATGTGGTCCAATGAATGTTAAAGCTCGTGGCGGATATCGTTATTTTCTCACCTTCACAGATGATTTAAGCAGATATGGGTATATCTACTTAATGAAACATAAGTCTGAAACATTTGAAAAGTTCAAAGAATTTCAGAGTGAAGTTGAAAACCATCGTAACAAGAAAATAAAGTTTCTACGATCTGATCGTGGAGGAGAATATTTGAGTTACGAGTTTGGTTTACATTTGAAACAATGCAGAATAGTTTCGCAACTCACGCCACCCGGAACACCACAGCGTAATGGTGTGTCCAAACGTCGTAATCGTACTTTACTTGATATGGTGCGATCTATGATGTCTCTTATAGATTTACCGCTATCGTTTTGGGGTTATGCTTTAGAGACGGCCGCATTCACGTTAAATAGGGCACCATCAAAATCCGTTGAGACGACGCCTTATGAACTATGGTTTGTCAAGAAACCAAAGTTGTTGTTTCTGAAAGTTTGGGGCTGCGATGCTTATGTGAAAAAGCTTCAACCTGATAAGCTCGAACCCAAATCGGAGAAATGTGTCTTCATAGGATACCCGAAGGAGACTGTTGGGTACACCTTCTATCACAGATCTGAAGGCAAGACATTTGTTGCTAAGAATGGACCCTTTCTAGAGAAGGAGTTTCTCTCGAAAGAAGTGAGTGGGAGGAAAGTAGAACTTGATGAGGTAACTGTACCTGCTCCCTTATTGGAAAGTAGTACATCACAGAAACTAGTTTCTGTGACACCTACACCAATTAGTGAGGAAGCTAATGATGATGATCATGAAACTTCAGAACAAGTTACTACTGAACCTCGTAGATCAACCAGAGTAAGATCCACACCAGAGTGGTACGGTAATCCCGTTCTGGAAGTCATGCTACTAGATCATGATGAACCTACGAACTATGAAGAAGCGATGGTGAGCCCAGATTCCGCAAAATGGCTTGAAGCCATGAAATCTGAGATGGGATCCATGTATGAGAACAAAGTGTGGACTTTGGTTGACTTGCCTAATGATCGGCAAGCAATTGACAATAAATGGATCTTCAAGAAGAAGACTGACGCTGACGGTAATGTTGCTGTCTATGAAGCTCGACTTGTCGCAAAAGGTTTTTGACAAGTTCAAGGGATTGACTACGATGAGACCTTCTCACCCATAGCGATGCTTAAGTCTGTCCGGATCATGTTAGCAATTGCCGCATTTTATGATTATGAAATTTGGCAGATGGATGTCAAAACTGCATTCCTGAATGGATTTCTGGAAGAAGAGTTGTATATGATGCAGCCGGAAGGTTTTGTCGATCCAAAGGGAGCTAACAAAGTGTGCAAGCTCCAGCGATCCATTTATGGACTGGTGCAAGCATCTCAGAGTTGGAATAAACGCTTTGATAGTGTGATCAAAGCATTTGGTTTTATACAAACTTTTGGAGAAGCCTGTATTTACAAGAAAGTGAGTGGGAGCTCTGTAGCATTTCTGATATTATATGTGGATGACATATTGCTAATCGAAAATGATATAGAATTTCTGGATAGCATAA
Organism: Triticum dicoccoides; assembly: GCF_002162155.2. Lineage (NCBI taxonomy): Eukaryota > Viridiplantae > Streptophyta > Magnoliopsida > Poales > Poaceae > Triticum > Triticum dicoccoides. Next base: position 137,088,068 of record NC_041390.1, read on the forward strand.
AGGGATACTTGAATAATAGTTTTTCAATGAAAGACCTCGGTGAAGCTGCTTACATATTGGGCATTAAGATCTATAGAGATAGATCAAGACGCTTAATTGGACTTTCACAAAGCACATACCTTGACAAAGTTTTGAAGAAGTTCAAAATGGATCAAGCAAAGAAAGGATTCTTGCCTGTGTTACAAGGTGTGAAGTTGAGTAAGACTCAATGCCCGACCACTGCAGAAGATAGAGAGAAAATGAAAGATGTTCCCTATGCTTCAGCCATAGGCTCTATCATGTATGCAATGTTGTGTACTAGACCTGATGTGTGCCTTGCTATAAGTCTAGCAGGGAGGTACCAAAGTAATCCAGGAGTGGATCACTGGACAGCGGTCAAGAACATCCTGAAATACCTGAAAAGGACTAAGGATATGTTTCTCGTATATGGAGGTGACAAAGAGCTCATCGTAAATGGTTACGTTGATGCAAGCTTTGACACTGATCCGGATGATTCTAAATCGCAAACCAGATACGTATTTACATTAAACGGTGAAGCTGTCAGTTGGTGCAGTTCTAAACAAAGCGTCGTGGCGGGATCTACATGTGAAGCGGAGTACATAGCTGCTTCAGAAGCAGCAAACGAAGGAGTCTGGATGAAGGAGTTCATATCCGATCTAGGTGTCATACGTAGTGCATCGGGTCCAATGAAAATCTTTTGTGACAATACTGGTGCAATTGCCTTGGCAAAGGAATCCATATTTCACAAGAGAACCAAGCACATCAAGAGACGCTTAAATTCCATCCGTGATCTAGTCCAGGTCGGAGACATAGAGATTTGCAAGATACATACGGATCTGAATGTAGCAGACCCATTGACTAAGCCTCTTCCACGAGCAAAACATGACCAACACCAAGGCTCCATGGGTGTTAGAATCATTACTGTGTAATCTAGATTATTGACTCTAGTGCAAGTGGGAGACTGAAGGAAATATGCCCTAGTGGCAATAATAAAGTTATTATTTATTTCCTTATATCATGATAAATGTTTATTATTCATGCTAGAATTGTATTAACCGGAAACATAATACTTGTGTGAATACATAGACAAACAAAGTGTCACTAGTATGCCTCTACTTTACTAGCTCGTTAATCGAAGATGGTTATGTTTCCTAACCATAGACATGAGTTGTCATTTGATTAACGGGATCAAATCATTAGGAGAATGATGTGATTGACATGACCCATTCCATTAGCTTAGCACCCGATCGTTTAGTATGTTGCTATTGCTTTCTTCATGACTTATACATGTTCCTATGACTATGAGATTATGTAACTCCCGTTTACCGGAGGAACACTTTGTGTGCTACCAAACGTCACAACGTAATTGGGTGATTATAAATGTGCTCTACAGGTGTCTCCAAAGGTACATGTTGGGTTGGCGTATTTCGAGATTAGGATTTGTCACTCCGATTGTCGGAGAGGTATCTCTGGGCCCTCTCGGTAATGCACATCACTTAAGCCTTGCAAGCAATGCAACTAATAAGTTAGTTGCAAGATGATGTATTACAGAACGAGTAAAGAGACTTGCCGTTAACGAGATTGAACTAGGTATTGAGATACCGACGATCGAATCTCGGGCAAGTAACATACCGATGACAAAGGGAACAAACGTATGTTGTTATGCGGTCTGACCGATAAAGATCTTCGTAGAATATGTAGGAGCCAATATGAGCATCCAGGTTCCGCTATTGGTTATTGACCGGAGATGTGTCTCGGTCATGTCTACATTGTTCTCGAACCCGTAGGGTCCGCACGCTTAACGTTATGATGACAGTTTCATTATGAGTTTAAATATTTTGATGTACCGAAGGTTGTTCGGAGTCCCGGATGTGATCACGGACTTGACGAGGAGTCTCAAAATGGTTGAGACATAAAGATCGATATATTGGACGACTATATTTGGACACCGGAAAGGTTCCGGGTGAGATTAGGACAATACCGGATCACTAGGAGGTTATCGGAACCCCCCGGGAGGTATATGGGCCTTATTGGGCCTTAGTGGAAAGGATGGGAAAGGAGCAAGGGAGGGGGCGCCCCCCAAGCCCAATCCGAATTGGGAGGGGGGCCGGCCCCCCTTTCCTTCCTCCCTCCTTCCTCTTCCTTCCCTCTCCTACTCCTAATAGGAAAAAGGGGAGTCCTTCTCCCGGTGGGAGTTGGACTCCCCCCTAGGGTGCGCCACCCACCTTGGTTGGCCCCCTCCTCCACTCCTTTATATACGGGGGCAGGGGGGCACCCCATAGACACAACAGTTGATCATTGATCTCTTAGCCGTGTGCGGTGCCCCCCTCCACCATAGTCCTTGATAATATTGTAGCGGTGCTTAGGCGAAGCCCTGCGACGGTAAAACATCAAGATCGTCACCACGCCGTCGTGCTGACGGGACTCATCCCCAACACTTTGCTGGATCGGAGTCCGGGGATCGTCATCGTGCTGAACGTGTGCTAGAACTCGAAGGTGTCATAGTTTCGGTGCTTGATCGGTCAGGCCGTGAAGACGTATGACTACATCAACCGCGTTGTGCTTCCGCTTCCGCTTCCGGTCTACGAGGGTACGTAGACAACACTCTCCCCTCTCGTTGCTATGCATCACCATGATCTTGCGTGTGCGTAGGAATATTTTTGAAATTACTACGTTCCCCAACAGTGGCCACCTCGAGTGCCCCCTGGACAGCCCCTTTGCTCTATAAATACCCCAATATTCTAAAAACCCTATGGGAGTCGACGAAATATTCATCCAGCCGCCTCAGAGTCCAGAAACACTAGATCCAATCTAGACACCATCTCGGATGGGGTTCACCACTTGCATTGGTGCCTCTCCGATGATGCGTGAGTAGTTCTTTATAGACCTTCGTGTCCGTAGTTAGTAGTTAGATGGCTTCATCTCTCCCTCTTGATTCTCAATACAATGGTCTCTTGGAGATCCATATGATGTAACTCTTTTGCGGTGTGTTGGTTGGGATCGATGAACTTTGAGTTTATGATCAGATCTATCTTTTATTGTTAGGGAACGCAGTAATTTCAAAAAAAAAATCCTACGCACATGCAAGATCCATCTAGGTGATTCATAGCAACGAGCAGGGAGAGTGTGTCCACGTACCCTCGTAGACCGAAAGCGGAAGTGTTTAGCAACGCGGTTAATGTAGTCAAACGTCTTCGCGATCCAACCGATCCAAGTACCGAACGCACGGAACCTCTACGATCTGCACACGTTCAGCTCGGTGACGTCCCTCGTACTCTTGATCCAGCTGAGGCTGAGGGAGAGTTTTGTCAGCACGACAGCGAGGTGACGGTGATGATGAAGTTACCGACGTGGGGCTTCGTCTAAGCTCTACAACGATATGACCGAGGTGGAAATCTGTGGAGGGGGGCACCGCACACGGCTAAGACAATTGTCAACTTGTGTGTCTATGGGGTGCCCCCTCCCCCGTATATAAAGGAGGGGAGGAGGGGCCGGCCGGCCCTCATGGTGCGCCCCCAAGGGGGATTCCTACTCCTACTAGGAGTAGGTTTCCCCCCTTTCCTAGTCCTAATAGGAGGGGGAAGGAAGGGGAAGAGGAGAGGAAGGAAAGGGGGGCTGGCCCCCCTCCCAATTCGGATTAGGCTTGGGGGGGAATTGGGAGGGGGAGGCGCGCCCCCACCTCTTGGCCGCCTCCTCTTTCTCCCACTAAATCCCATGTAGGCCCATTTAGCCCCCGGGGGGTTCCGGTAACCCCCCGATACTCTGCTATATGTCCGAACTCATCTGAAACCTTTCCGGTGTCCAAACATAACCTTCCAATATATCAATATTAATGTCTCGGCCATTTCGAGACTCCTCGTCATGTCCGTGATCACATCCGGAACTCTGAACTACCTTCAGTACATCAAAATAAACTCATAATACCGATCGTCATCGAACGTTAAGCGTGCGGACCCTACAGGTTCGAGAACTATGTAGACATGACCGAGACTCATCTCCAGTCAATATCCAATAGCGGAACTTGGATGCTCATATTGGTTCCTACATATTCTACGAAGATCTTTATCGGTCAAACCGCATAACAACATACGTTGTTCCCTTTGTCATCAGTATGTTACTTGCCCGAGATTCGATCGTCGGTATCATCATACCTAGTTCAATCTCGTTACCGACAAGTCTATTTACTCGTTCCGTAATGCAACATCCCACAACTAACTCATTAATCACATTGCTTGCAAGGCTTATACTGATGTACATTACCGAGAGGGCCTAGAAATACCTCTCCGACAATCGGAGTGACAAATCCTAATATCGATCTATGCCAACTCAACAAACACCATCGGAGACACCTATAGAGCATATTTATAATCACCCAGTTACGTTATGACGTTTGATAGCACACTAAGTGTTCCTCCGGTATTCGGGAGTTGCATAATCTCATAGTCATAGGAACGTGTATAAGTTATGGAGAAAGCAATAGCAATAAACTAAACGATCATAGTGCTAAGCTAACGGATGGTTCAAGTCAATCACAACTCATGTCTATGGCTAGGAAACTTAACCATCTTTGATTAACGAGCTAGTCAAGTAGAGGCATACTAGAGACACTTTGTTTTGTCTATGTACTCACACATGTATCAAGTTTCCGGTTAATACAATTCTACCATTAATAATAAATATTTATCATGATATAAGGAAATATAAATAACAACTTTATTATTGCCTCTAGGGCATATTTCCTTCATTTATATCCATGAAAGTTATTTGAGTTTCTTTGATCTCTTATATGCATGATCTCTTATAGCCTCATATTTCTTCTCCGATATTTGGGTTTTGTTTCGCCAACTTGATCTATTTATCTTGCAATGGGAAGATGTGCCTGTCGGCGTCAAAACCGGCGGATCTCGGGTAGGGGCTCCCGAACTGTGCGTCTAGGCCGGATGGTAACAGGAGGCAAGGGACACGAAGTTTTACCCAGGTTCGGGCCCTCTTGATGGAGGTAAAACCCTACGTCCTGCTTGATTAATATTGATGATATGGGTAGTACAAGAGTAGATCTACCACGAGATCGGAGAGGCTAAACCCTAGAAGCTAGCCTATGGTATGATTGTTGTTCTGTATGAATGTGTTGTCCTACGGACTAAAACCCTCCGGTTTATATAGACACCGGATAGGGTTAGGGTTACATTGAGTCGGTTACAATGGTAGGAGATCTACATATCCGTATCGCCAAGCTTGCCTTCCACGCCAAGGAAAGTTCCTTCCGGACACGGGACGAAGTCTTCAATCTTGTATCTTCATAGTCCAGGAGTCCGGTTGAAGGTATAGTCCGGCCATCCGGACACCCCCTAATCCAGGACTCCCTCAGTAGCCCCTGAACCAGTCTTCAATGACGATGAGTCCGACGCGCAGATTGTCTTCGGCATTGCAAGGCGGGTTCCTCCTCCAAGTACTTCATAGAAGATTTTGAACACAAAGATAGTGTCCGGCTCTGCAAAATAAGTTTCCACATATTGCCATAGAGAGAATAATATTTACACAAATCTAATCTGCTGACGTATTCCGTAGTGTGACATCACAGCACGGCCAAGCTTTTATATTTATTGTCCCATCTCAGCGTGTTATGCGAGGCGGTTTCCTTGGCACGTCTTGTTAAAGTAGAGATCGTGTCCCTTATTCCGGGATTCTCATCAATACGGGCGTGGGTAACCCAACCGCGCCATTGATTACGTCGCTTGGGAGATAAGCGAGTTTTACTAGGCTGGTGGGGACGCATAGTCGCGTCCACCCATATAAGCGGATAAGGATCCACCTTTTCACCTATGCCTTCTTCCTCCTTTGCCTATCCATTTTCGCGCACTCGAGCTCCAGCGCCCAAGTACACACTCCCCACCTCAACCTTCTCCAGCTATGTCCGGAGCAGGAGGCAAGTGGATGCTCTCCTCCGTTACGGAGGGACACATCAAAAGACTAAGGAAGGCCGGATACTTGTCCAACGACATTGCGCACCGGCTTCCCGAAGGGGGGCAGCTCATCCCTACCCCTAGTCCCCATGAGAGGGTGGTGTTCCTCCCCCATTTCCTCCGCGGACTGGGTTTCCCTCTCCACCCATTTGTCCGGGGGCTCATGTTCTACTATGGTCTGGATTTCCACGATCTGGCCCCAAACTTTGTCCTCAACATCTCGGCGTTTATCGTCGTGTGCGAGGCCTTCCTCCGCATCCGCCCCCATTTCGGCCTATGGCTCAAGACTTTTAATGTCAAAGCGAAGGTGGTGCGCGGCAACCAGGCGGAGTGCGGAGGCGCCATGGTGGGCAAGATGCCCTACATCGCTCTGGGTGCCGCTCGGAGCGGATGCGGTGGTGCTCCGAGGTGGAGCGGAGGCGGTGGCGCTCGCCGGCGGCGGCGGCCGGCGAAACGAACGGCGGGAGGGAGACGAGGCGGCGCCGGGCGGCTGGTGCAGGGCGGCGGCGGCGAGCAAG
>NC_041390.1:137095181-137183879 GCF_002162155.2 Triticum dicoccoides
AAGGCGGCGGGGCACTCGGGCGGCGCGCGGCAAGGCGAGGTGCGTCGGGCGGCGGCGTGGATCTAGGCCCGCGCGGGCCTGACGCGGGCCCCGCGGGCTGGCGGTGGCGGGATGCGGAGATGCCACTTGGCGCGTCCTGAGTGGCGCGGGAGGAGGTGGACGTGTCCGGCCGTCGGGCGGACATGTCCGGCGGCGCGGGGAAGATGGATCTAGGGTTTATCCGTGAATATTTCGGAGGGGATCACATATATATAGGTAGAGGGAGCTAGGAGAGTCCAAATGAGGTGCGGTTTTCGGCCACGCGATCATGATCGAACGCTCTAGATGATGGAGAAGGGTTTGGTGGGTTTTGGGCCAAATTGGAGGGGTGTTGGGCTGCAACACACACGAGGCCTTTTCGGTCCCTCGGTTAACCGTTGGAGTACCAAACGAAGTCCAAATGGTACGAAACTTGACAAGCGGTCTACCGGTAGTAAACCAAGGCCGCTTGGCAAGTCTCGGTCCAATCCGGAAAAGTTTACACCCCACACATGAAAGAAAGGTAGAAATGACCACCGGAGGAGAACGGAACGCCGGAATGCAAAACAGACAACAGGGAAAATGCTCAGATGCATGAGACGAACACGTATGCAAATGAAATGCACATGATGACATGATATGCAATGCATGACACGCAAGCAATGACAAGGCAACAACAGCAAATAACTGGACGATACCTGGCACATCGGTCTCGGGGCGTTACATGTTCCTCCCCCATTTCCTCCGCGGACTGGGTTTCCCTCTCCACCCATTTGTCCGGGGGCTCATGTTCTACTATGGCCTGGATTTCCACGATCTGGCCCCAAACTTTGTCCTCAACATCTCGGCGTTTATTGTCGTGTGCGAGGCCTTCCTCCGCATCCGCCCCCATTTCAGCCTATGGCTCAAGACTTTTAATGTCAGACCGAAGGTGGTGCGCGGCAACCAGGCGGAGTGCGGAGGCGCCATGGTGGGCAAGATGCCCTACATCTTATGGCTCGAGGGCTCCTTTGTGGAGACCCTGAAGGAGTGGCAATCATGGTGGTTTTACATCACCGAGCCGCGTGACCCTAAGTGGGTCGCAGCCCCCGAGTTCCAATCTAGACCCCCAACGCGGCTCACGTCCTGGAAAGAGACGGGCCTGTCATGGGGTAAAAAAGGAGAGCTGACCGGACTCCAAACATGCGTCCAAACCCTGGTGGCCAAGCAGCTCAAGCTTGTCAACGTAGTCCAGGTTATGCTCATCCGCCGGATCCTCCCGTGTCAACAACGGGCTTTCAACCTGTGGGAGTTCGACTCGGCGCGGCACCGAACTCTGAGTAGGCTCTTCGACACGACGTACGAAGATGCCTGGAAGGTGCTTTCCAAAGGCGCCGAGGCCCCCGCATCCGCTACTGAGGATCGCAGATTCAGCACGCAGCGTCACGCTCGTGCGGTAAGCTATTTTTACCTTCTACAGGGTATCCGTTTTTCATAGTTTGACTCCATGCGGGATCTAAGCTCCCTTGCCTTTGACAGGATTGGCAGGAGGCGTCCGGACAAATCAACTGTCCGGCTCCTTTGCCTGAAGGCCCAGCGGACGCTCATTTGGCGAAGCTGCTGGTTCCGACACCTTATGTGGTGCCGGAGAAGAAGGCCAAGAAGAAGGCCACGGGAACTCGAAAGAGTGCCCGGCGCCAGGAGGCGTCGGATCCATCATCCGACGGCTCCAAGACGCACTCCTCCCATGAAGACGAGGAGGAGGAAGAAGAGACCTCTCCCCCTACAGCGGGGGAAGGGAAGAAAAGGAAGGCCGCCCCAACTGGGGAGGCCGAAGGGTCCAAGAAGGGGAAAACCCTTCCTCCGGACTACTCCACCAACACCGACGACGGCGAAGAGGAGTGGCCGACCAGCACCAAGCCCCTGGCGAAATCGTAAGTATCCGGATACCAGAGTAATTCATAGTATTCCTTTATTGCACAGCTTTCCCTTATGTCGAATATGATTATGCAGCCCACCCAAAGACCGGCTCGACGCGTCGTCGAGCGGTTCACTGGACTCGTCGGATGTGAATTCGCTTCCGACGGCTTCCTCCCCCCGCCCTACGGACGATGCCGAAGTGTTGTCCCAACAGGTTCCAAGCCAGGAGGAGGTGGTCCTGGAGGCGCCGCAAGGCGACCTCCCGGACTCCAGGGGTGACGGGGAAAAAATCTCCCAGGGCTCCAAGTCCCGTTCTAGGCCGGACACCGCTCCAGAACCTTCAAAGGTTCCAGAGTCCGGCGGGCGACCTCCTTCTAAGAGGAGCAGGCCCTCCGTGCCGGTGACCCCCGTACAACCGGAGGCGCCGGACAATCTGTTGGAGGCGCTCAAGGGCGCCTCCATCGACGAGGAGCACCGCACCATTATGAGTGCGGTGGTCCAGAAGGTTCAGTCCGCCAAGAGCGGACTGACTGAAGCTTGTACTAGCCTTTTGACAGGCTTTGAGGTAAGTAAAGAATGTGTAAATAATATTACCGCATAGACAGTAGCCCCTGATGCTCTGTTTGGCGTTCGGGAAGAAAAGCCGAATAGGGGATCAAATAAAATTTGCAGGAGTCTAACAAAAAGGAGTCAATATGCGTATGCAGGCTTCCCTGCTGGCGTCCACCGCACTGACTGCGGAAATGGACATGCTAAAGCAGAACCTCGAGCAGTCTGAGCAAGAGCTCGGGCGTGCCAAGAAGCAGCTCGAGGAGGAGGAAGGTAAGAAATACCTTGTTTAAATATATATATAAAAAGGTGCAATTGCAAAAAATGACAGGATTATCGTGCCTATTGTAGGGGCCACGTCTGAGGTGGTGACCCTTAAGCAAGCGCTGCTCGAGGCTGAGAAGACGGCAGCCACGGAGCGCACCGAGCAGGAGAAGTATGAGGCCGAGGTTGGCAAGGTGCGACAAGAGCTCCAGGCTCTCATGGAAAAACATGAGAGTTTGGAGCTTGACTCAAAGACGCGAGCGTCCGAGCTCGCGGTGGCTATTGAAAATGCCAAGTCTGCCAAGGCCGAATCCCAGAAGACCCTCCAAGAGTTGGATGAGGCGAAAAAGATAGCGGCGGGTAAGGCATTCTTTATGCAAAGCAAACACATAAACGTGAGTTACTTGTTACTTACCCGAATCTGGAGCTCTCCAGGAGCGTTCGCAGATCTTCCCTGTAGCGTGTCCGATGCCACCACATTCTATCGAGCCGAGGAGGGCAGCTCGACAGAGAAGGTGTTCTGGTCTTAGTATGCTGAGGCCGGACACCCTGTGCCCCTGAGCGACCAGCTGAAGCAACTGGTCGAGCTCCACAAGGCGGCCGAACAGGCCATGAAGGGCCTCATAGTTCGGCTGTGGCTTGGAGAGGCTTAGCCTGGGAGCTATTTCGGGCTGGTGCGGCGGCTGGTGGAGGCCTGTCCAAGGCTCGAAGTCATCAAGCGCTCTGTCTGCATTGAAGGTGCCCGTAGGGCCCTTGCCCGTGCTAAGGTGCACTGGGGCAAGCTGGATGCTGAGAAGCTTGTGAAGGACGGGCCACCGCCGGGGAAAGAGCATTGCAAGTCCGAGAATTATTATAAGGATGTTCTGAAGGGTGCCTACCTTTTGGCGGATAAATGTTCCAGAGATGTAATTTTTGAGTAAAACTCACTCGTTTTGTCCTGTGCTCTGAAAGCTTGTTCATATGCGCTAAGCAATGCTGTTGGAATTTAAAATATTACCTTCTGTGCAGCTGTTTATCAATTCTGAGAGATGGCGAGTTGTCGGCTTCTGCCCCCGTGCCGCTAGTGCTGGGGTGCTCGGGGATAAACCTGAGCGCTCTTTTTCCCATGTTTGGGTCCTTCGAGGGAGGCGCTCAGCCCAACGAACAAGGCAATCAGACTATAATGCGTGAACACTCTCACTTAGCCATAGAATTCTATAATTTTAAATTTCGGCGAAGCCCCTGGTATTCGGAAGACCGAGTTCGGGGCGCTATCCACGCCTTGTCCGGACAGAGCCGACTCCTCGCTCTAAGCGGCATAAGTCTTTAGGGACTCGAAAAAACCTCTCGGACAGCGACCAGCTCTCGCTTCATCATGACAGTCAGTTTTAGCTTTCTCCACTGAGGTGCTCGACCCAGCTCAACTGGGGCACAATCGCAGTGGTTCTCCTAGTGCTACCTTAGCCGATATAGCGGAACGTAAGGCACCAAAACATAAGAGTCGGGCAAACCCAACTATTGACCCAAGACATGATTCGGAGCCGATGCATATAATGCTATAAGTTCGGGGTGCCGCACTTGTTAAAGTTGTTCGGACTTCTCACACCATATTGAGGGGTACTAAAGCCCCTGGCATATTTTGGCCGTACCAAAGTGTACGGGTGCTACATGTCGTTAAGGAACATATATTTACAGAAAAAGAGTAATGCAAAAATAGACAAAAGCTATGCATTGTTTATTAAAAAGGGTTGCGATCAAAGCAGAACAATACAAATAACGCGATAAGCAAAAGGTTGGACTATTTAACATGTCCATTCTAGGGGCAGGCTGCGGAATGGTATGCGAAACAGGTATACTGCTCGTGATAGAGACCACCTGGGAGTTCCGTAATGCGGTGTGGCTTGTCTGCTTCCCTAGTTCTTGCATCATTTGTGCGGAAATTGAACTTCCAAACAAGCCTTCCGAAGAATGGAGTCCTGAAAGTAAGATAAAATAAAAAAATCGGCAACCCCTGGTGCGGTTTAAGCCGTGTTTCGGGCGTGCCGTGGTGGTGCCCCTCCCCTGTACCCATGCTATTTTTAGAGCGTAGTTATGTACGCGAAGCACTAGTGTTGCATTTTTGCGAGGGCTGGGGTTGGGGCCGCATTGCTACGCCTGCTCGGAACGTGCCAGGCGGTCTTGTTGTAGGTTACTCTGGGCACGCTTGACGGTGTCCGGACGTTTAATGACCGGACTCGAGAAGTGCCTGGAGAGGCTGCTTTGTGCTTCCGCTGCAAGGGTCGCCGTGTGCTCCTCCATTTGGAGGGAGCGTTCGGTGTTTCCATTGACCGTGATTACTCCTCGAGGGCCTGGCATCTTGAGCTTAAGGTATGCATAGTGTGGTACCACATTGAACTTGGCGAATGCGGTTCGCCCGAGCAGTGCGTGATAGCCACTGCGGAATGGGACTATATCGAAGATTAACTCCTCGCTTCGGAAATTATCCGGAGATCCGAAGACCACTTCAAGTGTGACTGAGCCTGTACAGTTGGCCTCTACACCTGGTATTACGCCTCTAAAGGTCGTTTTGGTGGGCTAATCCTCGAGGGATCTATGCCCATTTTCCGCACTGTATCCTGGTAAAGCAGGTTCAGGCTGCTGTTGCCGTCCATAAGGACTCTAGTGAGATGAAATCCGTCAATAATTGGGTCTAAAAACAATGCGGCGAATCCGCCATGATGGGTGCTAGTGGGATGGTCCCTTTGATCAAAGGTGATCGGGCAGGAGGACCATGGGTTGAACTTTGGGGCGACTGGATCTACCGTGTATACGTCCCTTAATGCGTGCTTCCGCTCCCTCTTGGGGATGTGGGTTGCGTATATCATGTTCACCGTCCGCACTTGTGGGGGAAAACCCTTCTGTCCACTGTTGTTCGGCGGCCGGGGCTCTTCATCGTCATCGCTATGCAGCCCCTTGTCTTTATTTTCGGCATTTAACTTGCCTGCCTGCTTGAACACCCAACAATCCCTGTTGGTGTGATTGGCCGGCTCTTCGGGGGTGCCATGTATCTGGCACAAGCGGTCGAGTATTTGGTCCAAACTGGACGGGCCCCTAGGATTTCTGTTGAATGGCTTTTTCCGCTGACCGGATTTATAGCCTCTGAATCCAGCATTAAATGTTGTATCCACAGTATTGTCTCCGTTAATACGGCGCTTTTGCTTGTTGCAACGTGACCTGCCACTATTGTCCCTAGTATCCGAATTACCGGGGTTTTTGGTCATATTGTTGCTACGAGCAAGCCAGCTGTCTTCTCCCGTGCAAAAGCGGGTCATGAGTGTCGTGAGTGCTGCCATAGATTTCGGCTTTTCCTGTCCAAGGTGCCGGGCAAGCCACTCGTCACGGATATTATGCTTGAAGGCTGCTAGGGCCTCTGCGTCCGGACAGTCGACTATTTGATTTTTCTTTGTTAGGAACCGTGTCCAGAATTGCCTGGCCGATTCCTCTGGCTGCTGAATTACGTGGCTTAGCCATCGGCGTCTGGTGGTCGCACATAAGTGCCCTGGAAATTGTCGAGGAATGCGGCTTCTAGGTCCTCCCAACAACTGATTGATCCAGCTGGCAAGCTGTTAAGCCAATGCCGAGCTGGTCCTTTAAGCTTGAGTGGGAGGTATTTGATGGCGTGGAGATCATCGCCGCGGGCCATGTGGATATGAAGGAGATAATCCTCGATCCATACCACAGGATCTGTTGTGCCATCATATGATTCGATGTTTATGGGTTTGAAACCCTCGGGGATTTGATGATCCATTACTTCGTCTGTGAAGCATAGTGAGTGTGCGGCGCCTCTGTACTGGGCTATATCACGACGTAGCTCCAATGAGCTTTGTCTACTGTGTTCGGCCCTGCCGGATTTGTGTCCGGCGTGACGGTTATCGTCTCGACTCATGGGGCGCCCACGCGATCCGTAGATCGATCTTGTTTGCCTTGCCTTGTCCTCCTACATATCTCACAGGTCTGGCGCATTTTCCCGTGCCTTGGTACGGGGTGCGGCTTGAGTGGAGGGCCAAAAGGCCTCTCTGTCGCGGCCACGAGGTGGCCGGTCGGCCATATCAAGTGCTGGTGATGTAGGTTTAAGTGCTTCCTCCTCTAATCGGGGTAGCAACCTGCGCTTTGGGTAGCTCTTGGAGGGGCGTTCGAGTTTATGCTCTTCAGCCGCGAGGACTTCAGTCCATCTATCGACTAGCAATTCTTGATCAGCTCTAAGCTATTGCTACTTTTTCTTGAGGCTTCTTGCCGTGGCCATAAGCCTGCGTTGAAAACGCTCTTGCTCGATGGGATCCTCTGGCACGACGAATTCGTCATCGTCGAGGCTTGCCTCGTCTTCGGAGGGAGGCGTATAGTTATCGTCCTCGACCTCTCTGTCTGCCGCTCTCTCATGAGGGCTGGCTTCTCCATCCTCCTGTGCTAAATCTTGCTGGAGGGGGTTTTCTTCGGCGCTCTCCGGAGTATTATTATCTCCCGTGCTGGAATCGCCGTGTTTGTTTTGGCGGGATTTTGAGCGGCGCCGCTGACGCCGGCGCTTAGGCTGTTTCTTGGAGGGGTCATCCTCCGTTGTTCCATCGCCATCTCCTTCTTTTGGGGTGTCCACCAAGTATATGTCATATGACGAGGTGGCTTTCCAGGGCCCAATAGGCGCTGGTTCTTCATCGTCTCCTGCATCGGCGTCCATAATGTCGATGTCTTCAAAGTCGAAGTCGAGCATGTCGGTTAAATCGTCGATAGTGGCTACAAAGTGGGTGGTGGGTGGGCTTTGAATTTCTTCATCGTCCGTATCCCAGCCTTGCTGACCGTAGTTCGGCCAAGGCTCTCCTGATAGAGAGAGAGACTTTAGTGTCTTCAGAATATCGCCGAAAGGCGAATGCTGAAAGATGTCCGCGGCAGTAAACTCCATGATCGGCGCCCAATCGGATTCGATCGGCAGGGGCATGGAGGGTTCGGAGTCCGGAGGGGAGTCCGGCTCCCTGGAGTCATGAGTCTCGCGGAGTGCGGGGCTGGTGTTCGGCTCGATCGCCGTTGGGATCGCAGCCCCCGAGGCGGCGTCCAACCACCCATCCTCGATCGGTGCAGTAGGCTCCGAATTAAGGGTCAAAGCCGATGCGGGTGCGGCCTCCAGGGCACTGTTTGGCGGCAGAGCTAGATCATGCTCGTCGGGAAAGTGCGGCGCGCTCGGCAGTGGCTCGAATCCATCGAAGATCAAGTCCCCGCGGATGTCAGCCATGTAGTTTAAAGTTCCAAATCTGACCTGACGGCCAGGGGCATAGCTTTCGATCTGCTCCAGATGGCCAAGTGAATTGGCCCGCAGTGCGAAGCCGCCGAAGACGAAGATCTGTCCGGGGAGGAAGGTCTCACCCTGGACTGCATCACTATTGATGATCGTAGGAGCCATCGAGCCTGACGGCGATGACACAGAGGAACTCTCAATGAAAGCACCAATGTCGGTGTCCAAACCGGCGGATCTCGGGTAGGGGGTCCCGAACTATGCGTCTAGGCCGGATGGTAACAGGAGGCAAGGGACAAAGTTTTACCCAGGTTCGGGCCCTCTTGCTGGAGGTAAAACCCTACGTCCTACTTAATTAATATTGATGATATGGGTAGTACAAGAGTAGATCTACCACAAGATCGGAGAGGCTAAACCCTAGAAGCTTGCCTATGGTATCATTGTTGTTCTGTAAGAATGTGTTGTCCTATGGACTAAAACCCTCCGGTTTATATAGACACCGGATAGGGTTAGGGTTACATAGAGTCGGTTACAATGGTAGGAGATCTGCATATCCGTATCGCCAAGCTTGCCATCCACGCCAAGGAAAGTCCCTTCCGGACACGGGATGAAGTCTTCAATCTTGTATCTTCATAGTCCAGGAGTCCGGCTGAAGGTATAGTCCGGCCATCCGGACACCCCCTAATCCAGGACTCCCTCAGTGCCCGGTAGTGGGTTCGATCTTACGATGCTTGATCCTAGTGACAGAATGGGAACCGACATGTATGTATGGTTGCTACTAAGGATAAAAAGACGAGATCTATATCTACCGCCATATAGATAAATGGATCTTGTCTACATCATGTCATCGTTCTTATTGCATTACTCCATTTTTCCATGAACTTAATACACTAGATGCATGCTGGATAGCGGTCGATGTGTGGAGTAATAGTAGTAGATGCAGGCAGGAGTCGGTCTACTAATAATGGACGTGATGCCTATGTAATAATCATTGTCTGGATATCGTCATAATTATTTGAGGTTCTATCAATTGCCCAACATCAATTTATTTACCACTGTTTGCTATTTTTCTCGAGAGAAGCCACTAGTGAAACCTACGGCCCCCGGGTCTTCTTTCTCATATTTTCTGCCTTTGCGATCTACCTTTTATTTGCTTTTATTCTCAGATCTATTAATCCAAAAACCTAAAAATACGTTGCTGCAATTTATCGTTATTTATTTTGTTCACGTCCGATCTATCAATCTACTACAAATTTACCTCACGTCCGTTTGCCTATCTTGAGGCGTCGTACCCCGGAAGGGATTGACAACCCCTTTAACACGTTGGGTTGCGAGAAGTTGTTATTTGTGTGCAGGCGTTGTTTACGTTGTGTTGCTCGGTTCTCCTACTGGTTCGATAACCTTGGTTTCATATCTGAGGGAAATACCTACCGCCGCTGTGCTGCATCATCCCTTCCTCCTTGGGGAAATACCGACGTAGCTTCAAGCGACATCAAAAGGAATTTTTGGCGCCGTTGTCGGGGAGGATCTTCAACATAACCAGGTTCCTAATCACAAATCTCATCTCCTTGCAACTTACATTATTTGCCATTTGCCTCTCGTTTTCCTCTCCCCCACTTCACAAAATTTTGCCATTTTATTCGCCTCTCCTTTTCAGTTCGCCGTTTTCTTGCCGGATCTGTTTTTAGTGCAATCTTGTTGTGTGGTCATCATGACTCAAGAGAACACCAAATTATGTGATTTCTCAAATACCAATAATAATGATTTTATTGGCACTCTACTTGCTCCTCCCGCCACTAGTGCGGAGACTTGTGATATTAATACTGCTTTGCTGAATCTTGTTATGAAAGACCAATTTTCCGGTACTCCTAATGAGGATGCCATGTCCCATCTCAATACCTTCGTGGAATTATGCGATATGCAAAAGAAAAAAGATGTGGACAATGATGTGGCCAAGATGAAATTATTCCCGTTTTCCTTGCTTGATTCTGCAAAAATTTGGTTCTCTTCTTTGCCTCTCAATAGTATTGATTCTTGGAATAAGTGTAAAGATGCTTTTATCACTAAGTATTTTCCTCCTGCAAAAATTATTTCCCTTAGAACCCAGATCATGAATTTCAAGCAACTTGAACATGATCGTGTTGCACAATCTTGAGAAAGGATGAAAATGATGCTAAGGAATTGCCCAACTCATGGGTTAAATCTTTGGATGATCATACAAAAAATTTATGCGACATTGAATTTTGTCTCCTGTAATCTCTTAGATTCCGCCATGGGTGGTACTTTTATGGAAATTACTTTAGGTGAAGCCACCAAATTGCTTGAAAATATCATGGCAAATTATTCGCAATGGCATACCGAAAGGGCTCCTACTAGTAAAAAAGTTAATTCAGTTGAAGAAATTTCTTCTTTGAGTGAAAATTTTGATGCTCTTGTGAAATTGGTTGCTAGTAGAAGTGCTACTATTGATCTTAATGATATGCCTTTGTCTACTTTGATTGAGAAAAATAGTGATGCTATTGATGTGAATTTTATTTCCCGCAATAATTTCAACAATAATGCTTATAGAGGTAATTTTAATCCTAGGCCTTTTCCTAGTAATTCCTCTAATAATTATGGTAATTCCTATGGAAATCAATCTTATAATGATAATAGGAATACCTCGGATCTTGAGAATAATATTTAAGAATTTATTAACACACAAAAAGTTTTCAACACTTCCATAGAACAAAAGTTGAATAAGATCGATGATTTGTCTAGAAGTGTTGATAGAATTGCTCATGATGTGGAAAATCTCAAGATGAAAATCTCTGTGCCTAAGGTAGATGAATCAATTAAAGCTCTTTATGTTTCTATGGATGAAAGTAAGAAAAGAACTGCTATGCTTAGAGCTAAAAGAGAATTTTTAGAAGAAAAAACATTTTCTAGTGATTTCTTTTGCAAAAGTGATGAAGATCTTAAAATGATTGGTGTTTCTTCTATTGATTCCTTGTTTAGTAAAGTTAAGAATGATGAAAAAGGGACTGGAGAATAGTCAACTTTAGGTAGAAGGCGTCCCAATATTTTGGAGGGTGAAAATCGTATTGAGAAAATTGATGAAAGTGGGTTTGAAGAGGTCAAAACTTTAGCTAGTGATGTGCCCGCTCTTTTGGATTACAAATACTTTAATTATGATAGTTGCTCTTTGATTTATTGTATTTCTTTGTTGCAACACATGCTAAATTCACCCCATGCCTATGAACAAAACAAAGCTTTTACTAAACATATTGTTGATGCTATGATGAAAGCTTTAGAAGAAAAATTGGAACTAGAAGTATCAATTCCTAGAAAATTGCATGATGAGTGGGAACCTACTATCAAAGTCAAGATAAAAAATTATGAGTGTTTTGCTTTGTGCGACTTGGGTGCTAATGTTTCTACAATTCCGAAATCTTTATGTGATGTGCTTGGTCTTACCGATCTTGAAGAATGTTCTTTACATTTGCACTTGGCGGATTCTACTATTAAAAAGTCTATGGGAAGAATTAATGATGTTCTTATTCTTGCAAATAGGAATTATGTGCCCCTAGATTTTATTGTTCTTGATATTCATTGCAATCCGTCTTGTCCAATTATTCTTGGTAGACCGTTTTTACGCACTATCGGTGCCGTGATTGATATGAAAGAAGGCAATATTAAGTTCCAATTTCCTTTGAGGAAGGTATGGAACTGATAACCCACAAGTATCGGGGATCGCAACAGTTTTCGAGGGTAGAGTATTTAACCCAAATTTATTGATTCGACACAAGGGGAGCCAAAGAATATTCTCAAGTATTAGCAGTTGAGTTGTCAATTCAACCACACCTGGAAACTTAGTATCTGCAGCAAAGTGTTTAATAGCACAGTAATATGATAGTGGTGGTAGCGGCAACAAAAGTAAAGACAGCAAAAGTAATGTTTTTGGTATTTTGTAGTGATTGTAACAGTAGCAGCGGGAAAGTAAATAAGCGTAAACCAGTATATGGAAAACTCGTAGGCACCGGATCAGTGATGGATAATTATGCCGGATGCGGTTCATCATGTAACAGTCATAACATAGGGTGACACAGAACTAGCTCCAATTCATCAATGTAATGTAGGCATGTATTCCGTATATAGTCATACGTGCTTATGGAAAAGAACTTGCATGACATCTTTTGTCCTACCCTCCCGTGGCAGCGGGGTCCTATTGGAAACTAAGGGATATTAAGGCCTCCTTTTAATAGAGAACCGGAACAAAGCATTAGCACATAGTGAATACATGAACTCCTTAAACTATGGTCATCACCGGGAGTGGTCCCGATTATTGTCACTTCGGGGTTGCCGGATCATAACACATAGTAGGTGACTATAGACTTGCAAGATAGGATCAAGAACTCACACATATTCATGAAAACATAATAGGTTCAGATCTGAAATCATGGCACTCGGGCCCTAGTGACAAGCATTAAGCATAGCAAAGTCATAGCAACATCAATCTCAGAACATAGTGGATACTAGGGATCAAACCCTAACAAAACTAACTTGATTACATGATAAATCTCATCCAACCCATCACCGTCCAGCAAGCCTATGATGGAATTACTCACGCACGGCGGTGAGCATCATGAAATTGGTGATGGAGGATGGTTGATGATGACGACGACGATGAATCCCCCTCTCCGGAGCCCCGAACGGACTCCATATCAGCCCTCCCGAGAGGTTTTAGGGCTTGGCGGCGGCTCCGTATCGTAAAACGCGATGATTTCTTCTCTCTGATTTTTTCTCTCTGGAAGCGAATATATAGAGTTGGAATTGGCGTCGGAGGGTTTCCAGGGGGCCACGAGATAGGGAGGCGCGCCCAGGAGGGGGGGGCACCCTCATGGACAGGGTGTGGGCCCCTTGGTCTTCATCTTTGGCGAGGATTTTTTATTATTTTTTCTAAGGTATTCCGTGGAGTTTCAGGACTTCTCGAGAATATTTGCTCTCTGCACATAAAACAACACCAAGGTAATTCTGCTGAAAACAACGTCAGTCCAGGTTAGTTCCATTCAAATCATACAAGTTAGAGTCCAAAACAAGGGCAAAAGTGTTTGGAAAAGTAGATACGACGGAGACGTATCAACTCCCCCAAGCTTAAACCCTTGCTTGTCCTCAAGCAATTCAGTTGACAAACTGAAAGAAAGAAAGAAAAAACTTTTACAAACTCTGTTTGCTCTTGTTGTTGTAATTATGTCAAGCCAGCATTCAAGTTTTCAGCATATATCATAACTAACGACATTTGCAATAATTCTCAGGTCTCATAATTACTCATATCAATAGCATAATCAACTAGCAAGCCATAATAATAAATCTCGGATGACAACACTTTCTCAAAACAACCATAATATGATATAACAAGATGGTATCTCGCTAGCCCTTTCTGAGACTGCAAAACATAAATGCAGAGCACCTTTAAAGATCAAGGACTGACTAGACATTGTAATTCATGGTAAAAGAGATCCAATCATAGTCATACCCAACATAGATTAATAGTGATGAATGCAAATGACAGCTGTGCTCTCCAGCTAGTGCTCTTTAATAATAGGGTGATGACTCAACATAAAAGTAAAATGGATAGGCCCTTCGCAGACGGAATCAGGGATTTGTAGAGGTGCCAGAGCTCGATTTTGAAATAGAGATAAATTGTATTTTGAGCGGTATACTTTCATTGTCAATGTAACAACTAAGAGATGGCGATATCTTCCATGCTAAACAAATTATAGGTGGTTCCCAAACAGAATGATAAAGTTTATACTCCCCCTCCACCAACAAGCATCAATCCATGACTTGCCCGAAACAATGAGTGTCTCCAACATACATCAGGTCCAAGGGGGAGTTTTGTTTGCAATTAATTTTGATTTAGTTTGCATAAAGCATGGGACTGGGCATCCCGGTGACCAGCCATTTTCTCGTGAGTGAGGAGCGGAGTCCACTCCTTTTGAGAATAACCCACCTAACACAAAAGATAAGGACAGCCTTGGTTGATACATGAGCTATTCGAGCATACAAAACAGAATATTTATTTGAAGGTTTAGAGTTTGGCACATACAAATTTACTTGGAACGGCAGGTAGATACCGCATATAGGAAGGTATAGTGGACTCATCTGGAATAACTTTGGGGTTTAAGGGATTGGATGCACAAGCAGTATTCCTGCTTAGTATAGGTGAAGGCTAGCAAAATACTGGGAAGCGACCAACTAGAGAGCGACAACAGCCATGTACATGCATTAAAATTAATAAACATTGGATGCAAGCATGAGTAGGATATAATCCACCATGAACATAAATATCATGAAGGCTATGTTGATTTTGTTTCAACTACATGCGTGAACATGTGCCACGTCAAGTCACTTAAATCATTCAAAGCAGGATACCACCCCATCATACCACATCATAATCATCTCAATAGCATGTTGGCACACAAGGTAAACCATTATAAGTCATAGCTAATCAAGCATGGCACAAGCAACTATGATCTCTAATTGTCATTGCAAACATGTTTATTCATAATAAGCTGAGTCAAGAACGACGGGCTCATCATATTTACAAAAACAAAAGAGGTCGAGTTCATACCAGCTTTTCTCATCTTAGTCAGTCCATCATATATCATCATAATTGCCTTTCACTTGCACGACCGAACGGTGTGAATAATAATAAGAGTGCACGTGCATTGGACTAAGCTAGAGAAGACAATGCAATATGGGCTCTGGGTTAAATCAACATTAAATCATATAAGAGCCACTACAACAATTTAATTATGGTCTTCTCCTACTGACCCCCAAAGAAAAGAAAAGAAAATAAAACTATTTACACGGGAAAGCTCCCAACAAGCAAAAGAAGAACGGGAAATATTTTTTTGGGTTTTCTTTTTAATTACTACTACAGCAAGAAAGTAAATTACTACTAATTTTTTTGGTTTTCTTAAGGTTTAACAAACACACAAGAAGAAAGCAGGAAAAATAAAATGAACTAGCATGGATATTACAATGAAAGAGTATAAGCACCGACATCTAGCAATGAGTGTGTGTGAACATAAATGTAATGTCGGTGAGAAATACGTACTCCCCCAAGCTTAGGCTTTTGGCCTAAGTTGGTCTATGGCCACGGCTGGCCTGGTGGATATCCATAATAATAGTTGTTGGGGTCATATTGTGATGAAGAAGGATAGTTGGGATCATATTGTGATGAAGAAGAAGACTCTGACTGCCACTGGCTGACAGTCATCTCTGGATCCCAAGAATAAACAGATTGTCATGGGGGCTCATTTTGTGGTTCCTGTTCTGGCTCCTCAGTGGCTGCAGGGTTCCGGTAGGCGTGAATAGCCGTCAACGGAACAAGGTACGTGCCTGCAGTCAAATCAAACAAAGAAGGAGCAGGAAAGGTAATAGTCTCGGGATGATGTTTATTAAAAAACAATTGATATTTAAGCTCCCCTGCCCTATTCTTAACAATAAAATCATGTGCTACCATACTTTTATGATCTAGATAAACACGGGGCAGCACCTTTTCTTCCTTCTCAGCATGCCTAATAGGTATGTTAAAATGTGCGGCTAGGCGTGTAGCATAAATGCCTCCAAAGATGGGGCCCTTAGTACGGTTCATATTTAACCGTTTGGCAATAATACCACCCATACTAAAAGTGTTATCACTGTATAAACCTTGGAGTAGAATAATTATATCAGGGATACTAAGGTTTCCACAGTTTCTGCGTCCAATTAAACAATGACTAGCAAATAATGCAAAGTAATGTAAAATAGGAAAATGTATGCTAGTGATTCGTGCATCGGAAACCTTCCTCGTTTCTCCTATAGTGATATTATTAATAAATCCCTCCACATCATCATGGTGTGGTTCTTCTGTCTTGCCCTCAAAAGGGACTAAACAAATACGACAGAAATCAAAAAGTGACATCTCCTTATGCTCATCATATAAATGAAATTCCACCATAGGTGGTGAGTTCCTAGGATGAAAATAAAAGTTTTGCACAAAGGTATTTGTGAGTAAGAGATACTGATCGCATTGGTCGTGGAGGAAAGCGGTGAGGCCTGCATTGTGAGCCAATTCATGAAAATCTTCATAGATACCGGCTGCTCTCAAGAAATCATCAGAAGGCCATTCACACGCCCGAATCTCCGCGGTGCACGGCAAATTATACTTAGGCTTCGGTGCCTTTTCCTTCGAGCTTTGGCTCGATGAGCCCCTCAATAATCTCCTCATCATTTTCTGAAAAATTCTGAAATTTTTAGTAACTTCAAACAAAAGTGAACCAACTTCAATAAAACTGATAGCAACTACTCCTACAAGTGCCTAGAGCCTATATCAAGCATTAGAACTACTTGGAACCATATAAATTTGACATGCAAGCTCAAGAACACGGTCACCTATGCAGCACAAATTTGCAAAGAATAAAGCAATAGAGCAAAAACTAATTGGACCAATGGAGGAGTCACATACCAAGGAACAATCTCCCGAAGCAGTTTTGCGAGAGGTTCTTTGAGCAAGGAGATCGAAAATCACAGCAGAAGTGGCTGGAACTCGTGCTTGAGTTGGTTTTTCGGGTTTGTGTGAGACAGAGGAAGAAGATGGGTGCTGGGATAAGTGGAGGAGGGCCACCGTGGGCCCACGAGGCAGGGGGCGCGCCCTATGGGGGGGGGGCGCCCACCACCCTCGTGGCCAGGTGGCAGCTCCTCCCGTGGTAATTTTTGCACAGTAAATCCTCAAATATTCCCGAAAAAATCATATTAAATTAGCATGGCATTCTGAGGACTTTTATTTTTGGGACATTTTTATATTGCACAGATAAGACAGGAAACAGACAGAGAAATACTATTTTTTACTTTATTTCTACTAAATTACAGAAAATATAAAGAGGGTACAGAAGTTTGTGCTTCTAGTTTCATCCATCTCATGCTTATCAAAAAGAATCCACTAACAAGGTTGATCAAGTCTTGTTAACAAACTCATTCAAATAATCATGAAACCGGAGAAATTTCGAATAACACTAAGTTACCTCAATGGGGATATGCACATCCCCTATAATAAGTATATCATATTTCTTTTTGACCGTAGGAAGAGGAAATTCAAAACCTCCAATTATAATCGATGGAATTTTTCCAATGGAGTTGATACTATGAACTTGAGGTTGTTTCCTCGGAAAGTGTACCGTATGCTCATTACCATTAACATGAAAAGTGACATTGCCTTTGTTGGAATCAATAACAGCCCCTACAGTATTAAGAAAAGGTCTTCCAAGAATAATAGACATACTATCATCCTCGGGAATATCAAGAATAACAAAGTCCGTTAAAATAGTAACGTTTGCAACCACAACAGGCACATCCTCACAAATACCGACAGGTATAGCAGTTGATTTATCAGCCATTTGCAAAGATATTTCAGTAGGTGTCAGCTTAGTCAAGTCAAGTCTATGATATAAAGAGAGAGGCATAACACTAACACCGGCTCCAAGATCACATAAAGCAGTTTTAATATAATTTCTTTTAATGGAGCAAGGTATAGTGGGTACTCCGGGATCTCCAAGTTTCTTTGGTATTCCACCCTTAAAAGTATAATTAGCAAGCATGGTGGAAATTTCAGCTTCCGGTATCTTTCTTTTATTAGTAATGATATCCTTCATATATTTAGCATAAGGATTTGTTTTGAGCACATCAGTTAATCGCATACGTAAAAACATAGGTCTAATCATTTCAGCAAAGGGCTCAAAATCCTCATCATCCTTTTTCTTGGATGGTTTAGGAGGAAAAGGCATGGGTTTCTGAACCCAGGGTTCCCTTTCTTTACCATGTTTCCTAGCAACAAAGTCTCTTTTATCATAACGTTGATTCTTTGATTGTGGGTTATCAAGATCAACAACAGGTTCAATTTCTACATCATTATCATTACTAGGTTGAGCATCATCATGAACATCATCATTAATATTTTCACTAGGTTCATGTTCATTACCAGATTGTGTTTCAGCATCAGACATGGAGATATCATTTGGATTATCAGGTGGTTCAGCAATAGGTTCACTAGAAGTTTGCACAGTTCTATCATTTTTCTTTTTCTCCTTTTTAGAAGAACTAGGAACATCAATATTATTTCTTTGAGAATCTTGCTTGATTCTCTTAGGGTGGCCTTCAGGATACAAAGGTTCCTGAGTCATTCTACCAGTTCTAGTAGCCACTCTAACATCATAATCATTTTTCTTATTATTCATTTCATGGAGCAATTCTTTTTGAGCTTTAAGTACTTGTTCTACTTGAGTGGTAACCATAGAAGCATGTTTGCCAACAAGTTTAAGTTCACCTCTAATATTAGCCATATAATCACCCAAGTATTTAATTATATCGGAATCATATTTCAATTGTCTACCAAAATAAGCATTGAAATTTTCTTGTTTGACAATAAAATTATCAAACTCATCAAACCATTGCCTAGCAGACTTATAGTGAGGGATATCACCTTCATCAAATCTATAGAGAGAATTTACCTTTACTACCTGTGTCGGGATATCGGGATAAAGAGGTTCTTCAGTAAATAAGTGATCAAGTTCATATGTTTCTTCGACAGGCGGTAGATTAAGACCATGTATTTCTTCAATAGGAGGTAAATTCTTAACATCTTCAGCTTTAATACCTTTTTCTTTCATAGATTTCTTTGCCTCTTGCATATCTTCATGACTGAGAAATAGAACACCTCTCTTCTTCGGAGTTGGTTTAGGAATAGGATCATTAATTGGAGCAGGAGCTGGCTCAGGAGATGCCCAATTATTTTCATTTGTCAACATATTATTCAATAGAATTTCAGCTTCATCCGGTGTTCTTTCCCTGAAAAGAGAACCAGCACAACTATCCAGGTAATCTCTGGAAGCATCGGTTAGTCCATTATAAAAGATATCAAGTATTTCAGGTTTCTTAAGAGGATGATCAGGCAAAGCATTAAGTAACTTGAGAAGCCTCCCCCAAGCTTGTGGGAGACTCTCTTCTTTAATTTGCATGAAATTGTATATTTCCCTCAAAGTAGCTTGTTTCTTATGAGCAGGGAAATATTTAGCAGAGA
Organism: Triticum dicoccoides; assembly: GCF_002162155.2. Classification (NCBI taxonomy): domain Eukaryota; kingdom Viridiplantae; phylum Streptophyta; class Magnoliopsida; order Poales; family Poaceae; genus Triticum; species Triticum dicoccoides. The sequence goes on from NC_041390.1 coordinate 137,114,249, forward strand.
AGTAATAAATCATATCCCGGGGACTACACACACAACCAGGATCAAGAGAATTAAACCATATCTTAGCATCACCCTTTAATGAGAATGGAAATATTTTGAGTATATAGAAGTAACGCAATCTCTCATCATTAGTGAACAGGGCAGCTATATCATTTAACTTAGTAAGATGTGCCTCAACAGTTTCAGATTCATAGCCATAAAAAGGATCAGATTCAACCAAAGTAATTATATCCGGATCAACAGAGAATTCATAATCCTTATCAGGAACACATATAGGTGAAGTTGCAAAAGCAGGATCAGGTGTCATTTTATCTCTAAGTGATTCTTTGTTCCATCTAATCAACAACCTTTTAAGCTCATATCTATCTTTGCAGGCTAAAATAGCTAAAGAAGAATCTTTATCAAAAAGATAACCTTCAGGAATAACAGGCATATTTTCATCATCACTATCATCATCGTATTCAGTTTCATTAATTTCTCTTTCTCTAGCCCTAGCAATTTGTTCTTCAAGAAATTCACTAAGGGGCACAGTAGTATCAGGCATAGAAGCAGTTTCATCATAAGTATCATGCATAGTAGAAGTGGCATCATCAATAACATGCGACATATCGGAACGAATAACAGAAGCAGGTTTAGGTGTTGCTAGCTTACTCATAACAGAAGGTGAATCAAGTGCAGAGCTAGATGGCAGTTCCTTACCTCCCCTCGTAGTTGAGGGATAAATTGTTGTCTTAGCGTCTTTCAAGTTCTTCATAGTGTCCAACAGATATAAATCCAAGTGACTCGAAGAATAGAGCTATGCTCCCCGGCAACGCCGCCAGAAAAAGGTCTTGATAACCCATAAGTATAGGGGATCGCAACAGTTTTCGAGGGTAGAGTATTTAACCCAAATTTATTGATTCGACACAAGGGGAGCCAAAGAATATTCTCAAGTATTAGCAGCTGAGTTGTCAATTCAACCACACCTGGAAACTTAGTATCTGCAGCAAAGTGTTTAGTAGCACAGTAATATGATAGTGGTGGTAGCGACAACAAAAGTAAAGACAGCAAACGTAATGTTTTTGGTATTTTGTAGTGATTGTAACAGTAGCAGCGAGAAAGTAAATAAGCGTAAACCAGTATATGGAAAACTTGTAGGCACCGGATCAGTGATGGATAATTATGCCGGATGCGGTTCATCATGTAACAGTCATAACATAGGGTGACACAGAACTAGCTCCAATTCATCAATGTAATGTAGGCATGTATTCCGTATATAGTCATACGTGCTTATGGAAAAGAACTTGCATGACATCTTTTGTCCTACCCTCCCATGGCAGCGGGGTCCTATTGGAAACTAAGAGATATTAAGGCCTCCTTTTAATAGAGAACCGGAACAAAGCATTAGCACATAGTGAATACCTGAACTCCTCAAACTATGGTCATCACCGGGAGTGGTGCTGATTATTGTCACTTCGGGGTTGCCGGATCATAACACATAGTAGGTGACTATAGAGTTGCAAGATAGGATCAAGAACTCACATATATTCATGAAAACATAATAGGTTTAGATCTGAAATCATGGCACTCGGGCCCTAGTGACAAGCATTAAGCATAGCAAAGTCATAGCAACATCAATCTCAGAACATAGTGGATACTAGGGATCAAACCCTAACAAAACTAACTCGGTTACATGATAAATCTCATCCAACCCATCACCGTCCAGCAAGCCTACGATCTCACGCACGGCGGTGAGCATCATGAAATTGGTGATGGAGGATGGTTGATGATGACGACGACAATGAATTCCCCTCTCTGGAGCCCTAGACGGACTCCAGATCAGCCCTCCCGAGAGGTTTTAGGGCTTGGTGGCGGCTCCATATCGTAAAACGCGATGATTTCTTCTCTCTGATTTTTTTCTCTCGGAAGAAAATATATAGAGTTGGAATTGGCGTCGGAGGGTTTCCAGGGGGCCCACGAGGTAGGGGGCGCGCCTAGGAGGGGCGGGGGGCGCCCCCCACCCTTGTGGACAGGGTGTGGGCCCCCTGGTCTTCATCTTTGGCGAGGATTTTTTATTATTTTTTCTAAGGTATTCCGTGGAGTTTTAGGAGTTTCCGAGAATATTTGCTTTCTGCACATAAAACAACACCAAGGTAATTCTGCTGAAAACAGCGTCTGTCCAGGTTAGTTCCATTCAAATCATACAAGTTAGAGTCCAAAACAAGGGCAAAAGTGTTTGGAAAAGTAGATACGATGGAGATGTATCAGGAACACTTCCCTAGAACAATAATTAGGCCACCATATGAATCAATCATGAGGGCATCTTATGGATCTCGAACCAAAGATGACAAAACTTAGATCCTTGCTTTATGCCTAGCTAAGGGTGTTAAACTATAGCGCTTGTTGGGAGGCAACCCAATGAATAAAATTTATTTTTGCTTTTGGCTTTATGTTCTTGAGTGTTAGCACAATTATTCTACTGTTATAATTGTTTTTTTTGTTTTAATTAGTGTTTGTGCCAAGTAAAGCCTTTAGAATCTTCTTGGGTGATAGTTGTTTGATCTTGCTGAAAAACATAAACTTTTACGCTCATGAAATTAATTTTTATTTTTTACCAGAGAGCAATAAAATAACCATTCCAATTTCAGTAGATCAATATACAAATTTCTCAGGTCTTCCTAATTTTTCAGAGTTTTTTGACTTACATACGTATTCGAAATAGTCAAATTGCTACAGACTGTTCTGTTTTGACAGATTCTGTTTTCTTTGTGTTGTGTGCTTATTTTGATGGCTCTGTGGTTTTCTTTGATGAGTTTTTGCCATAGAAAAGTTGGAATACAGTAGATATAATACAAAAACAAAATATGAATTGGTTTAATACAACACTTATAGTAGTAGTTTATTATTCTTATACTAACGGATCTCACGAAGGCTTTGTTGAGTTTTGTGTGATTGTAGTTTTCAAGTTTTGGATTATCTTACGATGGATGAAGGAAGGATGTAAAAGCCTAAGCTTGGGGATGCCCCGGCATCCCTAGCTTTTATCCAAGAATGAGCAACCAACTAAGCTCGGGGATGCCCCCGAGTGGCATCCCCGCTTTCTTCCAACAACTATCGGTATTTTACTCGAGACTATATTTTTATTCGTCACATGATATGTGTTTTTCTTGGAGTGTCTTGTATGATATGTGTCTTTTCTTGTTTTATTTTGTGTTTTAAGTCATCAATCCTTGCTGGACACACTTATTTGAGAGAGCCAAAATTATGTCATGACTTGTTAGAATTGCTCTGTGTGCTTCACTTAAATCTTTTATGAGCTAGGACTTGCTCTAGGGCTTCACTTGTATCTTTTTGAGCACAGTGTGCTTTGTTTTTGAAGAAACTATCTCTTGCTTCACTTAAATTATTTTGAGAGAAATAAATTTTTTTATGCTCATGATCTTCACTTATATTTGTTTGAGCTTATGAAAAGCAACACATGAAAATTAGTCCCAAAGTGATAGATATCCAAGAAGGATAAAGAAACAAAGAAAGAAGAAAAAATGTCATGAAGATCATTGGACGAAATAAACTTGATTCTTAGTAATAGTTTTGAGATATGATGATGAGTAATTATGCTCTAGTAAGAATATTGGTGTTAAGGTTTGTGATTCCCTATGGAAGTACGAAAGTCAATAATCATGCAATGAAAATTATATCCTACTTATGGTGCATTATTCGGTGTTAATTATGCTTAATGCTTGCTTATGAGATTATTCGTTTCTTGGTTGTCACTTCCCAATCTTTTGCTAGCCTTCATTTTGCACCAAGTATGACCTCTACTTGTGCATCCAAAATCCTTTAAACTAGTTTTGCCACATGATTCCACTATATCTACCTATATGCGGTATTCTTTTGCCGTTCTAAGCAAATTTGCATGTGCCATCTCTAATTTTCAAAATAAATTTCTATTTTGTGTGTTTGTTTCGCTCGCGGAATGGTGAGGCTTGGCTAATATTTTCCATTCTAGATGTGTTATTCTCAAGATGAGTGTTTATTCACTTGCCATTGCATGAGAGTAAGGCAAAGGTATTAGTGATGCCCAGTCTCGAAATGCAAAAATAAAAGAATTTACTTTATGTTGTCAAATAATAAATTCCTTGGAAAGTGTTGGTATAGAGGCACCCGTGGATACGGTTAGCCATGGAAAGTGAAAGTTATGGTGGAAAAAGGAATAAACTTTATTTTCTGTTTGGGAACTGCCTATGGCATATCTAGAATGGAAAGTGTTCGGAACTCTAAGTCGTTTTTGTTAGTGGGATGGATACACCTCCCAAAATGTTTTTATCTCTAATCTTTTCGCTTTGAGCTCTGGCACCTCTACAAATCCCTACTTCCCTCTGCGAAGGCCTTTTCTTTTACTATATGCAATTTTTATTTTGAAATTTGAGTCTCCAGCTTCTCTTATAAAAAGCACCAACTAGGACGCAATATGATCTTACTTAAGTATTGGGTGTAGTTAATATTCGAGTGTGTTTCATGAATGGATCAATGTTTGAGCGTGATGGACTATAAATAACTTATTTTAGCATTGATATTTTGAAAGACATGGTTGCTTGTTGATATGCTTGAGTATCTAAATTATTATGTCAAAACTAGACTATTGCTTTGAATCACATAAAAGTCCAAATGTCCATGCTATAAAGAAAAGAATATGATATGACACGATGAACAGCACTCCACATCGATTTTTTTTGTTTTTATCACTTACCTACTCGAGGACGAGTAGGAGTTAAGCTTGGGGATGCTGATATGTCTCCAACGTATCTATAACTTTTTATTGTTCCATGTTGTTTTATTATCAATCTTGGATGTTTTATAATCATTTTATAGTCATTTTATATCATTTTTGGTACTAACCTATTGACATAGTGCCAAGTGCCAGCTGCTGTTTTTTCCATGTTTTTTTACATGGCAGAAAATCAATATCAAATGGAGTCCAAATGCCACGAAACTTTACGGAGATTTTTTATGGACCAGATGGAAGATATTAGGCCCTGGTTGCACCTGGGGGGAGTCCCAAGGAGGGGACAACCCACCAAGGCGCGCCCTGGTGGGTTGTGCCCACCGAACCGCCTCTTTGCTCTATAAATACCCCAATATTCCCAAAACCTTAGGGGAGTTGAGGAAATATTCATCCAGCTGCCGCAGAGTCCAGAAACACCAGATCCAATCTAGACACCATCTCGGATGGGGTTCACCACCTCCAATGCTGCCTCTCCGATGATGCATGAGTAGTTTTTGTAGACCTTCGGGTCCGTAGTTAGTAGCTAGATGGCTTCATCTCTCTCTCTCTTGATTCTTAATACAATGGTCTCTTGGAGATCCATATGATGTAACTCTTTTGCGGTGTGTTTGTTGGGATCGATGAACTTTGAGTTTATGATCAGATCTATCTTTTTATATCCATGAAAGTTATTTGAGTTTCCTTGATCCCTTATATGCATGATCTCTTATAGCCTCGTATTTCTTCTCCAATATTTGGGTTTTGTTTGGCCAACTTGATCTATTTATATTGAAATGGCAAGAGGTGCCCGGTAGTGGGTTCGATCTTACGGTGCTTGATCCCAGTGACAGAAAGGGAACCGACACGTATGTATCGTTGCTACTAAGGATAAAAATACGGGATCTATATCTACCGCCATATAGATAAACGGATCTTGACTAGATCATGTCATCGTTCTTATTGCATTACTCCATTTTCCATGAACTTAATACACTAGATGCATGCTGGATAGCGGTCGATGTGTGGAGTAATAGTAGTAGATGCAGGCAGGAGTCGGTCTACTAATCTTGGACGTGATGCCTATGTAATGATCATTGCCTGGATATCATCATAATTATTTGAGGTTCTATCAATTCCCAACAGTAATTTGTTTACCCACCGTTTGCTATTTTTCTCGAGAGATGCCACTAGTGAAACCTACGGCCCCTGGGTCTTATTTCTCATATTATTTGCCTTTGCGATCTACCTTTTATTTGCTTTTATTTTCAGATCTATTAATCCAAAAACCCAAAAATACTTTGCTGCAATTTATTGTTATTTATTTTGTTCGCGTCTGATCTATCAATCTACTACAAAATTACCTCACGTCTGTTTGCTTATCTTGAGGCGCCGTATCCCGGAAGGGATTGAAAACCCCTTTAACACGTTGGGTTTCGAGAAGTTGTTATTTGTGTGCAGGCGCTGTTTACATCGTGTTGCTTGGTTCTCCTACTGGTTCGATAACCTTGGTTTCATATCTGAGGGAAATACCTACCGCCACTGTGCTGCATCATCCCTTCCTCTTTGGGGAAATACCGACGTCGCTTCAAGCGACATCAATCTCTCATCACCAAATCACCCGAAGAAAAACACCACGGATCGCACCTCCTCCATCAAGAGTCGAGGCGTGATCAGCAAAAGTAAACACCCGAGCCCCATGCTTTTTCTCCCACCTCGCCCAAGGATTTTTGTATAGAAGACAACCAAGGGCTAAGGTGCCAGCTATCAGATGACCATAAAGTCAGCCCATTGGGAGGAGCTGAGGACTCGGATCTTAAAAGTAGATCACATGAAGAAAAACACCATGGATGGCACCTCCTCCATCAAGAGTCGAGGCGTGATCAGCAAAAGTTAGCACCCGAGCCCCCATGCTTTTTTTGCCACCTCCCCCAAGGATTTCTGTATAGAAGAAAACCAAGGGCTAAGGTGCCAGCTATCAGATGACCATAAAGTCGGCCCATTGGGAGGAGTTGAGGACTCAGATCTTAAAAGTAGTTTAGCTGGCTCCACGTCTGTGCACACTTCTTTGGACAAACGCATCGGAGCTTCGAGCCCACAGGCGTCTGGGATGGAATTTTTACTCCCATCCACCCCCACATCGAGTACTGACCGAGTAATTCAGTTACTCTCGATGTTTGGGGTCTAATCTACATAAAACAACAAGCTGATGAGACAGACTGGCAACTGATATGTCTCCAATGTATCTATAATTTTTGATTGTTCCATGCTGTTATATTATCAATCTTGGATGTTTTATAATTATTTCCTAGTCATTTTATATCATTTTTTGATACTAACCTGTTGACATAGTGCCAAGTGCCAGTTGCTGTTTTTTCCATGTTTTTGACATCATAGAGAATCAATATCACATGGAGTCCAAATGCCCCGAAACTTTACGAAGAATTTTTATGGGCCAGAAGGAACACAGCGGGCCATGGCTGTGCCTGGGGGTGCCCCAAGGGGGGCATGATACGTCCATTTTGCATCATGCTTTTATATCGATATTTATTGCATTATGGGCTGTTATTACACATTATGTCACAATACTTATGCCTATTCTCTCATATTTTACAAGGTTTACATGAAGAGGGAGAATGCCGGCAGTTGGGATTCTGGGCTGGAAAAGGAGCAAATATTAGAGACCTATTTTGCACAGCTCCAAAAGTCCTGAAACTTCACGGAAGTTATTTCCAGAATATATAAAAAATATTGGGCGAAAGAAGTTTGAGAGGGGGCCCACACCTTAGCCACGAGGGTGGGGGCGCGCCCTACCCCCTGGGCGCGCCCACTGCCTCGTGGGCTCCCTGGTGGCCCTCCGATGCTCATCTTCTGATATATGAGGTCTTTCGTCCGAGAAAAATAATAAGCAAGCTTTGGGGAAGAAACTCCGCCGCCACGAGGCGGAACCTTGGCAGAACCAATCTAGGGCTCCGACAGAGCTGTTCTGCCAGGGAAACTTCCCTCCGGGAGGGGGAAATCATCACCATCGTCATCATCAACGATCCTCTCATCGGGAGGGGGTCAATATCCATCAACATCTTCACCAGCACCATCTCATCTCAAACCCTAGTTCATCTCTTGTATCCAATCCTTGTATCAAAACCTCAGATTGGTACCTGTGGGTTGCTAGTAGTGTTGATTACTCCTCGTAGTTGATGCTAGTTGGTTTATTTCGTGGAAGATCATATGTTCAGATCCATTATGCATATTAATACCCCTTTGATTATGAACATGAATATGCTTTGTGAGTAGTTACGTTTGTTCCTGAGGAAATGGGAGAAGTCTGGCTATAAGTAGTCATGTGAATTTGGTATTCGTTCAATATTTTGATGAGATGTATGTTGTCATCCCTCTAGTGGTGTCATGTGAACGTCGACTACATGACACTTCACCATTGTTTGGACCTAGAGGGAGGCATTGGGAAGTAATAAGTAGATGATGGGTTGCTAGAGTGACAGAAGCTTAAACCCTAGTTTATGCGTTGCTTTGTAAGGGGCTGATTTGGATCCATATGTTTCATGCTATGGTTAGGTTTACCTTAATACTTCTGTTGTAGTTGCGGATGCTTGCAATGGACGTTAATCAGAAGTGGGATGCTTGTCCAAGTAAGGACAGTACCCAAGCACCGGTTGATACGTCTCCAACGTATCTATAATTTTTGATTGTTCCATGCTATTATATTATCAACCTTGGATGTTTTATATGCATTTATATGCTATTTTATATGACTTTTGGGACTAACCTATTAACCCAGAGCCTAGTGCCAGTTTCTATTTTTCCCTCGTTTCAGTGTTTCGTAGAAAAGGAATATCAAATGGAGTCCAAACGTAATGAAAACCTTCGGAAAAGTTAATTTTTGGAAAGAAAGCAATACATGAGACTTGGAGTGCACGTTAGGGGATCAATGAGGAGAGCACGAGGCAGGGGGCGCGCCCACCCCCCTAGGCGTGCCCTCCACCCTCGTGGGCCCCTCATGGCTCCCCTGATGTATTTCTTCCGCCTATATATATCCATATACCCTAAAACTATCGGGGATGACAATAGATCGGGAGTTCCGCCGCCAGAAGCCTCCGTAGCCACCGAAAACCAATCTAGACCCGTTCCGGCACCCTGTCGGAGGGGGGAATCCCTCTCCAGTGGCCTTCTTCATCATCCCGGTGCTCTCCATGACGAGGAGGGAGTAGTTCTCCCTCAGGGCTGAGGGTATGTACCAGTAGCTATGTGTTTGATCTCTCTCTCTCTCGTGTTCTTGAGGTGGTACGATCTTGATGTATCGTGATCTTTGCTATTATAGTTGGATCTTATGATGTTTCTCCCCCTCTACTCTCTTGTAATGGATTGAGTTTTCCCTTTGAAGTTATCTTATCGGATTGAGTCTTTAAGGATTTGAGAACACTTGATGTATGTCTTGCGTGGGATACCCGTGGTGACAATGGGGTATTCTATTGATCCACTTGATGTATGTTTTGGTGATCAACTTGCGGGTTCCGCCCATGAACCTATGCATAGGAGTTGGCACATGTTTTTGTCTTGACTCTCCGGTAGAAACTTTGGGGCACTCTTTGAGGTTCTATGTGTTGGTTGAATAGATGAATCTGAGATTGTGTGATGCATATCGTATAATCATACCCACAGATACTTGAGGTGACATTGGAGTATCTAGGTGACATTAGGGTTTTGGTTGATTTGTGTCTTAAGGTGTTATTCTAGTACGAACTCTAGGGCTGTTTGTGACACTTATAGGAATAGCCCAACGGATTGATTGGAAAGAATAACTTTGAGGTGGTTTCGTACCCTACCATAATCTCTTCGTTTGTTCTCCGCTATTAGTGACTTTGGAGTGACTCTTTGTTGCATGTTGAGGGATAGTTATGTGATCCAATTATGTCATTATTGTTGAGAGGACTTGCACTAGTGAAAGTATGAACCCTAGGCCTTATTTCAACGCATTGCAACACTATTTACGCTCACTTTTATCATTGGTTACCTTGCTATTTTTATATTTTTAGATTACAAAAACCTTTATCTACCATCCATATACCACTTGTATCACCATCTCTTCGCCGAACTAGTGCGCCTATACAATTTACCATTGTATTTGTGTGTTGGGGACACAAGAGACTCTTTGTTGTTTGGTTGGAGGGTTGCTTGAGAGAGACCATCTTCATCCTACGCCTCCTACAGATTGATAAACCTTAGGTCATCCACTTGAGGGAAATTTGCTACTGTCCTACAAACCTCTGCACTTGGAGGCCCAACAACGTCTACAAGAAGAAGGTTGTGTAGTAGACATCAAGCTCTTTTCTGGCGCCGTTGCCGGGGAGGTTAGCGCTTGAAGGTATACCTTTAGATCTTGCAATCGAATCTTTTTGTTTCTTGTTTTATCACTAGTTTAGTTTATAAAAGAAAACTACAAAAATGGGAATTAAGGATACATCATATGCTTCACCTTTTTAATATCTATCATGAAAATAAGGATTCTGATAATTGTGCTCAAGTGCTAGAAGAAGAATGCATTAGAATGTTTGGCACTAAATATTTGAATGATGAGCATGATTGCAATGTTGTTAGTATGAATTCCTTGAATATCCATGATGCTAATGATATGCAAAGCCACAAGCTTGGGGAAGCTATGTTTGATGAAGATGATATTTTTGTCCCCCAAGTTTTGATGAGCAAATTTATTATGATGAAAGCATGCCTCCTATTTATGATGATTATATTGATGAAAGTGGATTTGGAAAGGTCATGACTTTATTTTGTGATGAATCCACTATTTTGGAAGAGGTTCCAATTGATTATGAGAACAAAGTTGCTATATATGATGATTATTGTGATGACTTGTATGCTATAAAGAATAATGATATACATGAAACTTGTCATCATGATTTTAACTTTCAATTGGATTATGCCTCACATGATAGTTATTTTGTTGAGTTTGCTCCCACTACTATTCATGAGAAGAAATTTGCTTATGTGGAGAGTAACAAAAAATCTATGCTTGTAGATCATGAAAAGAATGCTTTATGTGATAGTTATATTGTTGAATTAATTCATGATGCTACTGAAAATTATTATGAGGGAGGAATATATGCTTGCAAGAATTGCAATAATATCAAGTTTCCTCTCTATGTGCTTAATGTTTTGAAGTTATGCTTGTTTTGCCTTCCTATGCTAGTTGATTCTTGTTCCCATAAATTGTTTGCTCACAAAATACCTATGCATAGGAAGTGGGTTAGGATTAAATGTGCTAGTCATATTCTTTATGATGCTCTCTTTATGTTTCAATTCTTATCTTTTATGTGAGCATCATTGAAATCATCATGCCTAGCTAGGGGCGCTAAACGATAGCGCTTGTTGGGAGGCAACCCAACTTTATTTTTGTTCCTTAATTTTTGCTCCTGTTTAGCAATAAATAATTTATCTAGCCTCTGTTATGATTTAGTTTTTTATGTTTTAATTAGTGTTTGTGCCAAGTAGAACCGTTGGGAAGACTTAGGGAAAGTCTTGTTGATCTTGCTGTAAAAACAGAAATTTTAGCGCTCACGAGAATTGCTGTCATTTTTATTTGGAAAGTTCTATTTAGTTAATTCTTTTTTCAGATTATTAATAGATAAATTCCTCAGGTCCAGCAATTTATTTTAGAATTTTTGGTGTTCCAGAAGTTTGCGTTAGCTACAGATTACTACAGATTGTTCTGTTTTTGACAGATTCTGTTTTTCGTGTGTTGTTTGCTTATTTTGATGAATCTATGGCTAGTAAAATAGTTTATAAACCATAGATAAGTTGGAATACAGTAGGTTTAACACCAATATAAATAAAGAATGGGTTCATTACAGTAAATTGAAGTGGTGTTTTGTTTTCTTTCGCTAACGGAGCTTACGAGTTTTCTGTTAAGTTTTGTGTTGTGAAGTTTTCAAGTTTTGGGTAAAGATTCGATGGACTATGGAATAAGGAGTGGCAAGAGCCTAAGCCTGGGGATTCCCAAGGCACACCAAGGCAATATTCAAGGACAACCAAGAGCCTAAGCTTGGGGATGCCCCAGAAGGCATCCCCTCTTTCGTCTTCGTTCATCGGTAACTTTACTTGGAGCTATATTTTTATTCGCCACATGATATGTGTTTTGCTTGGAGCGTAATTTTATTTCATTTTGTTTTGCTTGCTGTTTGAATAAAATACCAAGATCTGAAATTATTAAATGTTAGAGAGTCTTCATATAGTTGCATAATTGTTCGACTACTCATTGATCTTCACTTATATCTTTCGGAGTAGTTTGTCATTTGCTCTAGTGCTTCACTTATATCTTTTTAGAGAACGGTGGTGGTTTATTTTGAAGAAATAGATGAACTCTCATGCTTCACTTATATCAGTTTGAGAGTATTTAGAACAGCATGGTAGTTTGCTTTGGTTATGAAACAAGTCCTAATATGATGGGCATCCAAGAGGGATATAATAAAAACTTTCATATAAGTGCATTGAATACAAAGAGAAGTTCGATACTTGATAATTGTTTTGAGATATGGAGATGGTGATATTAGAGTCGTGCTAGTTGAGTAGTTGCGAATTTGAGAAATTCTTGTGTTGAAGTTTGTGATTCCCATAACATGCAGGTATGGTGAACCATTATGTTAAGAAGTCAAAGCATGATGTATTTACTGATTGTCCTCCTTATGAGTGGCGGTCGGGGACGAGCGATGGTCTTTTCCTACCAATCTATCCCCCTAGGAGCATGCGCGTAATACTTTGTTTCGATAACTAATAATTTTTTGCAATAAGTATGTGAGTTCTTTATGACTAATGTTGAGTCCATGGATTATACGCACTCTCACCCTTCCACCATTGCAAACCTCTCTAGTACCGCGTAACTTTCGCCGATACCTTAAACCCACCATATACCTTCCTCAAAACAGCCACCATATCTACCTATTATGGCATTTCCATAGGCATTCCGAGATATATTGCCATGCAACTTTCCACCGTTCTGTTTATTATGACACGCTCCATCATTGTCATATTGCTATGCATGATCATGTAGTTCACATTGTATTGGTGGCAAAGCCACCGTTCATAATTCTTTCATACATGTCACTCATGAGTCATTGCACATCCCGGTACACCACCGGAGGCATTCATATAGAGTCATATTTTGTTCTAAGAATCGAGTTGTAATTCTTGAGTTGTAAGTAAATAAAAGTGTGATGATCATCATTATTAGAGCATTGTCCCAGTGAGGAAAGGATGATGGAGACTATGATTCCCCCACAAGTAGGGATGAGACTCCGGATGAAAATAAATAAATAAAAGAGGCCAAAGAAGCCCAAATAAAAAAAAGAAGAGAAAAGAGGTCAAAAAAAGGAGAAGGCCCAAATGACAAAAATGAGAGAAAAAGAGAGAAGGGGCAATGCTACTATCCTTTTACCACAATTGTGCTTCAAAGTAGCACCATGATCTTCATAATAGAGAGTCTCCTATGTTGTCACTTTCATATACTAGTGGGAATTTTTCATTATAGAACTTGGCTTGTATATTCCAATGATGGGCTTCCTCAAAATGCCCTAGGTCTTCGTGAGCAAGCGAGTTGAATGCACACCCACTAGTTTCTTTTGTTGAGCTTTCATACATTTATAGCTCTAGTGCATCCGTTGCATGGCAATCCCTACTCACTCACATTGATACCTATTGATGGGCATCTCCATAGCCCGTTGATACGCCTAGTTGATGTGAGACTATCTTCTCCTTTTTGTGTTCTCCACAACCACCATTCTATTCCACCTATAGTGCTATGTCCATGGCACACGCTCAAGTATTGCGTGAAGATTGAAAAAGTTTGAGAACATCAAAAGTATGAAGCAATTGCTTGGCTTGTCATCGGGGTTGTGCATGATTTAAATATTTTGTGTGGTGAAGATAGAGCATAGCCAGACTATATGATTTTTTAGGGATAACTTTCTTTGGCCATGTTATTTTGAGAAGACATGATTGCTTTGTTAGTATGCTTGAAGTATTATTATTTTTATGTCAATATTAAACTTTTGTCTTGAATCTTATGGATCTGAATATTCTTGCCACAATAAGGAGAACTACACGGATAAATATGTTAGGTAGCATTCCATATCAAAAATTCTGTTTTTATCATTTACCTACTCGAGGATGAGCAGGAATTAAGCTTGGGGATGCTGATACGTCCCCAACGTATCTATAATTTTTATTGTTCCATGCTATTATATTATCAACTTTGGATGCTTTATATGCATTTATATGCTATTTTATATGATTTTTGGGACTAACCTATTAACCCAGAGCCAGTGCCAGCTTCTGTTTTTCCCTTCTTTCAGTGTTTCGCAGAAAAGGAATATCAAACGGAGTCCAAACGGAATGAAACCTTCGGAAAAGTTATTTTTGAAAACAAAGCAACACAGGAGACTTGGAGTGCACGTCAGGGGATCAATGAGGAGAGCACGAGGCAGGGGGGCGCGCCCTCCACCCTCGTGGGCCCCTCGTGGCTCCCCTGATGTATTTCTTCCACCTATATATATCCATATACCCTAAAACTATAGGGGATGACAATAGAACGGGAGTTCCGCCGCCAGAAGCCTCCGTAGCCACCAAAAACCAATCTAGACCCGTTCCGGCACCCTGCCAGAGGGGGGAATCCCTCTCCGGTGGCCATCTTCATCATCCCGGTGCTCTCCATGACGAGGAGGGAGTAGTTCTCCCTCGGGGCTGAGGGTATGTACCAGTAGCTATGTGTTTGATCTCTCTCTCTCTCTCTCTCTCGTGTTCTTGAGGTGGTATGATCTTGATGTATCGCGAGCTTTGCTATTATAGTTGGATCTTATGATGTTTCTCCCCCTCTACTCTCTTGTAATGGATTGAGTTTTCCCTTTGAAGTTATCTTATCGGATTGAGTCTTTAAGGATTTGAGAACACTTGATGTATGTCTTGCGTGGGATACCCGTGGTGTCAATGGGGTATTCTATTGATCCACTTGATGTATATTTTGGTGATCAACTTGCGGGTTCCGCCCATGAACCTATGCATAGGGGTTGGCACATGTTTTCGTCTTGACTCTCCGGTAGAAACTTTGGGGCACTCTTTGAGGTTCTATGTGTTGGTTGAATAGATGAATTTGAGATTGTGTGATGCATACCGTATAATCATACCCACAGATACTTGAGGTGACATCGGAGTATCTAGGTGACATTAGGGTTTTGGTTGATTTGTGTCTTAAGGTGTTATTCTAGTACGAACTCTAGGGATGCTTGTGACACTTATAGGAATAGCCCAACGGATTGATTGGAAAGAATAACTTTGAGGTGGTTTCGTACCCTACCATAATCTCTTCGTTTGTTCTATGCTATGAGTGACTTTGGAGTGACTCTTTGTTGCATGTTGAGGGATAGTTATGTGATCCAATTATGTTATTATTGTTGAGAGGACTTGCACTAGTGAAAATATGAACCCTAGGCCTTGTTTCGCATTGCAATACCGTTTACGCTCACTTTTATCATTAGTTACCTTGCTGTTTTTATATTTTTCAGATTACAAAAACCTTTATCTACCATCCATATACCACTTGTATCACCATCTCTTCGCCGAACTAGTGTGACTATACAATTTACCATTGTATTGGGTGTGTTGGGGACACAAGAGACTCTTTGTTATTTGGTTGCAGGGTTGCTTGAGAGAGACCATCTTCATCCTACGCCTCCAACGGGTTGATAAACCTTAGGTCATCCACTTGAGGGAAATTTGCTACTGTCCTACAAATCTCTGCACTTGGAGGCCCAACAACGTCTACAAGAAGAAGGTTGTGTAGTAGACATCACTGGTCCACCCACATATCAAATTATCAAAGTACCGAACGCGAATCATATGAACGTGATGAAAACTAGCTTGACGATAATTCCCATGTTTCCTCGGGAGCGCTTTCCTTAATATAAGAGTTTGTCCAGGCTTGTCCTTTGCTACAAAAAGTATTGGGCCATCTTGCTGCACCTTATTTACTTTTATTGCTTGCTACTCGTTACAAATTACCTTGTAATAAAACTATATGTTATCGACAATTTCAGTGCTTGCAGAGAATACCTTACTGAAAAATGCTTATCATTTCCTTCTGCTCCTCATTGGGTTTGACACTCTTACTTATCGAAAAGCTACGATAGATCGCCTACACTTGTGGGTCATCAAGACTCTTTTCTGGCGCTGTTGCTGGGGAGTGAAGCGCCTTTGGTAGGTGGAATTTGGTAAGGAAAAAGTTATATAGTGTGCTAAAATTTACTGTCACTTGTTACTATGGAACATAATCCTTTGAGGGGCTTGTTCGGGGTATCTTTGCCCCGACCAGTAGAGCAAAGAGTTGCTCCTCAACCTAGTGAACCTACTGAAAATGTTTACTTTGAAATTCCTTCGGGTATGATAGAGAAACTGCTAGCTAATCCTTTTGCAGGAGATGGAACATTGCTACCTCTTGAGCATGATACGTCTCCGTCGTATCTACTTTTCCAAACACTTTTGCCCTTGTTTTGGACTCTAACTTGTATGATTTGAATGGAATTAACCTGGACTGACGCTGTATTCAGCAGAATTACCATGGTGTTGTTTTATGTGCAGAAAACAAATATTCTCGGAATGACCTGAAACTCCGCAGAACATCTTAGAAAAAACAATAAAAAATCCTCGCCAAAGATGAAGACCAGGGGGCCCACACCCTTCTCACGAGGGTGGGAGCGCCCCCCTAGGGCGCGCCCCCTACCTCGTGGGCCCCCTGGAAACCCTCCGACGCCAACTCCAACTCTATATATTTGCTTTCGGAGAGAGAAAAATCAGAGAGGAGAAATCATCGCGTTTTATGATACGGAGCCGCCGCCAAGCCCTAAAACCTCTCGAGAGGGCTAATCAGGAGTCCGTTCGGGGCTCCGGAGAGGGGGATTCATCGCTGTCGTCATCATCAACCATCCTCCATCACCAATTTCATGATGCTCACTGCCGTGCGTGAGTAATTCCATCGTAGGCTTGCTGGACGGTGATGGGTTGGATGAGATTTATCATGTAATCGAGTTAGTTTTGTTAGGGTTTGATCCCTAGTATCCATTATGTTCTAAGATTGATGTTGCTATGACTTTTCTATGCTTAATGCTTGTCACTAGGGCCCGAGTGCCATGATTTCAGATCTGAACCTATTATGTTTTCATGAATATATGTGAGTTCTTGATCCTATCTTGCAAGTCTATAGTCACCTACTATGTGTTATGATCCGGCAACCCCGAAGTGACAATAATCAGGACCACTAACGGTGATGACCTTAGTTTGAGGAGTTCATGTATTCACTATGTGCTAATGCTTTGTTCCGGTTCTCTATTAAAAGGAGGCCTTAATATCCCTTAGTTTCCAATAGGACCCCGCTGCCACGGGAGGGTAGGACAAAAGATGTCATGCAAGTTCTTTTCCATAAGCACGCATGACTATATACGGAATACATGCCTACATTACATTGATGAATTGGAGCTAGTTCTGTGTCACCCTATGTTATGACTGTTACATGATGAACCGCATCCGGCATAATTATCCATCACTGATCCGGTGCCTACGAGTTTTCCATATACTAGTTCTCGCTTATTTACTTTCCCGCTGCTATTGTTACAATCACTACAAAATACCAAAAACATTACTTTTGTTGCCGCTACAAAATACCAAAAATATTACTTTGCTACTAAACACTTTGCCGCAGATACTAAGCTTCCAGGTGTGGTTGAATTGACAACTCAGCTGCTAATACTTGAGAATATTCTTTGGCTCCCCTTGTGTCGAATCAATAAATTTGGGTTGAATACTCTACCCTCGAAAGCTGTTGCGATCCCCTATACTTGTGGGTTATCAAGACAAATTTCTGGCGCTGTTGCCGGGGAGCATAGCTCTATTCTTTGAGTCACTTGGGTTTTATATCTTCTTATCACTATGAAGAACTTGAGAGATCCAAAAACCAAGATCTATCCCTCAACTATGAGGGGAGGTAAGGAACCGCCATCTAGCTCTGCACTTGATTCACCTTCTGTTATGAGTAAGTTAGCGACACCTACACCTGCTTCTGCTATTCGTTCTGATATGTCGCATGTTATTGATGATGCCACTTCTGCTATGCATGATACTTATGATGAAACTGCTTCTATGCTTGATACTACTGTGCCCCTTTGTGAATTTCTTGATGAACAAATTGCTAGGGCTAGAGAAAAATAAATTATTGAATCTGAATACGATGATGATAGCGATGATGAAAATATGCCTGTTATTCCTGAGGGTTATCTTTTTGACATGGAATCTTCTGTCACTATTTTAGCTTGCAGAGATAGATATGAGCTTAAGAGGTTATTAATTAAATGGAACAAAGAATCACTTAGAGATAAAATGAAACCCGACCCTGCTTTTGCTACTTCACCTATTTGTGTTCCTGATAAGGGTTATGAATTCTCTGTTGATCCTGATATAATTACTTTGGTTGAATCTGATCCATTTTATGGCTATGAATCTGAAACTGCTGTGGCACATCTTACTAAGTTAAATGATATAGCTGCCCTGTTCACTAATGATGAGAGATCGCGTTACTTCTATATACTCAAAATATTTCCGTTCTCATTAAAGGGTGATGCTAAGATATGGTTTAATTCTCTTGATCCTGGTTGTGTGCGTAGTCCCCAGGATATGATTTATTACTTCTCTGCTAAATATTTCCCTGCTCATAAGAAACAAGCTGCTTTGAGGGAAATATACAACTTCGTGCAAATTAAAGAAGAGAGTCTCCCACAAGCTTGGGGGAGGCTTCTCAAGTTACTTAATGCTTTGCCTGATCATCCTCTTAAGAAACCTGAAATACTTGATATCTTTTATAATGGACTAACCGATGCTTCCAAAGATTACCTGGATAGTTGTGCTGGTTCTCTTTTCAGGGGAAGAACACCGGATGAAGCTGAAATTCTATTGAATAATATGTTGACAAATGAAAATAATTGTGCACCTCCTGAGCCAACTCCTGCTCCAATTACTGAACCTATTCCTAAACCAACTCCGAAGAAGGGAGGTGTTTTATTTCTCAGTCCTGAAGATATGCAAGAGGCAAAGAAATCTATGAAAGAAAAAGGTATTAAAGCTGAAGAAGTTAAGAATTTACCTCCTATTGAAGAAATACATGGTCTTAATTCACCGCCTGTTGAAGAAACATATGATCTTAATTCTTTATTTATTGAAGAACCTCCTGATCCCGATATCCCGACACAGGTAGTAAAGGTAAATTCTCTCTATAGATATGATAAAGTTGAGATCCCTCCTACTAAAATTGCTAGTCAGTGCTTGGATGAGTTTGATAACTTTATGTTTAAGCAAGACGACTTCAATGCTTATTTTGGTAGACAATTAAAAGAAAATGCTTATATGATTAGACGCTTGGGTGATTATATGGCTAATATTAAAGGTGAACTTAAACTTGTTAGCAAACATGCTTCTATGGTTAACACTCAAGTAGAACAAGTACTTAAGCCTCAAAAAGAAGTGCTTAATGAAATGAATAGTAAGAAAAATGATTATGCTGTTAGAGAGGCTACTAGAACTGGTAGAATGACTCAGGAACCTTTGTATCCTGAAGGCCACCCTAAGAGAATCGAGCAAGATTCTCAAAGAAATAATATTGATGTTCCTAGTTCTTCTAAAAAGAAGAAGAAGAAAAATGATAGAACTATGCAAACTTCTAGTGAACCTATTGCTGAACCACCTGATAATCCAAATGATATTTCTATGTCTGATGCTGAAACACAATCTGGTAATGAACATGAACCTAGTAAAAATATTAATGATGATGTTCATGATGATGCTCAACCTAGCAATGATAATGATGTAGAAATTGAACCTGCTGTTGATCTTGATAACCCACGATCAAAGAATCAACGTTATGATAAAAGAGACTTTGTTGCTAGGGAACATCGTAAAGAAAGGGAACCTTGGGTTTAGAAACCCATGCCTTTTCCTCCGAAACCATCCAAGAAAAAGGATGATGAGGATTTTGAGCGCTTTCCTGAAATAATTAGGCCTATCTTTTTGCGTATGCGATTAACTGATGTGCTCAAAACAAATCCTTATGCTAAATATATGAAGGATATCATTACTAATAAAAGAAAGATACCGGAAGCTGAAATTCCCACCATGCTTGCTAATTATACTTTTAAGGGTGGAATACCAAAGAAACTTGGAGACCCCGGAGTACCTACTATACCTTGCTCCATTAAAAGAAATTATATTAAAACTGCTTTATGTGATCTTGGAGCCGGTGTTCTTTATATCGTAGACTTGACTTGAATAAGCTGACACCTACCGAAATATCTTTGTAAATGGCAGATAAATCAACTGCTATACCTGTCGGTATTTGTGAGGATGTGCCTCTTGTGGTTGCAAACGTTACTATTTTAACACATTTTGTTATACTTGATATTCCCAAGGATGATAGTATGTCTATTATTCTTGGAAGACCTTTTCTTAATACTGCAGGGGCTGTTATTGATTGCAACAAAGGCAATGTCACTTTTCATGTTAAGGGTAATGAGCATACGGTACACTTTCCGAGGAAACAACCTCAAGTTCATAGTATCAACTCTATTGGAAAAATTCCATCGATTATATTTGGAGGTTTTGAATTTCCTCTACCAACTGTCAAGAAGAAATATGATATACTTATTATTGGGGATGTGCATATCCCTGTTGAGGTAACTTAGTGTTATTCGAAATTTCTTCGATTTCATGATTATCGGAATGAGTTTGTTAACAAGACTTGATCAACCTTGTTAGTGGATTCTTTTTGATGAGCATGAGATGGATGAAATTAGAAGCACAAACTCCTGTACCCCACTTTTACTTTCTGTTATTTATATTAAATAAAGTAAAAATAGTATTTTTTCCGTCTGTTTCCTGACTTATCCGTGCAATATAAAAATATCCCGAAAATAAAAGTCCTCAGAATGCCATGCCAATTTAATATGATTTTTTCGGGAATATTTGAGGATTTACTGTGCAAAAATTACCGCGGGAGGACCTGCCACCTGGCCACGAGGGTGGTGGGCGCCCCCCTAGGGCGCGCCCCCTGCCTCATGGGCCCATGGTGGCCCTCCTCCACTTATCCCAGCACCCATCTTCTTCCTCTATCTCACACAAACCCGAAAAACCAACTCAAGCACGAGTTCCAGCCACTTTTGTTGTGACTTTCGATCTCCTTGCTCAAAGCACCTCTCGCAAAACTGCTTGGGGAGATTGTTCCTTGGTATGTGACTCCTCCATTGGTCCAATTAGTTTTTGTTCTAGTGCTTTATTATTTGCAAATTTGTGCTGCATAGGTGACCATGTTCTTGAGCTTGCATGTCAAATTTATATGGTTCCAAGTAGTTCGAATGCTTGATTTAGGCTCTGGGCACTTGTAGGAGTAGTTGCTATCAATATTATTGAAGTTGGTTCATTTTTGTTTGAAGTTACTAAAAATTTCAAACTGTTTCAGAAAAATAATGAGGAGATTTTTGAGGGGCTCATCAAGCCAAAGCTCAAAGGGAAAGGCACCGAAGCCTAAGTATAATTTGCCGCGCACCACGGAGAGTCTGTCACATCCCTAGCTTCTGGTACTGCCTGGTGTTTTGCATCTTGTTGCATCATGTTTAAATTCTATTTAAGCTGAAATGGGGACTGATAAACCCTAGCAGCAAATGGAATTCAACTAGGGTCAAAGTTAAATCTTTTCAGTGAACCCAAAATGCCCTTCATAAATGCCCATCATTTTTGAATTGGTCTAGAACCTCTTCCAAAATTGATGCACATATTTTTAGGCCATTCTGGATTTTTGAATTAACTCATATTGTATTTGAATTGGGGCATTTAAATACTATAAATATTTTTAAATGCTCCAACAATTTTGGAATTAGTTGAGGGCCTCTGGAATAATTCATTTAGTGCCCATAACTATTTTCAGAATTTTTAAAAGTGATTTGGTTTGAAAACCAAATCTAAACAAATTGGCATAAATATAAAACAGAACAAAAATAGAAATAGAAGAGAGAGAGAGTTACTTGGCGCTTACCTACAGCCCAGAGGCCCAACACTGTGCAGCCCAGGAGCTGGCCCAGCCCACCATCGCTGCCAGTCATCCCCCTCCTCTTGTCAGAAGGCAGAGGAGAAGCGGAGCACGCCCCCGCGCGAGCACGCCACGCCGGCAGCAGCCTGCCTGCCTCCCCAGCTCTCTGGTCGCGTCGCAGAGCTGCCACGCTACCCCCTGGACCCCCTTGACGCTCTCGCACTTTCCCTCGCCCTCGTCCCCTTCTCCGTCTCTCTCTCACGCGCGCGACCGAATGCAGCCGTCGCTGCCGCCGAGCTCCCCCACGGCCACAGCCACCGCCTCGCCTCCCTGACGCCTCCCAAAGCTCCGCCTCGACCTACTCTTCCTCCTCACCGCTCCAAGCGACGCCAGGAGCCCTGCAGTGACGCCATCGCCGTCGTCTTCACCGACGGGCACCGAAGATCGCCGGCTCCGATTCTCCGTCTCCAGGTCGTCCCCGAGCCCGCTGGCCTTCTCTGCCGCATCCTTGTGAGCTCCTACACCTTCCCCCCGTGCTCGCCCCCTCTGTTCCGTCCTCTAACCGCAGCCCCGCCATGGCCGAGCAATCGCTGCCGCCGCCGCGAAGCTCGCCGTCGCTAGCCGCCCGCCTGACCAACCCAAGCATGGAGTCGTGCTCTGGGCTTCTCCAGGAACCCGTAGCGCGCCTCATGGTCATCCGCTTGTGCACCATGGCCTCGCACCCGTGCAACCCGTAGTTGCGCCGCCGCCAAAACTCGACGCCGCTGAGATTCCGGCCGCCCCACGACCCCCTGCCTGGCCCATTGGATGCGCCCAAGCAAGGGCTTCTCCCCGATGCCTTCTGCACGACAAACCGCAACCCCTAGCATGTTTCCGGCGATATTCCGCCATGGTTGAGGTCACCGCCGGCCAAACTCCGGCGTGCCGACGTGGCTGTCATTAGGACTAATCTCCCAACATAATTGACCACCTCACTGCCACTGACAGTCGGGCCCCACCGAATTATTTAGACCCCTGACCCGTTAACCGGCATGGGTTGGCCCCACTGCCCGGTTTGACCTCCCCCTCTCTCTCACTGACTTATGGGCCCGCCTGACTAATTACTCTAGTTAGCGCTAATTAGCTAGTTAGGTTAGTTACTACAGTCGCTGACCCGTGGGCCCAGGCTAGTTAGTTAGGGTTAACTAACTTAGTTAGTTGACTGGGTCACTGACCAGTGGGTCCCACTGGTCAGGTTTGACCTGGTCGACGCCTTTGACCTGCTGACATCACCTTGACGTCATGCTGACGCAGTAATTCATTTTCTAGAATTAATTTAATTCTAAATATTTAGAAAAATCCAGAAAATTGCTTAAACTTCTAAGAATCATAGAAATTCAACCGTAACTCCAAATAAGATAAATTATATATGAAAAATGATCAGAAAAATTTAATCTATCCATCTGTACCATTTTCATGCATGTTTGAACAACTTAAAGTTTCTGTATAAGACAATTTGAATTAATGGCATTTGAAATGTCTTACATGGAGTTTGAATTTGAACCTTGGGTTCAAACCAACTTCATTTAAATTGTTGCTAGTTGCATTAGCTCAAACCACAGCATATCGCCATGTCACATTCATGGATCATATTGTTGCATTGTATTGATTGTGTTTCTTTCTCAGTTGTCGGTAATTGCCCCCTCTCGATAGACGCGTTCCGACGATGAGTTCGATGACAACGATGAAGAACTATACTATCTTCAGAAGTGCCAGGCAAGCAAAACCCCCTTGTTCATTCCGATACAATCCCACTCTCTCGCTCCTGCTCTCTTTTACTGCATTAGGACAACAGCGATTCAACTGTTACATGCTGCGGTAGTTGAACCCCTTTCCTCTACATGACCTGTCATTGCCACAGTAAATAGATGAAACCCACTAGCATGAGTAGGATTTGTTTGAGCCCTGATGTGCCTACTCATTCATGCTTGTTGTCATGCCTGCTATTGCCTAGAGTTGTGTCAGGTCTGATTCATCGGGGGTGAATTGGAAAGTTGTGAACATGTCCTACTGTTGAGAGCTAAGTGTGTGAACACGATTTGGTAAAGGTAGCGGTGAGAGGCCATGTAGGAGTACATGGTGGGTTGTCTCATTGCAGCCGTCCTCAGGAACTGAGTTCTGTGTTTGTGATCCATGAACAGTTACTACCACACATTGGGTTCCGGTAACTCGACCCCTCTCGACTTATTAATCAACTCGATCTCTGTCCAGGAGTTGCAACTAGTTTCTGGTGTTTGTAGGTAGTGTTAGTAGTCTACCAAGTGGCACCCGGTACAGGTGGGCTTGGGACAGACTAGGCACCGTGGCCCAGTGTACCAAGTGGCACCCGGATGGTGGGCTTGGGAACCCTGTACACATCGTTTGGGGCCGTGAGCGACACCCCGGCCGGATCTCCTTGCGGATGGAACCCGAATAGGCGATAAACCTGGACAAGAGACTTGTTGGTTAGTCAGGTTGTGGCCGACTCCCTCGCCCGGTTTCCGCTTGAAGGTTGCCGAGGTACATGACGTGTACAGGGCGATAAGTGGCGAGAGCGTGTGTGAAGAAGTACACCCCTGCAGGGCTATGATTATCTATTCGAATAGCCGGATTCCTCGGATATGGAAACTTGGACCCCTTGTACAGTTCATAGACAAGTGAAAGTGGATACTCTAAAATGTGCAAGATAAGCGTGAGTACTATGGATGGCCTTCTTGTAGGGAGACGGGAGCGGATCCATAGTGGTGTATTGATATGGTGAATATGTGGACTCATGTGCGCCACCTCAAAAGAGTTACTTGCAGACGTAGTTCAGGTTAGCCACTGAGTCAAAGCTGGCTAGCTGCAGTTAAACTCCACCACCCCTTTATTGATACCGATGCATATGTAGATAGTGCTGATGTAAGTCTTGCTGGGTACATTTGTACTCATGTTTGCCTATTTTATGTTTTGCAGAGAGACGTCAGTCTCGCTAGTAGTTCCGTGTGGACTTCGACGTTTAGCTTGATACCTCAGCTGCGATCTTGTGCCCTCGGCAGGATCTGGTAGATAGTCAGGCTTCTCAGCCTTCTTCATTTGTAGTTGTCTGTACTCGGACAAGTTAAGCTTCCGCATGTGCTTGTTGCTTGTATGCTCTGTATGTTGGGTCATGAGACCCATGTTTGTAATATCTTGCTCCTCGGAGTCTAATGAATAAATACTTGAGTCGTAGAGTCTTGTTGTGATGCCATGTTGTATTTACACATATCGAGCATATTGTGTGCATGATTGAAATGCTTGGTATGTGTGGGATCCGACAATCTAGTTGTTTATCCTTGGCAGCCTCTCTTATGGGGAAATGTAGTCTAGTGCTTCCTTGAGCCATAGTAGTCCGCTACAGCCCGGTTCACCGGAGTCCTGCTAGCCCAGCACTACTGCTCAGGACACTTGACTGGCCGGCATGTGTTTCACTTCGTTCCTGTGTCTGTCCCTTCGGGGAAATGTCACGCGGTGACATCCGGAGTCCTGCCTAGCCTGCTACAGCCCGGGTTACCGGAGTCCTGTTAGCCCAGTGCTACAGCCCGGATTCACACACTGTTGACCGACATGCTCGAAGTTGATTCATGTATGCCTGTCCCCATGGGTTAGTGCCGCTTTGGGTCCACGACTAGCCATGTCGGCCCGGGTTCTTTGTCATATGGATGCTAGCGACACTATCATATACGTGACCCAAAAGGCGCAAACGGTCCCGGGCCAGGTAAGGTGGCACCCGTGGGAATACCGTGCGTGAGGCCGCAAAGTGATATGATGTGTTACATGCTAGATCAGTGTGACTTAGGATCGGGGTCCTGACAGATTCGGTCGTGTGAATGGCCTTCTGAAGATTTCTTGAGAGCAGCCGGTATCTATGAAGATTTTCATGAATTGGCTCACAATGCAGGCCTCACCGCTTTCCTCCATGACCAATGCGATCAGTATCTCTTACTCACAAATACTTTTGTGCAAAACTTTCATTTTCATTCTAGGAACTCACCACCTACGGTGGAGTTTCATTTATATGATGAGCATAAGGAGATGTCACTTTATGATTTCTGTCGGATTTGTTTAATCCCTTTTGAGGGCAAGACAGAATAACCACATCATGATGATGTGGCTGGGTTTATTGGTACTATCACTGTAGGAGAAACTAGAAAGGTTTCCGATGCACGAATCACTAGCATACATTTTCCTGTTTTACGTTACTTTGCATTATTTGCTAGTCGTTGTTTAATTGGATGCAGAAACAATGGAAACCTTAGTATCCCTGATATAATTATTCTGCACCACGGTTTATACAGTGATAACACTTTTAGTATGGGCGGTATTATTGCTAGGCGGTTAAGTACGAACCGTACTAAGGGTCCCATCTTTGGAGGAGTCTATGCCTCACGCCTGGCTGCAAATTTTAACATACCTATTAGGCATGCTAAGAAGGAAGAAAAGGTGCTGCCCCGTGTTTATCTAGATCATAAAAGTATGGTGGCACATGATTTTATTGTTAAGAATAGGGCAGGAGAGCTTAAATATCAATTGTTCTTTAACAAACATCATCCTGAGACTATTATCCTGCCTGCTCCTTCTTTGTTTAATTTTGTAGGAGCCTACCTCATTACGTGGGCTGCCGTCTAATCTTACAAGAATCCTGCACCTGCCCCGGAACAGGAACCACAAGATGAGCCTCCACGACAATCTGTTTATTCTTGGGATCCATAGATGACTGTCAGCCAGTGGCAGTCAGAGTCTTCTTCTTCATCACAGTATGATCCCAATTATTCTTCCTCGTCACAGTACGACCCCAACAACTATTATTATGGATATCCGCCAGGCCAGCCGTGGCCATAGACCGACTGAGGCCAAAAGCCTAAGCTTGGGGGAGTACGTATTTCTCACTGACATTACATTTATGCTCACACACGCTCATTGCTAGATGTCGGTGCTCATACTTTTTCACTGTAATATCAGTGCTAGTTTATTTTCTTTTTCCTGTTTTCTTCTTGTGTGTTTGCTAAACCTTAAGAAAACCAAAGTTTATTTTTCTGCTGTAGTAGTAATAATTAAAAAGAAAACCCAAAAATATTTCCCGTTCTTCTTTTGCTTGTTGGGAGCTTTCCCATGTAAATAGTTTTATTTCTTTTCTTTTCTTTGGGGGTCACTAGGAGAAGAACATAATTAAATTGTTGAAGTGGCTCTTATATGCATTACTGTTGATTTAACCAAGAGCCCATGTTGCCTTGTCTTCTCCTGTTTATTGAATGCTCGCAGATTCCAACTTAGTCCAATGCACGTGCACTCTTATTAGTATTCACACCATCCGGTCGTGCAAGTGAAAGGCAATTATGATGATATATGATGGACTGACTGAGATGAGAAAAGCTGGTATGAACTCGACCTCTTTTGTTTTTGTAAATATGATGAGTCTCTCGTTCTTGATTCAGCTTATTATGAATAAACATGTTTGCAATCACAATTAGAGATCATAGTTGCTTGTGTCATGCTTGATTAGCTATGAGTTATAATGATTTACCTTGTGTGCCAACATGCTATTGAGATGGTTATGATGTGGTATGATGGGGTGGTATCCTCCTTTGAATGATTTAAGTGACTTGACTTGGCACATGTTCACGCATGTAGTTGAGACAAATCAACATAGCCTTCACGATATTTATGTTCATGGTGGATTATATCCTATTCATGCTTGCATCCAATGTTTATTAATTTTAATGCATGTACATGGATGTTGTCGCTCTCTAGTTGGTCGCTTCCTAGTCTTTTGCTAGCCTTCACTTGTACTAAGCGGGAATACTGCTTGTGCATCCAATCCCTTAAACCCCAAAGTTATTCCAGATGAGTCCACCATACCTTCTTATATGCGGTATCTACCTGCCATTCCAAGTAAATTTGTATGTGCCAAACTCTAAACCTTCAAATAAACATTCTATTTTGTATGCTCGAATAGCTCATGTATCAACAAAGGCTGTCCTTATCTTCCGTGTTAGGCGGGTTATGCTCAAGAGGAGTGGACTCCGCTCCTCACTCACGAGAAAATGGCTGGTCACCGGGATGCCCAGTCCCATGCTTTATGCAAACTAAATCAAAATTAATTGCAAACAAAACTCCCCCTTGGACCTGATGTATTTTGGAGGCACTCGTTGTTTCGAGCAAGCCATGAATTGATGCTTGTTGGTGGAGGGGGAGTATAAACTTTACCATTCTGTTTGGGAACCACCTATAATGTGTTTAGCATGGAAGATATCGCCATCTCTTTGTTGTTACGTTGACAATGAAAGTATACCGCTCAAAATACAATTTATCTCTATTTCAAACCGAGCTCTGGCACCTCTACAAATCCCTGCTTCCCTCTGCGAAGGGCCTATCCATTTACTTTTGTGTTGAGTCATCACCCTCTTATTAAAAAGCACTAGCTGGAGAGCACAGCCGTCATTTGCATTCATCACTGTTAATTTATATTGGGTATGACTATGATTGGATCTCTTTTACCATGAATTACAATGTCTAGTCAGTCCTTGATCTTTAAAGGTGCTCTGCATTTATGTTTTGCGGTCTCAGAAAGGGCTAGCGAGATACCATCTTGTTATATCATATTATGATTGTTTTGAGAAAGTGTTGTCATCCGAGATTTATTATTATGACTTGCTAGTTGATTATGCTATTGATGTGAGTAATTGTGAGACCTGAGAATTATTGCAAATGTGGTTAGTTACGATCTATGCTGAAAACTTGAATGTTGGCTTGACATAGTTACAACAACAAGAGCAAACAGAGTTTGGAAAAGTTTTTCTTTCTTTCTTTCAGTTTGTCAACTGAATTGCTTGAGGACAAGCAAGGGTTTAACCTTGGGGGAGTTGATACGTCTCCGTCCTATCTACTTTTCCAAACACTTTTGCCCTTATTTTGGACTCTAACTTGTATGATTTGAATGGAACTAACCCGAACTGACGTTGTTTTCAGCAGAATTACCATGGTGTTGTTTTATGTGCAGAAAACAATTATTCTCGGAATGACCTGAAACTCCACGGAACATCTTAGAAAAAACAATAAAAAATCCTCGCCAAAGATGAAGACCAGGGGGCCCACACCCTTCTCACAAGGGTGGGGGGCGCCCCCCTAGGGCGCGCCCCTACCTCGTGGGCCCCCTGGAAACCCTCCGACGCCAACTCCAACTTTATATATTTGCTTTCGGAGAGAAAAAATCAGAGAGGAGAAATCATCGCGTTTTAAGATACGGAGCCGCCGCCAAGCCCTAAAACCTCTCGGGAGGGCTGATCTGGAGTCCATTCGGGGCTTCAGAGAGGGGGATTCGTCGCCGTCGTCATCATCAACCATCCTCCATCACCAATTTCATGATGCTCACCGCCGTGCGTGAGTAATTCCATCGTAGGCTTGCTGGACGGTGATGGGTTGGATGAGATTTATCATGTAATCGAGTTAGTTTTGTTAGGGTTTGATCCCTAGTATCCATTATGTTCTGAGATTGATGTTGCTATGACTTTGCTATGCTTAATGCTTGTCACTAGGGCCCGAGTGCCATGATTTCAGATTTGAACCTATTATGTTTTCATGAATATATGTGAGTTCTTGATCCTATCTTGCAAGTCTATTGTCACCTACTATGTGTTATGATCCGGCAACCCCGAAGTGACAATAATCGGGACCACTCCCGGAGATGACCTTAGTTTGAGGAGTTCATGTATTCACTATGTGCTAATGCTTTGTTTCGGTTCTCTATTAAAAGGAGGCCTTAATATCCCTCAGTTTCCAATAGGACCCCACTGCCACGGGAGGGTAGGACAAAAGATGTCATGCAAGTTCTTTTCCATAAGCACGTATGACTATATACGAAATACATGCCTACATTACATTGATGAATTGGAGCTAGTTCTGTGTCACCCGGTGTTATGACTGTTACATGATGAACCGCATACGGCATAATTATCCATCACTGATCCGGTGCCTACGAGTTTTCCATATACTGGTTCTCGCTTATTTACTTTCCCGCTGCTATTGTTACAATCACTACAAAATACCAAAAACATTACTTTTGCTGTCTTTACTTTTGTTGCCGCTACCACCACTATCATATTACTTTGCTACTAAACACTTTGCTGCAGATACTAAGTTTCCAGGTGTGGTTGAATTGACAACTCAGCTGCTAATACTTGAGAATATTCTTTGGCTCCCCTTGTGCCGAATCAATAAATTTGGGTTGAATACTCTACCCTCTAAAGCTGTTGCGATCCCCTATACTTGTGGGTTATCTGAGCACTGTGTTGGTTTTCCCTTGAAGAGGAAAGGGTGACGCAGCAAAGTAGCGTAAGTATTTCCCTCAGTTTTTGAGAACCAAGGTATCAATCCAGTAGGAGATCCTGCTCAAGTCCCACGCACCTACACAAACAGATAAGAACCTTGCAACCAACGCGATAAAGGGGTTGTCAAGCCCTTCACGGTCACATACGAGAGTGAGATCTGATAGATATGATAAGATAATATTTTTGGTATTTTTATGATAAATAGAAATAAAGATGCAAAGTAAAATAAATGGAAAAGGAAATAACTAAGTATTGGAAGATTAATATGATGGAAGATAGACCCGGGGGCCATAGGTTTCACTAGTGGCTTCTCTCAAGAGCATAAGTATTACGGTGGGTAAACGAATTACTGTCGAGCAATTGATATAATTGGGCATAGTTATGAGAATATCTAGGTATGATCATGTATATAGGCATCACGTCCGAGACAAGTAGACCGAAACAATTCTGCATCTACTACTATTACTCCACACATCGACCGCTATCCAGCATGCATCTAGAGTATTAAGTTCATAAGAACAGAGTAATGCTTTAAGGAAGATGACATGATGTAGAGGGATAAACTCATGCAATATGATAAACCCCATCTTTTTATCCTCAATGGCAACAATACAATACATGTCGGTTCCCTTTCTGTCCCTGGGATCGAGCACCGCAAGATTGAACCCAAAGCTAAGCACTTCTCCCATTGCAAGAAAGATCAATCTAGTAGGCCAAACCAAACTGATAATTCGAAGAGACTTGCAAAGATAAACCAATCATACATAAAATAATTCAGAGGAGAATCAAATATTGTTCATAGATAATCTACATAATAAACCCGCAATTCATCGGATCTTGACAAACACACCGCAAAGGAAATTACATCGAATAGATCTCTAAGAAGATCGAGGAGAACTTTGTATTGAGATCCAAAGAGAGAGAAGAAGCCATCTAGCTAATAACTACGGACCCGTAGGTCTAAAGTAAACTACTCACACATCACCGGAGAGGCCATGGAGTTGATGTAGAGGCCCTCCGTGATTAATGCCCCCTCCGGCGGAGCTCCAGAAAAGGCCCCAAGATGGGATCTCTCAGGTACAGAAGGTTGCGGTGGTGGAATTAGGTTTTCGTGGTACTCCTGGATGTTTGGGGGGTACGTGGATATATATAGGAGGAAGAAGTATGTCGGTGGAGCAACGGAGGGCCCACGAGGGTAGAGGGCGCGCCGAGGGGGGTAGGCGCACCCCCTGCATCGTGCCTTCCTCCCTTGTTTCTTGACGCCCACTCCAAGTCTCCTGGATCACGTTTGTTGAGAAAATCACGCTCCCGAAGGTTTCATTCCATTTGGACTCCGTTTGGTATTCCTCTTCTTCGAAACCCTAAAATAGGCAAAAAAACAACAATTTGGGCTGGGCCTCCGATTAGTAGGTTAGTCCCAAAAATGATATAAAAGTGTAAAATAAAGCCCATTGACATCCAAAATAGATAATATAATAGCATGGAGCAATCAAAAATTATAGATACGTTGGAGACGTATCAAGCATTCCCAAGCTTAATTCCTGCTCGTCCTCGAGTAGGTAAATGATAAAAGAAGAATTTTTGATGTGGAATGCTTTCTATGATATTTCTCAACGTATCAAGCATTCCCAAGCTTAATTCCTGCATATAGAGAGTCTCGCTATGCTCTATCTTCACCACACAAAATATTTAAATCATGCACAACCCCGATGACAAGCCAAGCAATTGTTTCATACTTTTGATGTTCTCAAACTTTTTCAATCTTCACGCAATATATGAGCGTGAGCCATGGATATAGCACTATGGTGGAATAGAATGGTGGTTTTGGAGAAGACAAAAAGGAGAAGATAGTCTCACATCAACTAGGCATATCAACGGGATATGGAGATGCCCATCAATAGATATCAATGTGAGTGAGTAGAGATTACCATGCAATGATGCACTAGAGCTATAAGTATATGAAAGCTCAACAAAAGAAACTAAGTGGGTGTGCATCCAACTTGCTTGCTCACAAAGACCTAGGGCATTTTGAGGAAGCCCATCATTGGAATATATAAGCCAAGTTCTATAATGAAAAATTCTCCCTAGTATATGAAAGTGATATCATAGGAGACTCTCTATATGAAGAACATGGTGCTACTTTGAAGCACAAGTGTCGAAAAAGGATAGTAGCATTGTCCCTTCTCTCTTTTTCTCTCTTTTTTTATTTGGGCCTTCTTTCTTTTTTTGGCCTCTTTTCTCTTTTTTCGTCCGGAGTCTCATCCCGACTTGTGGGGGAATCATAGTCTCCATCATCCTTTCCTCACTTGGGACAATGCTCTAATAATGATGATCATCACACTTTATTTACTTATAACTCAAGAATTACAAAACGATACTTAGAACAAAATATGACTCTATGTGAATGCCTCCGGCGGTGTACCGGGATGTGCAATGATGCATGAGTGACATGTATGAAGAATTATGAACAGTGGCTTTGCCATGAATACGATGTCAACTACATGATCATGCAAGCAATATGACAATGATGAAGCGTGTCATAATAACGGAACGGTGGAAAGTTGCATGGCAATATATCTCGGAATGGCTATGGAAATGCCATAATAGGTAGGTATGGTGGTTGTTTTGAGGAAGGTATATGGTGGGTTTATGGTACCGGCGAAAGTTGCGCCATACTAGAGAGGCTAGCAAGGGTGGAAGGGTGAGAGTGTGTATAATCCATGGACTTAACATTAGTCATAAAGAACTCACATACTTATTGCAAAAATCTACAAGTTATCAAAGCAAAGTATTACGCGCATGCTCCTAGGCGGATAGATTGGTAGGAAAAGACCATCGCTCGTCCCCGATCGCCACTCATAAGGAAGACAATCAATAAATAAATCATGCTCCGACTTCATCACATAAGGGTTCACCATACATGCATGCTATGGGAATCACAAACTTCAACACAAGTATTTCTCAAATTCACAACTACTCAACTAGCATGACTCTAATATCACCATCTCCATATCTCAAAACAATTATCAAGTATCAAACTTCTCATAGTATTCAATGCACTTGCATGAAAGTTTTTATTATTGCCATGTTGTTCTAACGGACTCTCAAAATAATATAAGTGAAGCATGTGAGAACAATAGTTTCTATAAAACAAATCCACCACCGTGCTCTAAAAGATATAAGTGAAGCACTAGAGCAAAAACTATATAGCTCAAAAGATATAAGTGAAGCACATAGAGTATTCTAATAAATTTCAAATCATGTGTGTCTCTCTCAAAAGGTGTGTAAAGCAAGGATGATTGTGGTAAACTAAAAAGTAAAGACTCAAATCATACAAGACGCTCCAAGCAAAACACATATCATGTGGTGAATAAAAATATAGTTCCAAGTAAAGTTAACGATAGACGAAGACGAAAGAGGGGATGCCTTCCGGGGCACCCCCAAGCTTAGGCTTTTTGGTGTCCTTGAATTTTTACCTTGGGGTGCCATGGGCATCCCCAAGCTTAGGCTCTTGCTACTATTTGTTCCATAATCCATGAAATCTTTACCCAAAACTTGAAAACTTCACAACACAAAACTCAAGATAGAAAATCTAGTGAGCTTCATTAGCGAAAGAAAAAAAACACCACTTCAAGGTACTGTAATGAACTCATTCTTAATTTATATTGGTGTTAAACCTACTGTATTCCAACTTCTCAATGGTTTATAAACTCTTTTACTAGCCATAGATTCATCAAAATAAGCAAACAACACAAGAAAAATAAAATCTCTCAAAACAGAACAGTCTGTAGTAATCTGTAGCTAACGCAAGTTCTGGAACCCCAAAAATTCTAAAATAAATTTCTGGACGTGAGGAATTTATCTTCTAATGATCTTAAAAAATAATTAACTAAATATGACCTTCCAAATAAAAATGGCAGCGATTCTCGTGCGCGCTAAAGTTTCTGTTTTTACAGCAAGATCAAAAAGACTTTCCCCAAGTCTTCCCAACGGTTCTACTTGGCACAAACACTAATTAAACACAAAAACACAACCAAAACATAGTCTAGATAAATTATTTATTACTAAATAGGATCAAAAATCAAGGAATAAAAATAAAATTGGGTTGCCTCCTAACAAGCGCTATCGTTTAACGCCCCTAGCTAGGCATAAAAGCGAAGATAGATCTAGGTATTGCCATCTTTGGTAGGCAATCCATAAGTGGATCTCATAATAGATTCATATGTTAATTTAATTTTCTTTCTAGGGAAGTGTTCCATGCCTTTCCTTAACGGAAATTGGAATTTAATATTCCCTTCCTTCATATCAATAATTGCACCAATCGTTCTAAGGAAAGGTCTACCAGGAATAATAGGACACGAAGGATTGCAATCTATATCAAGAACAATGAAATCTATGGGCACATAGTTCCTATTTGAAACAATAAGGACATCATTAATTCTTCCCATAGGTTTCTTAATAGTGGAATCCGCAAGGTGCAAGTTTAAAGAACAATCATCAAAATCACGGAAACCTAGCAAATCACACAAAGTTTTTGGAATCGTGGAAACACTAGCACCCAAATCACACAAAGCATAGCACTCATGACCTTTAATTTTAATTTTTATTGTAGGTTCCCACTCATCATAAAGTTTTCTAGGGATAGAAACTTCCAACTCAAGTTTTTCTTCATAAGATTGCATCAAAGCATCAACGATATGTTTAGTAAAAGCTTTATTTTGACTATAAGCATGAGGAGAATTTAGCACAGATTGCAACAAGGAAATACAATCTATCAAAGAGCAATTATCATAATTAAATTCCTTGAAATCCAAAATAGTGAGTTCATTGATATTTAAAGTTTTGACCTCTTCAATCCCACTTTTAACAATTTTTGCATCTAGATCTAAAAACTCAGAATTTTTGGAACGCCTTCTAGGTAAAGGTGTCTCATATTTAGTCTCACCATTATCAAGATTCATATTACAAAACAAATATTTAATAGGAGACACATCAATAACTTTTAGATCTTCATCTTTATTATCATGAAAACTAGAAGAACACGCTTTCACAAAGCAATCTTTCTTAGCACGCATCCTAGCGGTTCTTTCTTTGCACTCATCAATGGAAATTCTCATGGCTTTGAGAGACTCATTGATATCTTGCTTAGGTGGAATAGATCTAAGTTTCAAAGAATCAACATCAAGAGAAATTCTATAAACGTTCCTAGCCAACCCATCAATCTTAAGCAATTTTTCTTCAATCAAAGCATTGAAACTCTTTTGCAAAGTAATAAATTCTTTAATACTAGATTCAAAATCAGAGGGCGTCTTATTATAATTTCCATAGGAATTGTTGTAGGAATTACCATAATTATTAGAGGAATTACTAGGAAATGGCCTAGAATTAAAAATACCTCTATATGCGTTATTACCAAAATTGTTCCTAGCAACAAAATTCACATCCATAGATTCATTATTATTCTCAATCAAGGTAGACAAAGGCATATCATTAGGATCAGTAGGAGCACTCTTATTAGCAAACAATTTCATAAGTTCATCCATCTTTCCACTCAAAACATTAATCTCTTCAATTGCATGCACTTTTTTATTAGTAGATCTTTCGGTGTGACATTGAGAATAATTAACCATAATATTATCTAGGAGTTTAGTAGCTTCTCCTAAAGTGATTTCCATAAAAGTGCCTCCCGCGGCCAAATCTAAAAGATTTCTAGAAGCAAAATTCAATCCAGCATAAAAGTTTTGTATAATCATCCAAAGATTCAAACCATGGGTAGGGCAATTACGTATCATTAATTTCATCCTCTCCCAAGATTGTGCAACATGGTCATGATCAAGTTGCTTAAAATTCATAATATCGTTTCTAAGAGATGATCTTAGCGGGAGGAAAATACTTAGAGATAAAAGCATCTTTGCACTTATTCCATGAATCAATACTATTTTTAGGCAAAGGCGAAAACCAAGCTTTAGCACGATCTCTAAGCGAAAACGGCGATAGCTTCAATTTAACAATATCATTATCCACATCTTCCTTCTTTTGCATATCACACAAATCAACAAAGTTGTTTAGATGGGTAGCGACATCTTCACTAGGAAGGCCGGTGAATTGTCCAGGCTTGTCCTTTGCTACAAAAAGGATTGGGCCATCTTTCTGCACCTTATTTACTTTTATTGCTTGCTACTCGTTACAAATTACCTTATCACAAAACTATTTGTTATCGACAATTTCAGTGCTTGCAGAGAATACCTTACTAAAAACTGCTTATCATTTCCTTCTGCTCCTCGTTGGGTTCGACACTCTTACTTATCGAAAAGCTACGATAGATCCCCTACACTTGTGGGTCATCAAGACTCTTTTCTGGTGCCATTGCTGGGGAGTGAAGCGCCTTTGGTAGGTGGAATTTGGTAAGGAAAAATTTATATAGTGTGCTGAAATTTACTGTCACTTGTTACTATGGAACATAATCCTTTAAGGGGCTTGTTCGGGGTATCTTCTCCCTGACCAGTAGAGCAAAGAGTTGCTCCTCAACCTACTGAACCTACTGAAAATGTTTACTTTGAAATTCCTTCGGGTATGATAGAGAAACTGCTAGCTAATCCTTTTGCAGGAGATGGAACGTTGCTACCTCTTGAGCACTGTGTTAGTTTTCCCTTGAAGAGGAAAGGGTGATGCAGCGAAGTAGCATAAGTATTTCCCTTCGTTTTTGAGAACCAAGGTATCAATCCAGTAGGAGATTGATAACCCACAAGTATAGGGGATCGCAACAGTTTTAGATAAGTAAGAGTGTCGAACCCAACGAGGAGCTAAAGGCATAACAAATATTCCCTCAAGTTCTATCGACCACCGATACAACTCTACGCACGCTTGATGTTCGCTTTACCTAGAACAAGTATGAATCTAGAAGTACTTTGTAGGTGTTGTTGGATAGGTTTGCAAGATAATAAAGATTACGTAAATAAAAAGTAGGGACTGTTTAGATAAGGACACAACTAAGTTAGTTTTAGTAAACACTACAAAAAAATACGCTTCTGTGATGATACGTGTTTTCACAGTAAGTCGCGTTTTTTGTCATGCATGTACATCCATGACGATTTTATGACAGAATCAAGATAGTCATACCTATGTTGTCGTAGAAGTGTTCCATGACATTACCAAAATTATCATCACGGAAGTGTGCACTTCCGTGACGATAAATCGCGCGTCACAGAAGTGCTTTTGTCAAGGGTGACCGACACGTGGCATCCACCATAATGGAATGTCGTTAAGCTATCGGGTCGGGTTTTGGATCCGATAACCCATTAACAGCCCCGACCAATGGGGATTTTCCACGTGTAAAATCATCATTGGCTGGAGGAAACACGTGTCGGCTCATCGTTGGGACAGATGCCATCCACTCATTGGACAGAAGGCGCCTATGATACATCGACACGTGGCACGGCCCAACAGAGGCTCGTTCCTGTGAAAAGGCCGGCCCATTTGACTTGGTCAAAAGGTGGTGGGTCGGCCCATGGAAAGCCTGTTAACAGCCTGTTCGCATATAGCCCATTTACAGCCTGCTAACCCAAGGCCCGTTGCGCCCTATCCGAATTAGGCCCAGTAGTGTCATCTGGGCCATCCAATATGATTCCAGCCTGTTTTCACTTCTGGCCCATGTATGACCCATGATGTCTTTCGGCCCATATGAGGCCCTATGTAACTCTTGGCCTATTAAGGGGCCGTGGTGAAACTGGCCCGTAATGAACAGTGTATCACTTTACACCCATTAACGGCCTGTGGTGAAACTGGCCCGTAATGAATAGTGTATCACTTTATACCCATTAACGGCCCGTTATTCCATTGGGCCGTTTCTAGCCCATGTTTTATTTTAGCCTTCTCAGAGCCCATTTATTCTTGGGCTCATTTCCAGCATTCGTTTACTTACGGCCCGTTACTGTCATTTTCTGCTTGTGGGCCAAATTCAGCCCGTGGTTACAGTCGGCCCGTTTGTGGTCCGTTAATACATTGGGCCGTTTTCATAGCGTCATCAAATACGGCCTATTAACGATTGTCCGTTATGGTCGGCCCATGAACGGGCGATTCCAACTCTAGCCCATTTACGGCCATAATGCGGCCTGTTATTGGCCCATGTTTGGCCAATCGATCATACAACCCGTATAAGGCCCATTGATGATACGGCCCGTAGAAGGCCCATTGTTTCTACGGCCCGTAGAAGGCCCATTGTTTCTACGGCCCATAGAAGGCCTACTGTTTCTACGGCCCGTAGAAGGCCCACTGTTTCTACGGCCCGTAGGAGGCCCAGTGTCACTACAGTAAATATTAGCCCATGGTTATTGTGGCCTAGTTTTAAAAAATAGGTTATTGCAGCCACTAGCAAACCGCTAAAAAAGAACCGCACTGACTACAAGCAAACAAATAAATAAGCAAGCAACTTATGCTAGGCTATCACGGCTATTACACATATTACATCCACTAGGCATCAAAGTTCGCCACCAATGCAAATATAGGGAACAAAGCAGCATATAGACGCCGCAGCAAAACAAGTCCAGAACTGAAACCACTTCAGAAGAGTTCAAGAAACAATATCTTGGGTACCCATAATGCTGGAAGATGCTTAGCAAGCTTATTAACTTTCTCTTGTTTGGCGCTTAAATCCTCTAGTGCTTGTTGTTGCACAAGAAAGTACGCATCTGAATTCTGCAGGGACTTCCTCAGTCCTTTTGCTTCTAGTCGCAGCACAGCTGACTGATGCCTTTCAGCTTGTAGCTGAGACTGAAGAAGCTGAAGTGATTCAGGCAGCGAGTTCGAAAAGCTTGTGCCAGCGGTGCTGGCCAGTAACTCGAACACTACATCAACATAGGAATGTGGGGTTTTCTCACTGTCTACAAGATCGTTTTTATCACCTTTCTTGGAGACCAAAAGGGTTGTCTCACTATCTTGAACCTTATCTGCATTACTTTCTCTACCATTGCATAGTGGGGTGCTCTTCTCCAATATTCTGTTTGCATACTATAAGAGAAACAAGCAGACACATCACATGTTTAGCTTGTAGTATATGGAACTCATTTTGGTAAACCGGTTCAGTAGTAAGGTGGACAGTATAACAACATGAAACAAACATATATCTATGTACTATGGTCACTGTATTGTCCATATCATTCTATTTTATATTCCCTAATCAAGATAGAGACACAGTTCAACTCATATATTTTTAAGACACAACAGCATAGACAGAATATAAGTGTGAGAAACTACACATCATTGGCAGCACTTGTAATGTGCATCACATGAGAACATAACTGTTTATACAACTTAAACTGAAATCAACATAGAGCAAGAAGTTAGAACAGCAATCCGGTTAAAGAAATAGGTTTGAAACATACCTGTTGCACCATTGGAGTTTCAATTGGATCCTTCAAATTCGAAAGTAGTTGGCATGAGTAAATACAGTGATGCAACAGCAAAGGAGTATGAACCATAGCTACGGAATCTGACCTGAGAACAGTTGCTCTTCTGCTTTAAACGTGGAGTTTGGGTTAGCTGTGGTGGTCTTCGTGCTTTGGGCACTGTAGTAGCTTTACAAACTGCTCGTGTGGGGGTACTCTGTGGTGGACATGGTGCTTTGTCAACTATAAGTGGGTTATTATCCGCTGGGGTTGCGGTTAGATGGGTTGTAGCTGGTTCTCTGCCCAACGGTGTAAGTGTGCAATCTGGAAGAGTCTCGATTATGTGTGGTGGGGCTAGTTTGTGGGCCAGTACAACCATGGTTCTATCTTCATCGACGGGTAGCACTGTCTTTTGTGAAGAACGGGTTTTTGCTCCCTTAGATACTGCCATCACCCCCTCCAATTCAAATGGCTGATAAACAAGAAAAGAAATTGAACGTACAGACATTGTATGATAGACAGATGTGGCAATTCACATATATGTTGTCTAACCAAACAGGACAACATGACACAATTTCACATATATGATGCCTAACTAAACAGGATAGCATGACACAGTTTCAGATATATGATGGATAACTTAACAGGATATAATGGCATAATTCAACATATGATGAGTACCTAAACAAGATGACATGACAAAACTATATGATGTCTTTCTAAAATAGGTTGGGATGAAATAATTCACATACATGTTGTGTAAGTATACAAGATGGCCTGATATAATTGACATAATTGATTCATATACTAAGCAGCCGACACTCGCATGTATGATCTCTAAACGAAGCAGATAGAATTCAATATTGTGCATATGATGTATAAACTAAGCAATGCAAGACACCATATGCATCATATGAGAAATATAAACATTGCAACTTAGAGCATACACCTCATGTGGGATATAGGATTGGTCATCTGTCTCTGAATGCTCCTCTGAGGAGCTCCCTGTAACCATCGAGATATATGCTTCGACAGGTACCATTGCCTGCTCTGAAGACCTTGTTTTCACTCCAGATTTTTCCATAACCGGCTCAAATGGCTGATACACATGAAGAGTAGTTCAATATACATAGATTGTCGACAAATGGAATACGTAACGAAAAGAAAAGTTGGCATGAGATAATTCACATATATGATGCCTGGCTCCATGGCGGTGCATAATTCACATATATGATAACTGGCTGAAAAACATGGCATTGCATAATTCACATATCTGATATAGAAAGCAAACATGAGGCATTCACACAAAGCATGTCTAATCTAAGCAGATGGCATGGCGATGCAAGACACCATATGCATGATATGAGCAATATAACCCAGCCAAGTTAGAGCATGCACCTCGGGGGGGAATACGACTGGTCATCTCTCTCTGAATCCTCCTCTGAGGAGCTATCTCTAACCAGCAAGAAATCTGCATTGACAGGTAGCACTGACTGCTCAGAAGACCTTGTTTTCACTCCAGATTTTCCCATGACCGACTCAAATGGTTGATGCACAGGAAGAGTAGATGAATGTATAAACATTGTTGACAAATGGAATACATTATGGAAAAAATATGGCACGATACAATTCACATATACGATGACTGGCTAAACAGGATGGCATTGCATGATTCACGTATATGATGCCTGGCTAAATAAGATGGCATTGCATAATTCCCATATACTCCCTCCGTTCCTAAATATTTGTCTTTTTAGAGATTTCAAATGGACTACCACATACGGATGTATATAGACATATTTTAGAGTGTAGATTCACTCATTTTGTTGCGTATGTAGTCACTTGTTGAAATCTCTAAAAAGACAAATATTTAGGAATGGTGGGAGTATGATATAGAAACCAAACATGTGGCATTCACACAAAGCAAATCTAAACTAAGCTGATGACATATAAGATGTATAATGTAAGCAATGCAAGGCACCATATGCATGATATGACCAACATCAGCATGCCAGGTTAGAGAAAACACCTCAAGTGGTAAACAGGCGTGGTCGGCTCCTTCTGAATCTCCATCTGAATAGTTATCTTCCTCTGGAATACAATCTGGAAATGCAGGAGGGGGGCACTTCGCCCACCATGGAGCGGCGTCTGCATGACATTATATTCGCACACAACGGTCTTCTCTTTTTCTCTACATGTTCAGTATGATTGTGTACAATATCTGACATGCATAATAATAAAAATAGTTAGATTTTGGAAGGCCTAAGGGGTGCATGCAAAAATCAAGACTGATGGTAGCAAACGAGTGGATGGATCCAAAACTAATGATAGAAGGTAGATTATAGCTTCAGTTTAAAAAGATAGACAATGGATCATCTATTGTTTGTTGCCCACCCAACATGAACCACATAGAAGACCCCAGATGAACCAGATAGTAGACAGATACTATCCGTTGCTGGCCCGATATGAGACCCATGGGCAATTCAAAACTCAAGATTGAACGATAAAGTAGCAGGTAATAATAACCGATGTATTACGTAAGCAAACACGAAAGAATGCGACCTCTCTTCCGGAACTGTGTAGTCCTCAGGTTCATCTGCTCAGTCGATGATGATAATGCAGTTGGCGTGGCTGCCGGCAACGGGGAAGATGATCTGAGGCGGCGAAAGGAAGTCTGCAGGGGGGATCTCTGCTGCAGTGAACGCTTCTGTCGATGGTGCACCTCGGGTGGGGTGGATGACGGCATGGCAGGAGCAGGACATAACACACAGAGTTTTCTTTGATGCCTATCTGAAAATGAAGTACATCTGTAAGGGCTCCTTAGAATTGGAGGATTCTATAAACGCAGGGACAGGAAAAACATAGGAATAGGATAGGAATGCACGTGCAAAACAGAGCATTTGGAAACATAGGATTTCAGTCAACCTGGGTGTTTGGCTCACATGAATTGGAAGAATAGAGGAATGGAGAAACAAAGTGATGCGACGAGTGTACAACCTCTTTGGCATAGCCTTGTGGACCTCAGCATCATTGGGTTGGACATGGAGGATGGTGATGATGCTGGTGTGACTGTCGGAGGTGGGGAAGAAGATCCGAGGCCTCTGGAAACGGTGCCGAGGGTACTGCTCCGCTGTGATGGACAGTTCCATTGTTGGAGGAGCTCTGCTAAGGTGTACGGCGACGAGGCTAAAGCATGACAAGACAAACAACGTTAATGAAGTGGGACCCTAATATAATCTGCAATAGATGATGTAAAATACATCACCAAAAAGTGCTAGATGTAAAATGCATCAGCCGTGCCACGACCGCTCCGACAGATACTGTAAGTACTGTTCACTCTGAACTTAACTGAAGAAAATGAACTTCACAGTCAAAACTGAATTTTACTGTCAAAACTGATTGAACTAGTAACAGAGCATTGCAATAGATGTTTAGGGCGTTCGAGCACTAGTAGCAGACAAGCAGTGATCTAAATCAGCAGACGCTCGAGCAGGGAACACACTAGCAGAGAGCAAGTCGGGCAGTAGCACCGCGAGCGAGTGCTAAAGCAGCAACTCCTATAGCTGTTGGAGGTCGTGCAGCAGCAGCGCAAGCGAGATCAAGAGCAGAGCAAGAGCACGAACGAAAGCAGGAGCAGTGCAGCAGCGCGACCGACAGCAGGAATAGAGCCGCAGCGCGAGCGAGAGCCGGAGCAGCTGCAGCTAGTGCCGTTGTGGAAGTCACCGCTGAGGAAGCAACGACATGGGGGAGAGACGCCGTGGATGATGTGGCCGGCGACGGCGCCGTCGATGGAGACACACCATGTCTGCTCGGTATCGAGCACCGGCAGCCCCGTGAGATCGAATAAAAGATAAAATGCAGCAGTGAGTGCAGAACCTCCTTGGTGGCGCCGAGTTGGCCTCGGCTTCATCGGAGGAATGGGTGAGGGTGCTGCGGTTCCGGTGGGGCAGGTCAAGACGGCGCTGTGGGGATTGAGGTGGCGCGATAGATGAGGCGAACGTCGGGGCAGCTCCTTGGAGGTGGAGGACGGGGCAGCTGATCCGGCGGGACGACGAGATCGACAACCGATCCTCATCCGGTGTGGTGGATGAGGGACGGCGAGCTGTTGCGGTGGATGACGTAGTCGGGGAAGAGTCTCCGGCTGGCCGGCGGTCGGGAGGCCGACGGAGGAGCGTGGGGTTTCACGGGTTTTGGCGGCCTTAGTGTAGGAATGGGGGGGGCGAAGGGGGAGGGGGAGCCAAGCTTAGGGACGCGCTTGTCCGAAATGTAGGGTAAGTTACCAGCATACCCCCACCGGTTTTGACACCGCGATGTGGAGCTTCATTTCCGGCTGAGGGGTAGAAGGGGGATTTCACATGTCTAGGCTGCGGGAGCGATTTCGGATGAGGAGGGAGTTCTCACGCGCGTCCAAATTTCGGGATAACAAGGCACGACGCGGGTTGAAGAAGCGGGAGTTTCAAAGCAGGTGAGACAAAAGATACTCAAGCTTAAAAATTTCAGGATAACAAGGTGCGGATTCCTTGTTCGGCAGAACAAACTTAACGTGTAAAAAAACAATTCATACAAGACACAAGCGAGTCATGTCCCCTTTTACTATATTGCTATAGATGCCATTGAAAAAACTACAAGAAAAAAGTAAAAAAATCGGGAGAACAAGATTACCCTGCACAGTACCAAATCGATTCGCACTTCCCTCAACAACAACAAAAAACAAATCAACTCCCACCAAAGAAAGAGTAATGTCCCTTTTTATATGATTACAGATGCCATGATCTCGAATTTCAATTTTTGAATCCATGTTATGTTGAATTCGAATATATCGTTAGGTGACCTTGCGGTTTATAATTGATGTAGTCGTACATTTTGATCTTCCATCATATATGAACATTTTACTCCACCATGTGAACATATATATTGTCGTCTACCATATGCACTAAATTTGAATCAATTTTCCTTATTTGAATACGATTGTTGTCAAGTTATACAATAATTTAAATATTATCTTGATAAAAAAAACATACATATAGCAGTAATCACATTTCACTATGAACTACAT
Organism: Triticum dicoccoides; assembly: GCF_002162155.2. Classification (NCBI taxonomy): domain Eukaryota; kingdom Viridiplantae; phylum Streptophyta; class Magnoliopsida; order Poales; family Poaceae; genus Triticum; species Triticum dicoccoides. The sequence goes on from NC_041390.1 coordinate 137,158,929, forward strand.
GTACCATACGCTCTCCAATTCAAATATTTGTATCCATTTTATGTTGAATTCAAATCATAGTATATTATTGGTCTAGGTAGCGAGATGTTTGGGATAATCTAAACCCTGTTTTCATACGTATAATTTTTGGCTGAATTGGGACAAGTTTTGGTATAAGCCTCTTGCAAAACCGGAGATTCTCTCAACAAGCCTCGTGGTTCCGAGAGGGAACGTGTCACCTTTGTGTGCGAAACGATATACGCTGCCTCCCCCTGATTTTATTTACAGAGGCAACATAGAACTATATGAGTGCCCCGTTAAATTTTGGAATTATTTCGGGTTCATTTGGCCTTTTTATACATTAATTGAGTTTCTGGACTTTTAATGTGCATAATCTAAATATGAATTGCATGCACATGCTCCGGTGCACCAAAGTGGGTTGAAAAATCACATGTGTGTCCTTGGTTGAATTTCTAGGTCCCATGGAAGAAATGAGAATGAAATTCAAACATCTAGGCGTCATGACTCGGCCGAGAACATCGAGATACTTTGATTTTAAATTCATGTAAATCCAAAACTTGCCTGGAAATCATGAAACTTGGCATGGTGTCATGTCATGGCACTAACATGTTGTGGTAAACAATTGGGCCGATTTGGAAGCTCATAGTTCTAAGAGGGAACATGCCACCTTTGAGTGTGAAACAATATACGCTGCCCCCCCTTGAGTTTCTTAACAAAGGCAACATAGAACTACATTAGTGCCTTGTTAAATTTTGGAATTATTCCGGGTTCGTTTGTCATTTTTTATACATTAATTGAATTTCTGGTCATTTAATGTGCATAAGTCAAATTTGAACTACAAGCACATGCTCTCGTGCACCGAAGTTGGTTGACAAATCACATTTGTGTCCTCGGGTGAATTTCTAGGTCCCATGCAAGAAATGACAATAAAATTAAAACATTTGGGCATCGTGGCTCGGCCGAGAACATTGAGAAACTTGGTTTTAAAATTCTTGTAAATCCAAAACACGTCTGAAAATCATGAAACTTGGCATGGATGTCATGTTATGGTACTACCATGTTGTGGTAAAAAAAATTGGCCGAATAGGAACAGATTTGGGTATAAGCTTCTTGCAAACCGAAGCTTCTCTCAAGAAGGCTCGTGGTTCTGAGAGAGAACATGCCACCTTTGAGTGTGATACGATATACGTTGTCCCCCTTGAGTTTATTTACAAAGGCAACATAGAACTACATGAGTGCCCTGTTAAATTTTGGAATTATTTCGGCTTCGTTTGGCCTTATTTACACATTAATTGAGTTTTTGGTCATTTAATGTGCATAATTCAAATTTGAACTACAAGCACATGCTCCTGTGCACCAAAGTTGGTTGAACAATCACATTTGTGTCCTCGGGTGAATTTCTACTCCCTCCTTCCATCTATATAGGTCCTAATGCGTTTTTCGAGGCTAACTTTGACCAAACATTAGAGCAATAATATATGACATGCAACTTACACAAAGCATACCTTCAAATTTGTATGTCAAAGGAGCTTCCAATAATATAATTTTCATAGTATACATCTCATGTGCTATTAATCTTGTCAATAGTCAAAGGTTGTCTTGAAAAACACATTAGGCCCTATATAGATGGAAGGAGGGAGTAGGTCCCATGCAAAAAATGAGAATAAAATTCAAACATCTGGGCATCGTGGCTCGGTCGAGAACATTCAGAAACTTGGTTTTAAAATCATGAAACTTGGCATGGTGTCATGTCATGGTAGTATCATGCCGTGGTAAAAAAAATTGGCCGAATAGGAACAAATTTTGTTGTAAGCTTCTTGCAAATCGGAGCTTCTCTCAAGAAGGCTCATGGTTCTGGGAGGGAACGTGTCACCTTTGTGTGCATAATTCAAATTTGAAATACAAGCACATGTTCCAGTGCACCAAAGTTGGTTGAAAAATCACATGTGTGTCTTCGGGTAAATTTCTAGGTTCCATGCAAGAAATGGGAATGAAATTCAAAATTCTGGGTGTCGTGGCTGGGTTGGAAACATTGAGAAACTTAGTTTCTTAATTCCTGTAAATCCAAAACACGCATGAAAATAATGAAACTTGGCTTGGTGCCATGACATGGCACCAACATGTTATGGTAAATTTGCAGTCTGATTTGCGAAGGCGCACACATTAACAGTCAACAAAGTCATTTTGGAACAAGTGCTGTCACATTACAATCTGAAACACAAGTATTATTGAAACCGTGGGCGTTCTACTTACTAGTACCATTTACGTGCCGCCACGCGTCCCCATTTTTTATTAGCTAGGAGGCGCCGTGCAGGGTAGCTATTTGAGTACGAGAGGCGTGCGATCAGACCCCTGCGCGTGCTTATCGGGAGGAGAGCCCTTTGACCTCCATCTGCCGTCCACCTCTCTCCCAAGGTCTCCACTAATGGTGCCCGAGCCTCTGTTTAATGGTGTGGCTATGTCTCACTCGACTGAGGTTTAAGAGAGAAAAAAGAAAATTTGAAAGCACGGATCTTGATGTAAGATCTGATGGACCTATATAGCATCTACTGCGACTTATAGCAAGACTGATGAATATATAAGGACGACTAATTTTTTTTGATCAAAGAAGGGCTTGCCCCTTCCGATTTTCATTACTGAAAACCACCACAATTCACAAGAAGTTCAGCACAACTCCAGCCTAACACGAAGGACTAAAAGCTACCAGATTGAAATCGCAACATCCCAAGAGGCCAACAAAGGCCAAACATCCGCGCTAGAACCCAACATTTCACAACCGACGACACAATACACATCCTAAACCGATTATTACATCAAAAGACCAGGAAACTAGAGGAAGCCCAGCAGCAACTAGAAGAACAGCAACGCCATGGTCGCCATAGCAAGAGTTTTCTTCATTCCAGCCTCACAACATTGATCTTCCACAGAAAGATAAGGACGATTAGTTGTCTTACATAATTTGAAAGATAATTAAAAAAAGCCACATGCAGCTACGCCCGAAATACACAATGGCAAAAGAAGAAGGAAGACAAGGATCTGGCTCGCTAATCTCTACTTTCTTGATGCGTTGCTGCAGGCCGCGGGAACTAGTCTTCGCGGCGAGCGGTGATGAGCTATTTCGTGTCCTCAAGATGCTGCTTGAGAACATCCACGGATTCCTCCACCAACCTTTGGCGCTCGTTGCGGAGCATGTCATTCTCGTCCATAAGTTTCTTGACGATGACGCCGGTCCTCTTCAACAAGGCACCGGTCTCCTCCTGCTGGTCTGCACTTCGGACGATCTTTTCCCTCAGCAGGTCGCGCTCGGCCCGGAGCCTCTCATTGCCGGATGACGCCAGTAGCCTGTTCAAACGAGGCTTTCATGTCGTCTTGGAACCTCACCCAGTCGGAGATCTGATCCATTTGGCTATGGATGATCGCATGCATGCGCCTGTAACAGTCGTCGCCTGTCTGCGAGAAATTTTCCCAGGCCGCCGCGGCGCGGCGGGACATCTCTGCTGCATTCGTGGCGGCGGGACATCTCTGCTGCTTCTGCGGCGTGGCCGGACCAGTCTGCTGCATCGACGGTGCGGCGGGACCTCCGTGCTGCTTCAGCGGCGCGGTGGGACCTCTGTGCTGCTACTTCCGTGCGGCGGGACATGTCGGCTGCTCTCGCAACGAGGCGGGACATCTCTCATGCTTCCGCTTCCATGCTCGCCTCTCCCTGGTGGCAATCTCTCGACCCAGAACTCACGCTGGCCATGGCAGACGCAAGGGAAGGATGCTAAATGACTTGTTTGTTTTTGTGGATGAGGAGTTGAGGAGGAATGTGCAGTCATCTTGGCATACTAGTATTTATAACCGAGTACTAATACGCTCCTATGTGGGAAACCGTTTAGGTTGTGATCGGTGTGAACAGGTTTGCAATTCAATATACTCCCTCCATCCAGGTTTATTAGGCCTCTCAGCATCACAAGCATGTCCCCTTTTGTAAGACCCCGCTTTGGAAAGGTGCATGCATGCAACCATTTCATTGGTTGCATTGAAAGCCATTGTTGTTGGTGCCATGGTTGAAAAATTAATATACTTCATGTGTGCTTTTTCATTGGCTGCATGCATGTGAGAGAGTGCATTGGGAGTGAAATGAAAGAATTAATGTGAGCAAATTACTATGTGTCCTGGTCTAAGAGAAATTGTCTTTAGGCCTAATAAACCCGGACGGAGGGAGTAGCGTGGTACTAATACGCTCCTAAGTGGGAAACCGTTTAGGTTGTGATCGGTGTGGAATAGGTTTGCAATTCAACATAGCGTGGAGTAATTTGGAATGTGACGAGACGCAAGCTCAAAATTTATTGACGGTTCTAGTTTCGAAGTGCGGCACTATTCCCGGATGGAGTACTTCTTTTTCTACTCCCTCCTTTCCGGTTTTATAGGGATTATCTCAAAATTTTAGTTTTTCCATTTTATAAGGCTCAATTTGGTTGTTCCCCAACACATGTTCAGATTCCAAGGTGCATTAAATCATTGCATGCAAGTATTAAGAGAAAATTGACCAATGCATGTACTTTATGCATGCATGCATTGCAATTAATGCATTGATAAACATAATTTTTTGAGAAAAACAAGAGCATTAATTAGGTGCTTTTGCAAACTACAAAAAATATTTCACCACTCACCATCTTGGTTGGTGAGATTTTTGAATTAAGCCCTATAAACCGGAAAGGAGGGAGTACTGCTGTGTACGTGCAATAACTGGCACCATCGTATACATATCTTACGGTTAATGGGGCATTCGACAGGAATAGTCACGTGGCGAGCTCTAGGCTAGTCTTTTTTCCAGACGCATTAAACTATCTCTCGGGACTTCTCGCACGCACCATCGTGCCACCCACAAAAACTTGTACTCTGAGTTTAGTAGTACATTATATAGGAAGAGAAGAGGTGCACGCACGCACTCGTCCTCTCACACGTGCGTCTATTTTTTCTCGAAAAGGAGGATGATGACCCCCGGCCTCTGCATCTGGGAGTCACACACGCATCTGTAGCTACGAATTGTAGTGTTCTCAACCATCCGATTGGCTCTATCATGGATGTACCTATATACTGAAACATGTCTAGATACATCTATATTTTGACAAATGTAAGGCATGTATTGTGGAACGGAGGGAGTGCTTGTCATCAAAATGGATAAAAAGGGACGTATCTAGAACTAAAATACGTCTACATACATATCCTTTTATCCATTTTGATGACAAGTAGTACTTCTTACCCAAAGGAACTTTATATCCAACAGACACAAAATATCCGTTCGACTGTTGGAAATTACTGATATGATGTCGAAGTAATTGCTGCATCGCCACCAAAACCCACCATTTCTTAAGCTAAAGTAGACCAAGGTAATCCCTATATTAGCATATTACTAAGATAAACAGAAGGCACTGTAGAAACATTTAGGACGTGAGCTTGTCAATCTGAATGTGGAGGGACACAAGCTTAGCCCCGGCCAGCAGCTTGGGCGGAACTGTCAAGAAGGTCAGCTCTTGCACGTCGACATCGCCGGGATCCTTGCTACTTGTCACCTCCATTTCCACCTTGACGGTGTCGGTCATGCCTTTGGGATCCCCCGGCGGGCCGTTCTCCCACAGCTTGGCCATGTAGTGCGGCAGTGGGGACACCCCCGCTCTGATGTAGACGACCGACACGGTGATAGGCGCGCCGATGTCGAGCACGCCGCCGACCAAGAAAAATGCGCGGCGGACCTCCTCCGTGAACAGCAAGAGTCGTGGCTCCGATAGTGGCACTTGCAGCTGGAGCACCTTGCAGTACTGGATCATGTGCACAGGCATGGGATGCGCGGTGCTGATGTGGTGGTAGAGCGCCGGCGGCGGGCCTTCGTAGCCGTAGACGGGCACGGGGCATTTGCAGGGCGCGAGCGGACACATGCTCTGGTGATCGGTGAGCTTGTGGTAAGTGACGTAGAGCCCACAGCCTTCATGCGGGCACTCCACCCTCACCAACGAAAGGACGGAGTCCACCGCCGTGTTCCGCACGTAGAAGCCACCGCCACGCTCGCACTTCTGGCACTGCCGCTGGTTCCCGGGGCGCTCGACGCGGCAGTCCGCGCAGGCCAGGCGCCCTCCCTTGCACTACAGAAATCAATTGAACAACACATCAATCAAGAAACCTGCACCTCTCTCAATCAGCCGAACGGACGAGGTGTATTCGAACCTCATACACAGGAGGCGTCAAGGGGTGGAGGCACAAGGGGCAGTGGATCACGGTGAGGTCCATCGAGACCTTAGAGAGCTCCATCGTCGGGTCTTGTTCGGTCTGCATGATCTCGCCCTCCTCGTGCACAACCATCTCTCGACTTGGGCCGGGGTATTACAAAGCTTTACCATCACATATTTTATACTACTTCAAGGTGCATTAAATCAACACATGCAAGTATCAAAAGGAGAGTCACGGCATGCATGCACGCGTTGTAGTTAATGCATTGGTAAACACAAATTATTGAAATATATCGAGTGTAGTGCTTTGATGTGTCGCGTCAACTCGTACATCAACGAGAAGTTTGATTATCCTCTCCCTCGCGGACTTAACTGCACCTACCTTTGGCTGTATGACAGGTTGGCCACACACCTATCGGGCCCACCTGTCATACACGCAAAGGCAGGAGCGTCCCTCCCTCGCCCATGAGCGTGGTGGCTGGCAAGACTAGGAGAAGCTTTCGCTACACGCTCTCCCTCCCGCACGCGGTGGACATGCAACAGTTCAATCAGTGTCAGATGGCCAGAAGCATACTGTAGTACTCCTCCAGTGCAGTAGTACTCCATCATTGTTCGACTTCCCGAAGAGGCGAAGAGCCAAGCGCAGCCCGGACGCTCGTGTGGAAGTTTCATGTGTAGAGTAGTCTAGGATAGCGTGTATCGTTCCTGTAAGCTTAAAATCGTTGGGGTCGGCTCCATGCTATGTGGCTGTCTCAAAGTTTAAAAAAATAGTCTTCTGGCCCTACCTGACACCCTGGTGATTGTAGTTTGCACGCTCATTTGGTCAAGACAGGAATATATTTTTTAATTTGTTTTTTTAAAGGGGGACCTCCCCGGCCTCTGCATCAGAATGATGCATACGACCACATATATTTTAATTTGTGGTGGGTAAATGTTAGAGGTTGCAGCAAATATATTGTACATTGCGGGTCTTTCAGCCAAGTTTAGAGGCAAGCATGTGGGGACAATGCTGTGATGTGTCGCGTCAACTCGTACAACGAGGAGAAGCTTGATTTTACTACACGCCTTCTCCCTCACCCATGCACGCGGTTGCTCGCAAAAGAGGATAGACTTTTGCTTAGTAGTACTTCTACAACAAGCTATCCGTCCCGCTCGCGGTGGAAGGACATGCAGCAGTGGATTCGACACTGTAGAAGCAGTAGTAGTAACATCATTGTTCGTCTTCTCAAAGAGGCGAAGAGCCAAGTGCAAACCGAACATTGCAGTTGCGAACATTGGAGCACGCATATAGCCAGGCTCTTGCATGAGACAAAATTGCTATGTGAGCCCACTATTGTACTAGTACGTACAACTACTTGCTAGTATAGCCATATAAACCAGAAAGGAGTATTTGCCCTTCTAGAGATTTCAACAAGTGACTAGACTACACCGAGACGGAGTACATATGGAGCAAAATGAATCTGCACCGTAAATAAGTACATACTAGTTCTATCGTTTTCCTCTCCGAGGTGCACAATATTGAGTATACTGACTAGTCTATTTTTGACACGCATTTACGTTTTTTACACAGTACAGACGCAAGCGCTCATATACACGCGCATACACTCACCCCTATGAACGCACACACGCATGGCACTATCATCTTGAAATTTATGAAGTCACCATAGGCACCTCGTCATCGACGGGTCCATAGGTGCTTGAATGCCAAGGAGGGAGAGGGTACGGTTCCCGAGACGTTGAACGGTCAATGATGCATCCTCAATTACATGCAGAGGAAATTAATTGGAGAAGCAGAATAGAGCCAGCACGATGTGAATGCAACAAAGTTTGGACTCTCATATAATAAAGGCGCCCCACCACTCCAATCCATCTACTCCCAAGTCTCTGCGCAACACTGCTCACTCCAATCCAAGACCAAGTGACCAGAAGCCACAAGCACCTACGGAGGCGATGGACGCAAGCGGCAGTCGGCTATGCCAAATCATCCAAGGCGTCGGCCTGCGGCCCCGCACCGCGCAGCATTTCCAGACGGTGCTGGCAACCGCAGGCATCGTTCACGCAGTCATCGCCACCGAGGGAGGAAACCCACAGCTGCCGGAGGGGCCCGATCCTCTGCCCGTGCTGTTATCTCCGACACAGTGCCGACTCGGGAGGTCCTCCGACCCTTCTTCCTCCATGCCGTATTGTTCGCAGATCCGACCTGCCGCCGCCGACATCCCGGTTGTTGGAAATATGCCCTAGAGGCAATAATAAATTGGTTATTATTATATTTCCTTGTTCATGATAATCGTTTATTATCCATGCTAGAATTGTATTGATAGGAAACTCAGATACATGTGTGGATACATAGACAACACCATGTCCCTAGTAAGCCTCTAGTTGACTAGCTCGTTGATCAATAGATGGTTACGGTTTCCCGACCATGGACATTGGATGTCGTTGATAACGGGATCACATCATTAGGAGAATGATGTGATGGACAAGACCCAATCCTAAGCCTAGCACAAGATCATGTAGTTCCTATGCTAAAGCTTTTCTAATGTCAAGTATCATTTCCTTAGACCATGAGATTGTGCAACTCCCGGATACCGTAGGAGTGCTTTGGGTGTGCCAAACGTCACAACGTAACTGGATGGCTATAAACGTCACAACGTAACTGGAATGCGTAAAAGAGACTTGCCGGTAACGAGATTGAACCAGGTATCGGGATATCGACGATCGAATCTCGGGCAAGTATCGTACCGCTAGACAAAGGGAATTGTATACGGGATTGATTAAGTCCTTGACATCGTGGTTCATCCGATGAGATCATCGTGGAGCATGTGGGAGCCAACATGGGTATCCAGATCCCGCTGTTGGTTATTGATCGGAGAGGTGTCTCGATCATGTCTGCATGTTTGCCGAACCCGTAGGGTCTACACACTTAAGGTTCAATGACGCTAGGGTTATAGGGAAAGTATGTATGCGGTTACCGAATGTTGTTCGGAGTCCCGCATGAGATCCCGGACGTCACGAGGAGTTCCGGAATGGTCCATAGGTAAAGATTGATATATAGGAAGTATGGTTTTGGCCACCGGAAGTGTTCCGGGCATCACCGGTAGTGTACCGGGAGCACCGGAGGGGTCCGGGGGTCCACCAGGTGGGGCCACCAGCCCCGGAGGCCTACATGGGCCAATAGTGGGAAGGGACCAGCCCCTAGGTGGGCTGGGGCGCCTCCCACCAAGGCCCAAGGCGCCTCCAAGAGGGGAAGGGGGCAAACCCTAGGGCAGATGGGCCCTAAGGCCCACCCCAGGTGCGCCTCCCCCTCTCCCCCTTGTGGCCGCCACCCAGATGGGATCTGGGGGCTGCCGCCACCCCTAGGGAGGGAACCCTAGGTGGGGGCGCAGCCCCTCCCCTCCCCCTATATATACTTGAGGTTTGGGGCTGCCCAAGACAGGTGATTTGCTCTCCCTGTTGGCGCAGCCCTACCCCTCTCCCTCCTCGTCTCTCGTAGTGCTTGGCGAAGCCCTGCTGTAGTCCCGTGCTCCTCCACCACCACCATGCCGTCGTGCTACTGCTGGATGGAGTCTTCCCCAACCTCTCCTTCTCCCCTTGCTGGATCAAGGCGTAGGAGACGTCACCGGGCTGTACGTGTGTTGAACACGGAGGTGCCGTCCGTTCGGCACTAGGATCATCGGGGATTTGGATCACGACGAGTACGACTCCATCAACCCCATTCACTTGAACGCTTCCGCTTAGCGATCTACAAGGGTATGTTGATGCACTCTCCTTCCCCTCGTTGCTAGATTACTCCATAGATTGATCTTGGTGATGCGTAGAAAATTTTGAATTTCTGCTACTTTCCCCAACAGTGGTATCAGAGCCAGGTTTATGCGTAGTTACTATGCACGAGTAGAACAGAAAGTAGTTGTGGGCGTCGATATTGTCAATTATCTTGCCGTTACTAGTCTTATCTTGATTTGGCGGCATCGTGGGATGAAGCGGCCCGGACCAACCTTACACGTACGCTTACGTGAGACCGGTTCCACCGACTGACATGCACTAGTTGCATAAGGTGGCTGGCGGGTGTCTGTCTCTCCCACTTTAGTCGGATCAGATTCGATGAACAGGGTCCTTATGAAGGGTAAATAGAAATTGGCAATTCACGTTGTGGTTTTGGCGTAGGTAAGAAACGTTCTTGCTAGAAACCTATAGCAGCCACGTAAAAACTTGCAACAACAATTAGAGGACGTCTAACTTGTTTTTGCAGCAAGTGTTTTGTGATGTGATATGGCCAAAGGATGTGATGAATGATATATATGTGATGTATGAGATCATGTTCTTGTAATAGGAATCACGACTTGCATGTCGATGAGTATGACAACCAGCAGGAGCCATAGGAGTTGTCTTTATTTTTTGTATGACCTGCGTGTCATTGAGAAACGCCATGTAAATTACTTTACTTTATTGCTAAACGTGTTAGCCATAGTAGTAGAAGTAATAGTTGGCGAGCAACTTCATGGAGACACGATGATGGAGATCATGATGATGGAGATCATGGTGTCATGCCGGTGACAAGATGATCATGGAGCCCCAAGATGGAGATCAAAGGAGCTATATGATATTGGCCATATCATGTCACTATTTTTTGATTGCATGTGATGTTTATCATGTTTTTGCATCTTATTTGCTTAGAACGACGGTAGTAAATAAGATGATCCCTCATTAAAATTTCAAGAAAGTGTTCCCCCTAACTGTGCACCGTTGCGAAGGTTCGTTGTTTCGAAGCACCACGTGATGATCGGGTGTGATAGATTCTAACGTTCGAATACAATGGGTGTTGACGAGCCTAGCATGTACAGACATGGCCTCGGGACACATGCGAAACACTTAGGTTGACTTGACGAGCCTAGCATGTACAGACATGGCCTCGGAACACGGAAGACCGAAAGGTCGAGCATGAGTCGTATGGTAGATACGATCAACATGAAGATGTTCACCGATGATGACTAGTCCGTCTCACATGATGATCGGACACGGCCTAGTTGACTCGGATCATGTAATCACTTAGATGACTAGAGGGATGTCTATCTAAGTGGGAGTTCATAAGATGAACTTAATTATCCTGAACATAGTCAAAAGGTCTTTGCAAATTATGTCGTGGCTCGTGCTTTAGTTCTACTGTTTAGATATGTTCCTAGAGAAAATTTAGTTGAAAGTTGATAGTAGCAATTATGCGGACTAGGTCCGTAAACTGAGGATTATCCTCATTGCTTCATAGAAGGCTTATGTCCTTAATGCACCGCTCAGTGTGCTGAACCTCGAACGTCGTCTGTGGATGTTGCGAACATCTGACATACACATTTTGATAACTACGTGATAGTAAAGTTAAACGGTTTAGAGTTGAGGCACCGAAGACGTTTTGAAACATCGCGAAACATATGAGATGTTTCGAGGGCTGAAATTAGGATTTCAGGCTTGTGCCCACGTCAAGAGGTATAGGACCTCCGACGATTTTCTTAGCCTACAAACTAAGGGAGAAAAGCTCAATTGTTGAGCTTGTGCTCAGATTGTCTGAGTACAACAATCATTTGAATCGAGTGGGAGTTGATCTTCCAGATGAGATAGTGATGTTTCTCCGAAGTCATTACCACCAAGCTGCTAGAGCTTCATGATGAACTATAATATATCAGGGACATATATGATGATCCTTGAGATATTCGCGATGTTTGACACCACAAAAGTAGAAATCAAGAAGGAGCATCAATTGTTGATGGTTGGTGAAACCACTAGTTTCAAGAAGGGCAAGGGCAAGAAGGGATACTTCATGAAACGGCAAATCAGCTGCTGCTCTACTGAAGAAACCCAAGGTTGAACCCAAACCCGAGACTAAGTGCTTCTGTAATAAGGGGAACAGCCACTGGAGCAGAATTACCCTAGATACTTGGTAGATGAGAAGGCTGGCAAGGTCGATAGAAGTATATTGGATATACATTGTGTTAATGTGTACTTTACTAGTACTCCTAGTGGAACCATGGTATTAGATACCGGTTCGGCTGCTAAGTGTTAGTAAACTCGAAATAAAAGGCTGCGGAGTAAACGGAGACTAGCTAAAGGTGAGCTGGCGATATGTGTTGGAAGTTTTTCCCAAGCTTGATGTGATCAAGCATCGCACGCTCCCTCTACCATCGAGATTGGTGTTTGCGTTGAGCATAGACATGATTGGATTATGTCTATCGCAATACGGTTATTCATTTAAGGAGAATAATGGTTACTCTGTTTATTTGAATAATACCTTCAATGGTCTTGTACCTAAAATGAATGGTTTTTTTTTTTGAATCTCGATCATAGTGATACACATGTTCATGCCAAAAGATATAAGATAGTAATGATAGTATCACCTACTTGTGGCACTGCCATGTAAGTCATATCGGTATAAAACGCATGAAGAAGCTCCATGTTGATGGATCTTTGGGCTCACTCGTTTTTGAAAAATTTGAGACATGCGAACCATGTCTATTGGTGTATATGCATGAAGAAACTCCATGCAAATGGACCGTTTGGACTCACTTGATTTTGAATCACTTGAGATATGCAAATCATACCACATGGGCAAGATGACTGAAAGCCTCATTTTCAGTAAAATGGAACTAGAAAGCAACTTGTTGGAAGTAATACATTTTGATGTGTGCAGTCCAATGAGTGCTGAGGCGTGTAGTGGATATCGTTATGTTCTTACTTCACAGATGATTTGAGTAGATATTGAGTACATTTACTTGATGAATCACGAGTCTGAATTATTGAAAGGTTCAAGTAATTTCAGGGTGAAGTTGAAAGATCGTCGTGACAAGAGGATAAAATATCTATGATATGATCATAGAGATGAATATCTGAATTACGAGTTTGGCACAGAATTAAGACATTGTGGAAATTGTTTCACAACTAATACAGCCTGGAACACCATAGTGTGATGGTGTGTCCGAACATCATAACTGCACCCTATTGGATATGATGCATACCATGATGTCTCTTATCGAATTACCATGATAGTTTATGGGTTAGGCATTAGAGACAACCACACTCACTTTAAATAGGGCACCACGTAATTCCGATGAGATGACACTGTATGAACTATGGTTTAGAGAAACCTAAGCTGTCATTTCTTAGAAGTTTGGGGCTGCGACGCTTATGTGAAAAGTTTCAGGCTGATAAGCTCGAACCCAAAGCGGATAAATGCATCTTCATTGGACACCCAAAACAGTTGGGTATACCTCCTGTCTCAGATCCGAAAGCAATAAGGGATTGTTTCTAGAATCGGGTCCTTTCTCGAGGAAAAGTTTCTCTCGAAAGAATTGAGTGGGAGGATGGTGGAGACTTGATGAGGTTATTGAACCGTCTCTTCAACTAGTGTGTGGCAGGGCGCAGGGAGTTGTTCATGTGGCACCTACACCAATTGAAGTGGAAGCTTATGATAATGATCATGAAACTTCAGATCAAGTCACTACCAAACCTCGTGGGATGACAAGGATGCGTACTACTTCAGAGTGGTACGTAATCCTGTCTTGGAAGTCATGTTGCTAGACAACAATGAACCTACGAGCTATGGAGAAGCGATGGTGGGCCTGGATTCCAAAATGGCTCGAGGCCATATAATCCGAGAGAGGATCCATATATGAAAACAAAGTGTAGACTTTGGAAGAACTACTTGATGGTCGTAAGGCTGTTAGGTACATATGGATTTTAAAAGGAAGACGGACAATGATGGTAAGTATCACCATTAAGAAAGATCGACTTGTCATTAAGATGTTTTCCGACAAGTTCAAGGAGTTGACTACGATGAGACTTTCTCACTCGTAGAAATGCTAAGAGTCTGTTGGAATTATATTAGCGATTACTGCATTATTTATGAAATCTTGCAGATAGGATGTCAAAACATTGTTTCCTCGACGATTTTCTTGAGGAAAGGTTGTATGTGATACAACCGGAAGGTTTTGTCAATCCTGAAAGATGCTAACAAGTATGCAAAGCTCCAGCAATCCTTCTAAGGACCGGAGTAAGCATCTCGGAGTTGGAATGTATGCTTTGATGAGATGATCAAAGATTTTGGGTGTATGCAAAGTTTATGAGAAACTTGTATTTCCAAAGCACTATAGAATTTCTGATGAGTATATGTTGTTGACATATTGTTGATCAGAAATGACGTAGAATTTCTGGAAAGCATATAGGGTTATTTGGAAAGTGTTTTTCAATGGAAAGCCTGGATTAAGCTACTTGAACATTGAGCATCAAGATCTATAAGGATAGATCAAAACGCTTAATGGTACTTTCAAATGAGCACATACCTTGACATGATCTTGAAGGTGTTCAAGATGGATCAGTTAAAGAAGGAGTTCTTGACTGAGTTGTAAGGTATGAAGTTAAGACTTAAAGCTCGACCACGGCAGAAGAAAGAGGAAGGACAAAGGTCGTCCCCTATGCTTTTGTCATAGGCTCCATACGGTATGCCATGCTGAGTACCACACCTGATGTGTGCCTTGCCACATATTTGGCAAGAGGGTACAAAGGTGATCTAGGAGTAGATCACCAGATAGCGGTCTAAATTATCCTTAGAGGAATAAGGATATGTTTCTCGGTTATGGAGGTGATAAAGAGTTCGACGTAAAGAGTTACATCGATGCAAGCTTAACACCTATCCGGATAACTCTGAGTAGACATACCGGATACGTATAATGGAGCAACAATTAGAATAGCTCCAAGTAGAACAGTTATTTGAAAAGGCACCAAATGTAGCGTAGTAGTTGCATCTACAAGATGACATAGAAATTTGTGAAGTACATACGGATCTGAATGCTGCAGACCCGTTGACTGAAACCTCTCTCACAAGCATAACATGATCAAACCCATAACTCTTTGGGTGTTAGTCACATGGGGATGTGACCTTGAGTGTTAATCACATATCAATGTGAACTGGATTATTAACTCTAGTGCAAGTGGGAGACTGTTGGAAATATGCCCTAGAGGCAATAATAAATTGGTTATTATTATATTTCCTTGTTCATGATAATCGTTTATTATCCATGCTAGAATTGTATTGATAGGAAACTCAGATACATGTGTGGATACATAGACAACACCATGTCCCTAGTAAGCCTCTAGTTGACTAGCTCGTTGATCAATGGATGGTTACAGTTTCCTGACCATGGACATTGGATGTCGTTGATAATGGGATCACATCATTAGGAGAACGATGTGATGGACAAGACCCAATCCTAAGCCTAGCACAAGATCATGTAGTTCGTATGCTAAAGCTTTTCTAATGTCAAGTATCATTTCCTTAGACCATGAGATTGTGCAACTCCCGAATACCGTAGGAGTGCTTTGGGTGTGCCAAACGTCACAACGTAACTGGGTGGCTATAAAGGTACACTACAGGTATCTCCGAAAGTGTCTGTTGGGTTGGCACGAATCGAGACTGGGATTTATCACTCCGTGTAAACGGAGAGGTATCTCTGGGCCCACTCGATAGGACATCATCATAATGTGCATAATGTGATCAAGGAGTTGATCACAGGATGATGTGTTACAGAACGAGTAAAAGAGACTTGCCAGTAACGAGATTGAACCAGGTATCGGGATACCGACGATCGAATCTCGGGCAAGTATCGTACCGCTAGACAAAGGGAATTTTATACAGGATTGATTAAGTCCTTGACATCGTGGTTCATCCGATGAGATCATCGTGGAGCATGTGGGAGCCAACATGGGTATCCAGATCCCGCTGTTGGTTATTGACCGGAGAGGTGTCTCGGTCATGTCTGCATGTTTCCCGAACCCGTAGGGTCTACACACTTAAGGTTTGATGACGCTAGGTTATAGGGAAAGTATGTATGCGGTTACCGAATGTTGTTTGGAGTCCCGGATGAGATCCCGGACACCACGAGGAGTTCCGGAATGGTCTGTAGGTAAAGATTGATATATAGGAAGTATGGTTTTGGCCACCGGAAGTGTTCCGGGCATCACCGGTAGTGTACCGGGACCACCGGAGGGGTCCGGGGGTCCACCAGGTGGGGCCACCAACCCCGGAGGCCTACATGGGCCAATAGTGGGAAGGTACCAGCCCCTAGGTGGGCTGGGGTGCCTCCCACCAAGGCCCAAGGCGCCTCCAAGAGGGAAAGGGGGCAAACCCTAGGGCAGATGGGCCCTAAGGCCCACCCCAGGTGCGCCTCCCCCTCTCCCCCTTGTGGCCGCCACCCAGATGGGATCCGGGGGCTGCCGCAACCCCTAGGGAGGGAACCCTAGGTGGGGGCGCAGCCCCTCCCCTCCCCCTATATATACTTGAGGTTTGGGGCTGCCCAAGACAGGTGATTTGCTCTCCCTGTTGGCGCAGCCCTACCCCTCTCCCTCCTCGTCTCTCGTAGTGCTTGGCGAAGCCCTGTTGGAGTCCCACGCTCCTCCACCACCTCCACGCCGTCGTGCTGCTGCTGGATGGAGTCTTCCCCAACCTCTCCTTCTCCCCTTGCTAGATCAAGGCGTAGGAGACGTCACCGGGCTGTACTTGTGTTGAACACGGAGGTGCCCTCCGTTCGGCACTAGGATCATCGGGGATTTGGATCACGACGAGTACGACTCCATCAACCCCGTTCACTTGAACGCTTCCACTTAGCGATCTACAAGGGTATGTAGATGCACTCTCCTTCCCCTCGTTGCTAGATTACTCCATAGATTGATCTTGGTGATGCGTAGAAAATTTTGAATTTCTGCTACGTTCCCCAACACCGGTGACCCTCAGGTATAAGTTCTTCGAAAGCGGCCTTGCTCTACTGCCCCAGCTCCCCACGTGTCTGCATGTGCATCTGTTTCTACTCCCATCAGCTCTTCCAAAGCCACCTAAATTTTTAGTATTATTAGAGGTAAAGCTACTTCATGCATTCGAATCTAGGGCTTTGTTCAAACAACGAAGAAAGGGGGAAAGTTGTAGCATGAATCTAGGACTTGATTCAAAGAGGAAATAATATGGCGAAAGTAGTAGAGACCGGATACCCAACCGGTCTCTTGGTTGAAAAGAGAAATAATGGGAAAATGCAGTACAAACTAGATAAGGAACAGATCTATTATTGGTTGAGAAAAGGATAGAAAGTGGCGGCTGGTGGACAAGTCAACAGAGTATGTCCAGGATTAGATTTGCTGCCATCACATAGTAAAAGGTCTCCAGGATTAGATTTGCTGCCCTCACATAGTAAAAGCTCTCAGGATTAGATTTGTTGCCCTCACATAGTAAAAGGTCTCAGGATTAGATTTGCTGCCCTCACATAGTAAAAGGTCTCCAGGATTAGATTTGCTGCCCTCACATAATAAAAGGTCTCCAGGATTAGATTTGCAGCCCTCACACAGTAAAAGATCTCCAGGATTAGATTTGCTTCCCTCACATAGTACAAGGTCTCCAGGATTAGGTTTGCTGCCCTCACATAGCATGAACAAACTCGGCATCACCACTTTATGCCTCCTTGTAGGTACATTGTGTTGATGCGTCCACTGTCGCATGTCCTTATACCAACCTTTTGCTATTGTTAATGTAAGGGCGCATGTAAAATGAAGTGATCACACTGTTACCTTAGGGACATGTCTAACCAGTGTTATTGTTAATCTAATGCCTCTAGTGATAAGATGCAATTAAACTGTGTTACAAATGGCACTCCTGCTGTTTTCCCCAGTATGATAAGTAAGTTGCTCCTTTATGCCGCTGAGTGTCCTGGTGTCCCCACGGTCCCATGCCCTTAAACCAACTCTTTAGCTGCTGTTGATTTACTGTGTCTAGTAAACAAGCAATGCCACCATTAAAGTAATCCCATATTTGAGGAATCTCATTGTTGATCGTAATGCTTCTGGTAACATGAAGCATTGCTGATGTTTTAAAATCTCTATTGTCCTTGCGTGATTGCCATGAACATAATTAAGATGCTTCTTTTCATTTTGTATATGTTTCGTATATTCTTATTGACCAACAACTGTTTACTTTCTATCTTTTTGTGCAGATAGGGATATCCATTTCACCTTGTTGCTATTGTGACCTTTTGGTGAACTGCAGAAAACACTTTTTTTTTGAATGAGTGTCTTGTGCAGTTCAACTAAAATGTCACGTGGGCAACATCTCTCAATTTTGGTGGAACTGCAAAATATGGTGATTGGAGTTTCCAAAATCTCCGTCAAGTTCTGCTGGTAATCTCGTGCAACATTTTATTAGCCTTTGCAAGATGGAGCCGTCACTGTCACCACAATGGCACTTTATTTTAGTGGAACTGCACAAAAGGATAAGAAAATTATAGTTGCACCTTACATGAGCCGGACAGCCAACCTTAATGTTCCTCAATTTTAGTGCAACTACTAAAGAAGAACCTGCCAGCTCACAAGAGCAAGTACTTCTTGCTAGCTGAATGATGCAATCTTTGCTTCATTTCAGGTGAACTGCAGAAAAAGGTGCATGAATTGAATCATGGAACTCCAGGAAGACCTCATCCAAGTAGAGTTGGAGGTTGAGTTCAAGGAGGCCGCTATTAAAGCAAAATCATGCTCTCATGTCTCCTTGTTTGTGATGTGCAAACATGTTGTGCAAACATGAATACTCAACTACAGATGTTGTGACGGTCAAGAGCATTCGCCAAGTTCTTCAATTGTATGACATGGCTAGCCAAGATGGATTTAATCCCGATATTCACTTTATCAAAAGGCTCTAATGGGTTGGTTCTGAATCTTGCAAGGTGGGAATCAGTGAGATGTGTAGGCATCTTTGTTGTACTTATTATTTGAATCTTATTTGTTGGTTCTGAATCTTGCAAGCTGGGAATCAATGAGATGTGTAGGCATCTTTGTTGTACTTATTATTTGGATCTTATTTCTTGGTTCTGAATCTTGCAAGCTGGGAATCAATGAGATGTGTAGGCATCTTTGTTGTACTTATTATTTGGATCTTATTTGTTGGTTCTGAATCTTGCAAGCTGGGAAACACGGCATGATGATGCAGAGGACAACAACCATAACAAATAGTTCAAACTTGGTAGTATTATCTTTGTGAAAGTGCGACAAATGTGCTGATCGTGTGCGTCCTGAGAATAATAATTCTAATTGTTGTGCATGTTGATCCTGTGGCACTGATAGAACGAGCGAATGCATTGCTTGTTTTAAGTATAAATTTCTATTAAAGCTAATTAAATTTAAGTAAAGTGACCACTAACTCCTGTTATTACAGTACCAATACAGACCCGCTCGTGAACCGACGTGTGGCCGAGGGTGCATCTTCTGCCGGGCGTGCAGCGGACGAGGGAGGGGTAGTAACTGTTGTCGCCTGTACACACTCAGCTTACTATCGAATCCAGTTCCCTAAGAGCTGAAAAACGAACTGCTGCCGCCGCCTACATACTCGTTCACTCGAAGAGACTCCAATGGCGATCCGAGGGGTGAGCCTGCTGGATATGGACTTCAGCAAGGAGTTCCCCTTTGAGTTTGCCATTCAGTCCTATGGCTGCACCAAGTTGAATGTGATGTACACCAACGATACGGACTCAATGAAGCTCTGTCTCGCCTCAGTCCTATGGATGCACCAGGTTCTGGAGCATTCACCCGTTTCATCGGCAGCGCCGACTGCACCTTCGCTACGGTGGAGAGAAGGAAGAACGCGATGATTTGGCCATCTGGTGCAACAAGCTTGTCAACATCCAGAAGCAATACAAGATCATCAGCAACGGGCAGGAGAAGGACTCCGTGGTTGACCTCGCTGAGACCATCATTGACCCCTGATACGCCAACATGAAAGAAGACGACCTGAACACGTGGGAGGTACCTCTGAATCTAGCCTACATAACCTACGCGGACAAGGACGCATACGCATGCTACGACATGTACAGGCAGATCTTGGACATGAGGGCGTGACTGCTTCCCGTAACTGACGAGTACACGGACAACCGCAGCGTCATGATCAAGCGTGCCAGGAAGGTCTAGATGTTGTACTTTATCTCTTTATAAGCACCTTTATCATCTGAGTGTTTCATGGATTAGCCTATGTGTCGTAATTATATGTTTTGTCCAAAATATTTCTTTTAAGAACCCATTAACATGATTGCATTTTTAGTGGCTATTTGCTTATGTATGTAAACTAGTTCACTTGTCCGTAAAAAAACTAGTTCACTCAGCTACCGTGCTTTGAATCTCCTTCCTCCCAACATATTCCCCTCCTCAGGTGGACCCAGCAGGTCTCTGAATTTTCTCCCACTTTCTTTTTCGATGTAAACTGAGTTTTCTCCCAGTACTTTCCCCTAGAACCAACTCAACTATCCCACGTCTAGCCTAAAAAATAATAATACCCCACGTACTATTAACTCATCAAATTAAAATGATATTTTATTTCGTAAGTTGCAAGTTCTTACAAAATAAATAAATAATAGTAATAATTGTTTATATATAACTTGACAAGTTAACTCCTAGTGATTGTGTACATAAGCTTGCAAAGATTTTAATGACATGCAATCATGTGTTTATGTTGTTATAACATTTCTTCGTCTAGCCCAACATGATATTTTCACCCTGCCCAACAAGTCCACGGATTTCGAGAAAAATGCAAATGGGATTTAAACGGGCTGCATAGATGCTACATCATTGTTTTACCCAGCCAACCAAATGGACTAAAAAACAAATGGACTGGCTGACATGTGGGCCAGTAGGTCGAAGCCTAAGAAGGCGTGGGATTTACATCCAACGGCCGGCATTCTTCTTCAATCTCTCGTCTTCTTCCCCCAGTGCTGCAGGAACCGCCTGCTCCAGCCTTCGGCATCCAGTGGCATTGTTTTGCGCTCCTCAGCGAAACGCTACCCCGCCGACGGCCAGGCCATCCCTCCACTCTGCACCTCCTGTTATTCTCTGCCGAGTGTAGGCCCACTCCGCACCCGAACCAGTCAAGTTTCCCACAACTCTCCGTCTGCGACTCCACTACCGCGTCTTCCTCATCTCCGGGTCATTCCAGTTTGGGGCCTCACCGTTGTCCACCGCCTCGGTGCGCTCAGCGCGGCGTGGTCAACATACGAGAGTCATCGGAAGAGGACATTACGTGGAGAGCCTCCCGGCTAGGACCCACGAGGTCCATGGTCGCATGCAAGGAAAGTTCCTCCTTATTACGCACTGTACGTGCACTGTACATGGGAAGGGCTTCTGTATTTCGCGAAAAAAATGTTCCCCCGCTGACAGGTCGGACCCACCACCTATATCTTCGCATGCAAGGAAGTGCCTCCTTATTACGCACCAAAAAATGAATACCCCCTGCTAGCTGGGACCCACCATAGTGGGTGGATGACTTGTGGGCCTACTAAGTTGACGAGGACGGAGGGCTTTGTCAACTTAGTCAATATGAACGATTCTAGCTCCAGTGACCGTACGATGTCCATCCAACGGCCATAGTGCTTCTTCAACCTTTGGTCTTCTTGCTCCAGCCGCCCAAAGCAGCGCCGGTCGTGCCGCATGCTCCTGCCTCCCGTGGCCGACTGTGATGACGCAGAGGCCTCATCGCCCCCTACTACTCCCACCGCTGGCCAAGGGTATCCCTCTACTCACCCACACCGCCTGTTATTCTGCAGCGACGGCAGCCTCACGCCGTAGCCGAACCAGTGAACCCTCATACTCCTCTCTGTGTGGGCATCCACTGCCGCGTCTTCCCCGGCTCCATGTCGTCCCCTTCCTAGGCCTCGTCGTCGTCCACCGCCTTGGTGCTCTCGGCGCGGCGTGGTCAATGTGGTCAACGACCGACTTCCATCAGAAGAGTACTGTACGTGGAGAGGCTGACAGCTGGGTCCATGGCTACAACCAAGTTTTTTTGTGATTTGCCAAGTAAGTCGCTTTGTGAGGCCTGTTGGGCTGCAAATCTTTCAAGACGAGGAGAGCTTCATTCGGCTAGCCGAGAAAATGGCGTATCAGCAATGAGAAATGGGTTGTACATTTTTAAAACACATCAAACCGGCAATTAGTTTCAAATATCTTTTTTTCATTTTGAGATTTTAAATTACATTAATTTTTATGCATGGAGAATTTTTTGGATTTTATATTGATATACATTTATTTTTAAAATCAGTTTGAATGTGAGTCGAAATTTCAGGATTAAAAACAGTTCAGACCGCACCGAAATATGCAAAATTTCGTATAATTTTTTAACCGTGGCCACAATATGGGCTGTAATGCTAACAAAAAGAATATGGGCTCCAAAAAAACCTTAAGAATTAGCAAATGGGCTGTAAATTATTAGAAATAATGGCAGATGGGATGTATGATATTTTCCACAGATTTGAGGCTTTCCTAAAAAAAGGTTGACGCACAAGCAGTGACTGTTGGATGTCCATCGAACGACCGTCGTGCTTCTTCAATCTCTGCTCTTCCTGCTCCAGTCGCTCAAACAAGCGCCGGTGGGACTGCCTGCTCCCTCCTCCCCACGGCCGGCTGTGCTGCCGCGCAGGCCTCACTGCCCCACCGTACTCCCATCGCTGGCCTAGCCATCCCTCTACTCACCCACACTTGCTGTTATTCTCCGGCGACGGCAGAGGAACCAGTAAACCCTCGTACAGTCGTACTCCCCTCCGCGTGGGAAACAACTGCCGACTCTTCCCTGCCTCCGTGTTGTTCCCATCCTAGGCCTCGCCGTCTTCCACCGCCCTGGTGCTCTCGGCGCGACCTGGTCAACATGGTCAACGACCGACATGCATCTGAAGTGGACTATATGTGGAGAGGCCGACAGCTGGGTCCACGGCCGCACGCAAGGAAATGCCTCCTTATTATGCGCAAAATAATGATTCCTCCACCTGACATCAGGGACCCACCGAAAGGGCCTCTGTATTTCGCGAAAAAAAAACGTTACCGCGCTGACAGCTCGGACCCACCAGCTATATCTTCGCATGCAAGGAAGTGCCTCCTTATTACGCACAAAATAATGAATAGTCCCCTTGCTGACCGGGACCCAGTATAGTGGCAGGCTGACTTGTGGGCCTACTAAGTTGACAGGGATGGAGGGCTTTGTCAACTTAGTCAATTTGCATGATTCTAGCTCCAGTGACCGTACGATGTCCATCCGACGGCCATAGTGCTTCTTCAACCTCTGGTCTTCTTGCTCCAGCTGCCCAAACCAGCGCCGGTCGTGCCTTGTGCTCCTGCCTCCCGTGGCCGGCTGCGATGCAGCGGAGGCCTCACCGCCCCCTACTACTCCCACCGCTGGCCAGGCCATCCCTCTACTCACCCAAACCCCCTGTTATTCTGCGGCGAC
This sequence comes from Triticum dicoccoides, assembly GCF_002162155.2. Lineage (NCBI taxonomy): Eukaryota > Viridiplantae > Streptophyta > Magnoliopsida > Poales > Poaceae > Triticum > Triticum dicoccoides. The sequence continues at coordinate 137,182,404 of NC_041390.1, forward strand.
GGCAGCCTCACACAGCAGCGAACCAGTGAACCCTCGTACTCCTCTACGCGTGGGCATCCACTGCCGCGTCTTCCCAGGCTCCGTGTCGTCCCCTTCCTAGGCCTCGCCGTCGTCCACCGCCCTGGTTCCCTCGGTGCGGTGTGGTCAACGTGATCAAGGAACGGCTTCCATCGGACGTGGACTGTACGTGGAGAGGCTGACAGCTGGGTCCACGGCCGCAGCAAGGAAGTGCCTCCTTATTACGTGAAAAATAATTATTCCTCCACCTGACAGCGGGGACCCACCAAACGGGCCACCGTATTTCGCGAAAAAAAACATTTACCCCTGACTGCTGGGACCCACCAGCTACATCTTTGCATGCAAGGAAGTGCGTCCGGGCAAAAAAAACGATTCGCCCCCTGACTCCTAGGACCCACCAGCTACGTCTTCGCAGGCAAGGAAGTGCCTGACTGTCGGGACCCACCTGGTCGAAGCGTACGTAGGGTTGTCATTCTGGTCGCGAAAGTGTACGTACATATATACTGGTGGATGTAGAGGCGTGCACGTGTCGTAGTAGAGGCGCGTACCGCCTCGTAGTAGAGGCAGGCATGTAGCATGTACACGTACGTACAGCAGCCAGGGTGCAAGAAAGAAAATACGGCCATGTATGTGTACATACGGGCGGGGTCTCGAACGCCTACTCGCGCATATGTACGCCAGGGCTCGTGTACATGGCTAGGTCGGAACGGAGAAATAGCGTCGTCGTCGTGTTCATGGGGAGGCAACGGAATGCGTCGCGTTCATGGGGAGGCAATGGAATGCTTCGTGTTCATCGGGATACAACGGAACGCGTGGGAGCCAACCGGCTGGGTCGGAACGGAATGCATGGTCGTGTTCATCAGGAGGGCTTGGACGGAACAGGCGATGGAAACGAGGTTTGGTGTATCGCACAATGGAGGAAACGGACCTCCTACGTTCGGAACGGGGTCCTGTTGATCGGGAGGGGTCTGGCGTACCGCAAAATGGAGGAAACGGACCTCCTACGGTCGAAACGGGGGTCCTGTTGATCGGGAGGGGTGTGGCGTACCGCAAAACGGTTGAAACGGGGGTCCTGTTGATCAGGAGGGGTGTGGCGTACCGCAAAATGGACGAAACGGACCTCTTCGGTCGAAACAGGGGTCCTGTTCATCGGGAGGGGTGTGGCGTACCGCAAAACGAGACTCCACGGGATATTGTTCATCTCCACCGTCGACCTCCTCCAGCCTCCACGGGCTACCATCGACCTCCTCCAGCCTCCACGGGCTCCTGTTCATCTAGCCTCCACCGCGCGCTACTCCACCGGCTACTGTTCAACCACCCCTCCATGGGCACCCCTCCACCATCTACTGTTCATCCAGCCCTCCACACCACGGGGTCCTATTCAACCACCCCTACACGGGCACCCCTCCACCGTCTACTGTTCATCCAGCCCTCCACACCACGGGGTCCTGTTCATCC
>NC_041390.1:137184329-137228989 GCF_002162155.2 Triticum dicoccoides
GATCGGCTTCAGTTAGCAGCAATAGCAAAGGAATCGCTCGATCGGGTTCAGTTAATAGCCATCGATCGATCTCTCAGGTTCAGTAACGGGTAGCCTGCAGTGTAATCGCTCGAGTTCAGTTAGAGCCCAACGCCTCGCTCGGGTTCAGTTAGAGCCAACGCCTCACACACACGCGCGTACATGTACGAGAGAAACGCGCATCACTCGGCCCCCGACATCCCACCGTAATCGGGAACTCACCGAAATTTTCCTCGCCCTCGCTTCTACCACAGTTTTTTTTGTCATGGACGGCCCAAAGAATGTCATGCAGCTGCGTCTCCGGCCTGCCCAGGACGAAAATCCCATTTTCTATGATGATTTTTTGTCATAGAAGTAGGAGCCCACCACATCTATGATGATACCGGGTTTGTCACAATTATCGTCATAGAAGTGTCATATGTATGACAGAAAAAAAAATCGTTCAGCCCAAAATGTCACGGATGTCTTTTTTTTGTAGTGAAAGAGCATTTTGTTACGAGAAAGTTATTTGTCCCTAGGCAATTGATAACTAGACCGGTAAACATTATTGCAATTTTATTTGAAGGAGAGGCATAAGCTAACATACTTTCTCTACTTGGATCATATGCACTTATGATTGGAACTCTAGCAAGCATCCGCAACTACTAAAGATCATTAAGGTAAAACCCAACCATAGCATTAAAGCATCAAGTCCTCTTTATCCCATACGCAACAACCCCCTTACTCGGGTTTGTGTTTCAGTCACTCACGCAGCCCACTATAAGCGAATCATAAACGTATTGCAACACCCTACAGCGGGAACCCCTCATGCTTGCGCGACACGGAGAGCACCATAGGATAGCACCAATAATAAAACATGCAACTCAAACCAATCACAATCATCAAATAACCCATAGGACAAAACGGATCTACTCAAACATCATAGGATAGCCATACATCATTGGGAAATAATATATAGCGTTGAGCACCATGTTTAAGTAGATATTACAACGGGTAAGAGAGAGGTTACACCGCTGCATAGAGGGGGGAAGAGTTGGTGATGATGGCGGTGAAGTTGTTGGTGAAGATTGCGGTGATGATGATGGCCACCGGTGGCACTCCGGTGCCACCGGAAGCGAGGAGGAGAGAGCCCCCCTCCTTCTTCTTCTTCCTTGACCTCCTCCCTAGATGGAGAAGGGTTTCCCCTCTGGTCCATGGCCTCCATGGCGTGGGAGGGGCGAGATATTATCTTTCTTGTGGCGAAAGAAGGGCGTCAATTGCCTTACGGGGTGGCCACGAGGGTCAGGGGTGCGCCCAGGGGGTGGGACGCGCCCCCTGCCTCGTGCCTCCCTTGGGCACCGTCTCGCATGGATTTTTCTTCCCAAAAATCATATATATTCCAAAAAAAATCTTCGTCAATTTTTATCCCGTTTGGAATCCGTTTGATATGGATATTCTGTGAAACAAAAAACATGCAACAAACAGAAACTGGCACTGGGCACTGGATCAATATGTTAGTCCCAAAAATAGTATAAAAAGTTGCCAAAAGTATATGAAAGTTGTAGAATATTGGCATGGAACAATCAAAAATTATAGATACGACGGAGACGTATCAGAGATCACGCTCAAGTCCCACGCACCTACACAAACAAATAAGAACCTCACAACCAACGCGATAAAGGGGTTGTCAAGCCCTTCACGGTCACTTACGAGAGTGAGATCTGATAGATATGATAAGATAATAGTTTTTGTATTTTTATGATAAAGAGAAATAAAGATGCAAAGTAAAATAAACAGCAAAGGAAATAACTAAGTATTGGAAGATTAATATGATGGAAGATAGACCCGGGGCCATAGGTTTCACTAGTGGCTTCTCTCAGGAGCATAAGTATTACGGTGGGTAAACGAATTACTGTCGAGCAATTGATAGAATTGAGCATAGTTATGAGAATATCTAGGTATGTTCATGTATATAGGCATCACATCCGAGACAAGTAGACCGAAATGATTCTGCATCTACTACTATTACTCCACACATCGAGCGCTATCCAGCATGCATCTAGAGTATTAAGTTCATAAGAACAGAGTAATGCTTTAAGGAAGATGACATGATGTAGAGGGATAAACTCATGCAATATGATATAAACCCCATATTTTTATCCTCGATGGCAACAATACAATACGTGTCGGTTCCCTTTCTGTCACTGGGATCGAGCACCGCAAGATTGAACCCAAAGCTAAGCACTTCTCCCATTGCAAGAAAGATCAATCTAGTACTTGCAAATATAAACCAATCATACATAAAAGAATTTAGAGGAGAATCAAATATTGTTCATAGATAATCTGGATCATAAACCCACAATTCATCGGATCTCGACAAACACACCGCAAAAGGAGATTACATTGAATAGATATCCAAGAAGATCGAGGAGAACTTTGTATTGAGATCCAAAGAAAGAGAAGAACCCATCTAGCTAATAACTATGGACCCGTAGGTCTGAAGTAAACTACTCACACATCGCCGGAGAGGCCATGGAGTTGATGTAGAGACCCTCCGTGATCAATGCCCCCTCCGGCGGAGCTTCAGAAAAGGCCCCAAGATGGGATCTCTTGGGTACAGAAGGTTGCTTCGGTGGAATTAGGTTTTCGTGGTGCTCCTGGATGTTTGGGGGTACGTGGATATATATAGGAGGAGGAAGTACGTCGATGGAGCAACGGAGGGCCCACGAGGGTGGAGGGCGCGCCCCCTGCCTCGTGCCTTCCTCCCTTGTTTCTTGATGCCCACTCCAAGTCTCCTGGATCACGTTTGTTGAAAAAATCACGTTCCCGAAGGTTTCATTCCGTTTGGACTCCGTTTGGTATTCCTTTTCTTTGAAACCCTAAAATAGGCAAAAAAACAGCAATTTGGGCTGGGCCTCCGGTTAGTAGGTTAGTCCCAAAAATGATGTAAAAGTGTAAAATAAAGCCCATTGACATCCAAAATAGATAATATAATAGCATGGAGAAATCAAAAATTATAGATACGTTGGAGACGTATCAAACATTACATCCCGATTTGCACTTAATCTATGTGGATGAAGTGTGTGGATTATTTAAGCTTGCAGGTATGCCCGAGGATGTTATCAAGAAGAAGGTTTTCCCTTTATATTTGAAGGGAGATGCATTGACATGGTATAGGCTATGTGATGATATGGGATCATGGGACTATAAGCGATTGAAATTGGAATTTCACCAGAAGTTTTATCCTATGCATCTTGTTCATCGTGATCACAATTATATATATATATATATATATATATATATATATATATATATATATATATATATATATATATATAATGTTTGGCCTCGCGAAGGAAAAAGCGTCGCTCAAGCTTGGGGGAGGGTTAAGTCAATGTTATACTCATGCCCCAATCATGAGCTCTGAAGAGAAATGATTATTCAAAAAATTTATGCTCGGCTTTCTGTTAGTAATCGCTCCATGCTCGATACTTCTTGTACTGGATCTTTTATGCTGAAGACTATTGAATTCAAATGGGATTTATTGGAAATAATTAAATGCAACTCTGAAGATTGGGACCTCGACAAACGTAAGGAGTCAGGTATAACACCTAAGTTTGATTGTGTTAAATCTTTTATGGATACCGATGCCTTTCATGAATTTAGCACTAAATATGGACTTGACTCTGAGATAGTAGCTTCTTTCTGTGAATCCTTTGCTACTCATGTTGATCTCCCTAAGGAGAAGTGGTTTAAATTAATCCTCCTATTGAAGTAAAAGCAGTTGCACCTATTAAAGTTGAAGAAAAGACTATTACTTATGATGATCCTGTTGTTCCTGCTGCTTATATTGAGAAACCACCTTTCCCTGTTAGAATAAAGAATCATGCTAAAGCTTCAACTGTGGTTAACAAAAGTAATATTAAGACACCTAAACCTCCCGAGCAAATTAAAGTTGAACCTAGTATTGCTATGGTTAAAGATCTCTTGGCCGATAATATTGATGGGCATGTTATTTACTTTTGCAATGAAGCTGCTAGAATTGCTAGACCTGATGCTAAAAATAAACATAGACCTAATGTAGGCATGCCTGTTATTTCTGTTAAAATAGGAGATCATTGTTATCATGGCTTATGTGATATGGGTGCTAGTGCAAGTGCAATACCTCATTCCTTATACAAAGAAATTATGCATGATATTGCACCTGCTGAGGTAGAAGATATCAATGTTACCATTAAACTTGCCAATAGAGATACTATTTCACCGATTGGGATTGTTAGAGATGTTGAAGTCTTATGTGGGAAAGTTAAATATCCTGCTGATTTTCTTGTTCTTGGTTCCCCACAAGATGACTTTTGTCCCATTATATTTGGTAGACCCTTCTTGAATACTATTAATGCTAAGATAGACTGCAATAAGGATATTGTTTCTGTTGGTTTGGGGATATATCTCTTGAGTTTAATTTTGCTAAGTTCCGTAGACAACCCCATGATAAAGAATTGCCTAGTAAAGATGAAATTATTGGTCTTGCTTCTATTGTCGTGCCTCCTACTGATCCTTTAGAACAATATTTGCTAGACCATGAAAATGATATGTTTATGAATGAAAGAAGGGAAATAGATGAAGTATTCTTTAAATAGGGATCTATTCTGAAACACAACTTGCCTGTTGAAATCCTAGGGAATCCTCCTCCACCCAAGGGTGATCCCATGTTTGAGCTTAAACCATTGCCCGGTACTCTAAAATATGCTTATCTTGATGAAAAGAAGATATATCCTATTATTATTAGTGCTAACCTTTCAGAGCATGAAGAAGAGATATTATTGAAAACTCTGAAGAAGCACCGTGGTGCTATTGGATATACTCTTGATGATCTTAAGGGCATTAGTTCCACTTTATGTCAACACAAAATAAATTTGGAGAAAGAAGCCAAACCAGTTATTGATCATCAATGACGGCTAAATCCTAAGATGAAAGAAGTGGTAAGAAAGGAAATATTAAAGCTCCTTGAAGCAGGTATAATTTATCCCGTTGCTGATAGTCAGTGGGTAAGTCTTGTCCATTGTGTCCCAAAGAAGGGAGGTATTACTGTCATTCCTAATGATAAAGATGAATTAATTCTGCAAAGAATTATTATAAGTTATAGAATGGTAATTGATTTCCGCAAATTAAACAAGGCTACTAAAAAGATCATTACCCTTTGCCCTTTATTGATCAAATGCTAGAAAGATTATCCAAACATACACACTTTTGCTTTCTAGATCGTTACTCTGGTTTCTCTCAAATACATGTGTTAGCTGATGATCATGAAAAGACTATTTTACTTGCCCTTTTGGTACCTTTGCTTATAGACGTATGCCTTTTGGTTTATGTAATGCACATGCTACCTTTCAAAGATGCATGATGGCTATATTCTCTGACTTTTGTGAAAAGATCTGTGAAGTTTTCATGGATGATTTTTCCGTTATGGATCCTCTTTTGATGATTGCTTGAGCAACCTTGATCGAGTTTTGCATAGATGTGAAGAAACTAACATTGTCTTGAATTGGGAAAAGTGCCACTTTATGGTTAATGAAGGTATTGTCTTGGGGCATAAAATTTCTGAAAGAGGTATTGAAGTTGACAAAGCTAAGGTTGATGCTATTGAAAAGATGTCGTGTCCCAAGGACATCAAAGGTATAATAAGTTTCCTTGGTCATGCTGATTTTTATAGGAGGTTCATTAAGGACTTCTCAAAAATGTCTCGGCCTCTGACTAACCTATTACAAAAAGATATTCCTTTTGTCTTTGATGATGATTGTGTAGAAGCATTTGAAATACTTAAGAAAGCTTTGATTTCTGCACCTATTGTTCAGCCACCTGATTGGAATTTACCCTTTGAAATTATGTGTGATGCTAGTGATTATGCCGTAGGGGCTGTTCTAGGGCAAAGAGTTGATAAAAAATTAAATGTTATTCAATATGCTAGTAAAACTCTAGACAATGCCCAGAGAAATTATGCTACTACTGAAAAAGAATTCTTAGCAGTTGTATTTGCTTGTGATAAGTTTAGACCTTATATTGTTGATTCTAAAGTAACTATTCACACTGACCATGCTGCTATTAAATATCTTATGGAAAAGAAAGATACTAAACCTAGACTTATTAGATGGGTTCTCTTGCTACAAGAATTCGATTTGCATATTATTTATAGAAAGGGAGTTGAGAATCCCGTTGCAGACAACTTGTCTAGGTTAGAGAATGTTCTTGATGACCCACTACCTATTGATGATAGCTTTCTTGATGAACAATTAAATGTCATAAATGCTTCTCATAGTGCTCCATGGTATGCTGATTATGCTAATTATATTGTTGCTAAATTTACACCACCTAGTTTCACATACCAGCAAAAGAAAAAGTGTTTCTATGATTTAAGACATTACTTCTGGGATGACCCACATCTTTATAAAGAATGAGTAGATGGTGTCATTAGACGTTGTGTACCTAAGCATGAACAGGAACAGATCCTACGTAAGTGTCACTCCGAAGCTTATGGAGGACACCATGCTGGAGATAGAACTGCACATAATGTATTGCAATCCGGTTTTTATTGGCCTACTCTCTTCAAGGATGCCCGTAAGTTTGTCTTATCTTGTGATGAATGTCAAAGAATTGGTAATATTAGTAGACGTCAAGAAATGCCTATGAATTATTCACTTGTTATTGAACCATTTGATGTTTGGGGCTTTGATTATATGGGACCTTTTCCTTCCTCTAATGGGTATACACATATTTTAGTTGATGTTGATTACGTTACTAAGTGGGTAGAAGCTATTCAACTAGTAGTGCTGATCATAACACCTCTATTAAGATGCTTAAAGAAGTTATTTTTTGAGGTTTGGAGTCCCCAGATATTTAATGACTGATGGTGGTTCACATTTTATTCATGGTGCCTTCCGCAAAATGCTTGCTAAGTATGATGTTAATCATAGAATTGCATCTCCGTATCATCCACAGTCTAGTGGTCAAGTAGAACTTAGCAATAGAGAGCTTAAATTAATTTTGCAAAAGACTGTTAATAGATCTAGAAATAATTGGTCCAAGAAACTTGATGATGCACTATGGGCTTATAGAACTGCATATAAAAATCCTATGGGTATGTCTCCCTATAAAATGGTTTATGGTAAAGCATGTCGCTTACCTCTTGAATTAGAACATAATGCATATTGGGCCATTAAAGAGCTCAACTATGACTTCAAACTTGCCGGTGAGAAGAGGTTATTTGACATCAACTCACTTGATGAATGGAGAACCCAGGCTTATGAAAATGCCAAACTGTTCAAAGAAAAAGTTAAAAGATGGCATGATAAAAGGATACAAAAACGTGAGTTCAATGTAGGTGATTATGTATTGTTATACAACTCTCGTTTAAGATTTTTTGCAGGCAAACTTCTCTCTAAATGGGAAGGTCCTTACGTCATCGAGGAGGTCTATTGTTCCAGTGCCATAAAAATCAACAACTTCAAAGGCACAAATCCGAAGGTGGTGAACGGTTAAAGAATCAAACATTATATCTCAGGTAATCCTATAAATGTTGAAAGTAATGTTATTGAAACCGTAACCCCAGAGGAATACATAAGGGACACTTTCCAGAACGTCTCAGACTCCGAAAAGGAATAGGTACGTGGTACGGTAAGTAAACCGACTCCAAAACTGTTCTAATGGCATTTTTTCTCCGTTTTGGAATATTTAAGAAAATATGAAAATAAGAAGCAGACCGGAAAGGACACGAGGCCTCCATGAGGGTGGAAGGCGCGCCTCGCTGCCTCGTGGGCACCTCGTGTGCTCTCTGGACTCCATTTTCTTGCACGATACTTCTTTTGCTCCGTAAAAATTCATTATATAATCTCCTGAAGGTTTTGACCATCGTATCACGCAAATATCTCTTGTCTTTGTTTCAAGCTGTTTTCTGACAGATCTAGGTCGCCATGTCGTCTTCAAGTGCCCCCAAGGACAAGTTCTTCGAGAAGGTCATCAACCCCTACCTCGCAGAGGTGCTGCAACACCCACAAACCATTGAGATACATGAGGGGTTGTTGCACATACACGATGTGTAGGGACCAATGAGGACCAGAAGCGTGGAGACAAGGCTTGAGGCAATGGAGCAACAAGTTTTCAAGTGCCAGGAGATGGTGGAGCGTGGACTCGACTCCAATCACATAATGATCACGGAGTTCACCAACAACCACAAGCTGGACGCCAAGGACATTGGGGAGGCCATCTTCAAGCTTCACGAGAAAATCGAGCGCCTCCAAGCCCAGATCTATGACCTGCAAAACCAAAACTGTGAGTATAAATATAGATTCAAGGGGATGAGTTTGGCTGCAGATTTGAGGATCTCGGAGACTCGATCATCCTTCTATGATGGTGAGCCTATGCCTTGGGAGATGGACGACAAGCCTACATCATCAACAACTCCTTCATCACCACCTCCGAGGAAGGAAACATAAACACATGGGTATGGGCACTCCCCTTGGCAACTACCAAGCTTGGGGGAGTGCCCCGGTATCGTATCACCATCACTTTTATCTTTACCGTTTTTCTTAGTTCGATCCTTTTGATAATATCTTGATCAAGTAGAATAAAGTTTTAGTATGATCTAGTTGTGAGTTTTGCTTTATGATCTTCTTATGTAATCGAGTCCGTGAGCTATATATAATAAAGATTAGTGTTGAGTCAAGGGCTTGACTATTTTGCTATGATCTTGAGGGAATAAAATAAAAGAGAAGAAATAAAAAGAAACAAAGAGATCATATGGATCTGATGGAGTGTAATGACTTCACATATAAAGAGTATGATGAATAAAAGTTGTTGAGAGTTGACAAACATAGTTTTGGTCATCGCTGCAATTTATAGGAAGTAATAAAGAAAGAGAGGTTCACATATAAATATACTATCTTGGACATCTTTTATGATTGTGAGCACTCAATGAAGTATGACATGTTAAAGAGTTGACGTTGGATAAGGAAGACAACGTAATGGGTTATGTTTTCTTACATCTGAGATAAATTATATTGTCATGGATCATCCAACATGTTGAGCTTACCTTTCCCTCTCATGCTAGCCAATTTCTTTGCACGAAGTAGAAATACTACTTGTGCTTCCAAATATCCCTAAAGCCAGTATTTCCATGAGAGTCCACCATATCTACCTATGGATTGAGTAAGATCCATCAAGTAAGTTGTCATCGGTGCAAGCAATAAAAAAAGCTCTCTAAATATGTATGACTTATTAGTGTGGAGAAAATAAGCTTTATACGATCTTGTGATATGGAAGAAATAAAAGCGACGGACTGCATAATAAAGGTCCATATCACAAGTGGCAATATAAAGTGACGTTCTTTTGCATTAAGATTTCATGCATCCAACTATAAAAGCGCATGACAACCTCTGCTTCCCTTTGCGAAGGGCCTATCTTTTATTCTTGTCTTATACTTCATGCAAAAAGTCATGGTGATATTTACCTTTCCTTTTTACATTTTATCCTTTGGCAAGCACAGTGTGTTGGAAAGATCCTGATATATATAGCTAATTGGATGTGAGTTTTCATGAACTATTATTGTTGACATTACCGCTGAGGTAAAACGTTGGGAGGCAAAACTATAAGCCCCTATCTTTCTCTGTGTCCGATTAAAACTTCATACCCATAAATATTGTGTGAGTGTTAGCAATTGTGAAAGACAAAAAGATGGTTGAGTATGTGGACTTGCTGAAAAGCTCTTATATTGACTCTTTCCTATATTATGATAAATTGCAATTGCCCCAATGACTGAGATTAGAGTTGTTGGTTCTCAATGAAGTTTATGATTCATACTTGAAATTGTGATTGAATTGTTACTTTAGCATAAGAGATCATATGACAATATATATATATATATATATATATATATATATATGTGTGTGTGTGTGTGTGTGTGTGTGTGTGTGTGTGTGTGTGTTGCTGCTCTAAGAATGATCATGATGCCCTCATGTCCGTATTTTATTTTATCGACACCTCTATCTCCAAACATGTGGACATATTTTTTTTGATTTCGGCTTTCTCTTCAGGACAAGCGAGGTCTAAGCTTGGGGGAGTTGATACGTCCATTTTGCATCATGCTTTTATATCGATATTTATTGCATTATGGGCTGTTATTACACATTATGTCACAATACTTATGCCTATTCTCTCTTATTTTACAAGGTTTACATGAATAGGGAGAATGTCGACAGCTGGGATTCTGGGCTGGAAAAGGAGCAAATATTAGAGACCTATTCTGCACAGCTCCAAAAGTCCTAAAACTTCACGGAAGTTATTTCTAGAATATATAAAAAATATTGGGAGAAAGAAGTTCCAGAGGGGGCCCACACCCTGGCCACGAGGGTGGGGGCGCGCCCTACCCCCCTGGGCGCGCCCCCTGCCTTGTGGGCTCCCTGGTGGCCCTCCGATGCCCATCTTTTGATATATGAGGTCTTTTGTCCGAGAAAAAATAATAAGCAATCTTTGGGGAAGAAACTCCGCCGCCACCAGGTGGAACCTTGGCGGAACCGATCTAGGGCTCCAGCAGAGATGTTCCCAGGGAAACTTCTCTTCGGGAGGGGGAAATCATCACCATCGTCATCATCAACGATCCTCTCATCGGGAGGGGGTCAATCTCCATCGACATCTTCACCAGCACCATCTCATCTCAAACCCTAGTTCATCTCTTGTATCCAAACCTCAGATTGGTACCTCGGGGTTGGTAGTACTGTTGATTACTCCTTGTAGTTGATGCTAGTTGGTTTATTTGGTGGAAGATCATATGTTCAGATCCATCATGCATATTAATACCCCTCTGATTATGAACATGAATATGCTTTGTGAGTAGTTACGTTTGTTCCTGAGGACATGGGAGAAGTCTTGCTATAAGTAGTCATGTGAATTTGGTATTCGTTCGAAATTTTGATGAGATGTATGTTGTCATCCCTCTAGTGGTGTCATGTGAACGTCGACTACATGACACTTCACCATTGTTTGGGCCTAAAGGGAGGCATTGGGAAGTAATAAGTAGATGATGGGTTGCTAGAGTGACAGAAGCTTAAACCCTAGTTTATGCGTTGCTTCGTAAGGGGCGGATTTGGATCCATATGTTTCATGCTATGGTTAGGTTTACCTTAATACTTATGTTGTAGTTGTGGATGCTTGCAATGGAGGTTAATCATAAGTGGGATTCTTGTCCAAGTAAGGACATGTGACGCCCAAGACCGGAGCTTCAGATGCCTTCCAGGCTTTCCGAGTTTCGTTGTGTGTTTTGTTTTTGCTTGTTGCATTCATCATTGCATCGTGTGCATTGCATCATGTCATCATGCCATCATGTCATTTTTTACCTCAACTAAATAAAGGGAATGGATCTTTGATCCATTTAAATCGAGGGAATTCACATGGTGATTCTGTTTATAACATATCCTCCCGATATTAGGGAGCTATATTAAATATTCCATTTTTGGAATCACCGATAAACACACTTGCAAATAATCACATGCCTTTTCCCGCTTCAAGTTTGGTCCCCAAACTTTGCCCATATTTTCTTTCATCGCTTTCCCAATCTCCACAAAAATTCCGAACATTTTTGACTCTCCAAAAATGTTTTCCTAATTCAACTTATTTGAATCACATTCAAATATGTTCATATGCAATCCTTCCAAAACGGTGTCAAATGTATTTTTTTCTTGGATCAATCTCATTTTGTGAGCCCTGGAAAAATTGGCCTCCTGCACAAATTCTTTCTCTATCTCTTTCTTTCGCCCCTTTTCTTTCTTTGTTGTTTTTCTGAAAGAAAATGGCAGAGAGGATATTGTTTTTTAAAAGAGAGAGAGGAGGGAAGCCAGCCTAGCTGGGCCTCCCAACCATCTACGCCTAGGCCCATCAGTGCCCGATCCATTCTAAACCCTAGTGCAGGGAGAGAGCCCATCTCCTCGATCCCCCTCCTCCTCCTTCGTCCCTCTTTCCTTGCGCCGCCAGAAGCCCCCACGACCGAACCTTCCTCTCCCTCGATCCCATCTCTTCATTCTCCTGCGCCGCATCTACAGACAGAGGGAGAGCAAGAGCAACTCTCCGGTCCGCCGCCGCCCTGGGCGCGTGACCACGCCAACCCCGCGTCCTTGCCTCTGACGACCGTCGCCGCTCCGTGCACCCTGGCCATCCTCCTGCACCGCCCGTCGCCATCAACTCCTCTGGTCGCCGCGTCCTCCCTCTCCTCCTTCGCCAGCGAGCCAACGCTCGCCTCCTGCTCGCCTCGCCATGGCGTGCTCCCGACCAGGCGCCACTCCACATCCGGAGTGCCCCTGCTCCCTTTTCCTCCTCGCTGCTGCTCGGCGCCTCATCAGCGAGCTCCTCCGTCTCCTCCTTCGTCAGTTTCCCTGTTGGGCCCCTCTTCCTCCGCGCCATCTTCGTCGAGCACCAGGAGCTCGACCTCGTGCCCTCACTGCTGCACTGCCACACCACGGCAACCGCGCCCTGCTGCCGCTGCTCTTCTGCACTCTGTCATCCGCGACCACCAGGGGGCTGCCGCTCGCCTCACACCCCTGCTGCAGGCGACTGGGGCTGCTGGAGCATGTCCGTCGTCGACCTCCTCGGCCAACCGGGTCGTGCCATCCCTTCGTCGCGGCCTCTTCTGCATTAGGCCGTGACCAACCCCGCATTGACTTCCCTGGCATCGTCTTCCGCGAGCACAACAACTACAAGCCATGCTGCCTTCGGTTGCAGCCGGTTTGTTTGTCATGTTGGACACCGACGCCCGCAGATTTTGGACGCGCCAAGTTCCGTTGCAAAATGTTCAACTACATCCTATGTGGATTTCAACAAGTTCCACGATGTCCGTCGATCGCCAAGTACCCCTTCGGATACGCAAGTCCCTCGAAGGTTCACCGATGCCAAGTACCACACGGAAAAGCCATGTTCCCCTACACGGGAAGACGCCAAGACCGTTTCGGGATTCACCAAGTACCGCTACCGATGGCTCGAACATCTACGAAACGTGTACCGCTACCATCGCAAGAATCGAGACCGACAAGTCCGAAGATGCAAGTACCACTCCGAAACATGTACCACTACCGTCGCCGAGATCATGAGAACCTCTACCGTCGACCCTAGAGCATGCGAGAACGACTACTTCCACTACCGCCGTCGCGAGAACGCCTACTTCCCTCTATGAACGAGAACCGTCCCATTTGCATGCTTTAAAGGTATACCACTGAGACGACGCCCGTGGATGAATGCTTGCGATGTATGAGTTGGACCGTGTGTTGCTCCGTGTCTGAGTTGTTCGTTGCACGAAGCCCCTCTTTTGCCTTATCGTCGTCCCGTGGGAACCCGGTAGTCGGGAGCACCCCACCATCTTGCTCAACTTGCTCACGCCCTATCTTTTTCACCGGCACCTCAATCGAGTTACCGAAACTGATATGTTGCCGTGGCATCATTTTTGGATTCGTTGCCGTGGCACCCTTTCTTTCCACCACAGTGACAAATGCTTCATAATGCTCTTGTCAACTTTTAACAAAAATGGCATAAAGTTGAACATGTCATCCGCATCATGTTAACAACATCAAGAATGTTTAAATTGTTGTTGCAATAAATTACTAATGCATATGGGGATTTACCGGATTCGTTGTTTGTTATATCCGGTCCCATTTAAATTGTTTAGATGGTGTAGTTTGGTCATGCTTCACCTCTTGCCATGTTAACCAACATTTAATATTGTTGAGTACCTAACCGGGAGTGAACCAAATAATTGATGTGGTGTTCTGTCAAGATGCAACTCGTTGCATATTGGGCTCCACTTAACTTGTAGTTGTGTTTGTGCACTTTGCCATGCCCTGCCTAATTAAACCGGACATGCATCATACTTGGTTGCGCATCATGCCATGTTGATATGATGGTTGTTTACTATGTTGTTTGCTTCTTTCCGGATTGCTTCCCGTGGTAGCTTCGGTTTTCATTTCGGAGTTGTGAGGATCCGTTCGACTCCGTCTGTTTGTCTTCTTCATGGACTCGTTCTTCTTCCATGCGGGATTTCAGGCAAGATGACCATACCCTCGAAATCACTTCTATCTTTGCCTGCTAGTTGCTTGCTCTATTGCTATGCCTATGCCGCGATACCTACCACTTGCTTATCATGCCTCCCATATTGCCATGTCAAACCTCTAACCCACCTTGTCCTAGCAAACCGTTGTTTGGCTATGTTACCGCTTTGCTCAGCCCCTCTTATAGAGTTGTTAGTTGTAGGTGAAGATTGGAGTTTGTTCCGTGTTGGAACATGTTTATTGTTGGGTTATCACTATTATATCTTGTCTACTTTAATGCATCTATATACTTGGTAAAGGGTGGAAGGCTCGGCCTTATGCCTGGTGTTTTGTTCCACTCTTGCTGCCCTAGTTTCTGTCATACCGGTGTTATGTTCCTTGATTTTGCGTTCCTTACGCGGTTGGGTTATAATGGGAACCCCTTGACAGTTCGCTTTGAATAAAACTCCTCCAGCAAGGCCCAACCTTGGTTTTACCATTTGCCACCTAAGCCTTTTTCCCTTGGGTTCTGCAGACTCAAGGGTCATCTTTATTTAAACCCCCGGGCCAGTGTTCCTCTGGGTGTTGGTCCAAAGTAGAGCACCGTGCAGGGCCATCCCTTGGCAACTTGGGTTACGTCGGCTCATGTACGCTTAGCTTATCCGGTGTGCCCTGAGAACGAGATATGTGCAGCTCCTATCGAGATTTGTCGGCACAGCGGGTGGTCTTGCTGGTCTTGTTTTACCATTGTCGAAATGTCTTGTAACCGGAATTCCGAGTCTGATCGGGTCATCCTGGGAGAAGGAATATCCTTCGTTGACCGTGAGAGCTTGTGATGGGCTAAGTTGGGACACCCCTGCAGTGTTATGAACTTTCGAAAGCCGTGCCCATGGTTATGGGCAGATGGGAATTTGTTAATGTCCGGTTGTAGAGAACTTGACACTTAACTTAATTAAAATGCATCAACCGCATGTGTAGCCGTGATGGTCTCTTTCCGGCGGAGTCCGGGAAGTGAACACGGTTCTTGTGTTATGCTTGAATGTAAGTAGTTTCAGGATCACTTCTTGATCACTTCTAGTTCACGATCGTGCTATGCCTTTCTCTTCTTGCTCTCATTTGCGTAAGTTAGCCACCATTTATGCTAGTGCTTGCTGCAGCTCCACCTCATAACTTTTCCTACCCATAAGCTTAAATAGTCTCGATCACGAGGGGGTGAGATTGCTGAGTCCCCGTGACTCACAGATTACTTCAAACAGTTGCAGGTGCCAATGATACCAGTGTAGGTGACGCAACTGAGCTCAGATGGGAGCTCGATGAAGATCGTGTTTGTTGTGTTGTTTCGTTTCAAGTTGATCAGTAGTGGAGTGTAGTCGGGGCGATCGGGGATCTGTAGCATTAGGGGTGGTCTTCTTTTATTTTGGTTCCGCAGTCAGACCTTGATTGTATCTGAATGATGTAATGCTTTATTCATGTATTGTGTGAAGTGGCGATTGTAAGCCAACTTTGTACCTCTTTCTTATTCAGTACATGGGATGTGTAAAGATTACCCCTCTTGCGACATTGCCTGCAATGCGGTTATGCCTCTAAGTCATGCTCCGACACGTGGGAGATATAGCCACATCGTGGGTGTAACCAGTTGGTAATCAGAGCCTTCCCCGACTTAGGAGCCCCTGCTTGATCGAATCGCTGGCGTTGTTGAGTCCAGAAAAATGTTTTGAGTCTTTTAGGATTATATATATATATCAGAGAGTAGGATTCTTTTTACTCCTCAGTCCCTTCATCGCTCTGGTGAGGCCTCCTGACGTAGAGTTTTGACTCTTCTCTCCTCAAATTTCATGAATTTTTTTAGGATCACGCGGGTATCTTGGAATCGTTCCGATGGTTTTGTGACGAGAACATTGTCCTTGGTGCCTCCTGACATTTAGGGATTGTGGCAGTGTCCCGGGGAGTTGAGCTCCGAGGTGTTGTCGTCACAATTTTATCATTGCAGTTCTGGAATACCTGAGTTTCGCCGACATCGAAAATCTCTTTTATGCAGTTGTTGGTGATATAACCTCGACGCCACCCAGTACTGGGGCGGGAGTTCAGGAGTATTGCCATAACTCGTATAACGGATGCTTTTTGAAGGTTGAGGTAAACGATTTTCGAAGGTTTCTTGGTTATGTGTTGAAGGATGGATATAGCTGGATGTAGGATTTGTTAGTTTTGGGTGAGATATTATGCTTCCCCTGTATCCCCAACACCTGATTGCATAACCAGAAAGTTTCGGGAGTTTATAAGTGGGAATTCAAGTAGCTCCTAGGATATCTTTCTGACAGATGCATGATATGAGATTGGGGTTCGACATCTAGTGGTCCGCCTATCCACGGTTGGTTTTACAGTGGTCTCATTGTGTCTTAAAGAGTCCTTGGCTATGCTGACTCGGGGACGCTTCGTATGTCATGTGCACTGCCTTGTACATGATGGTGTTGTACGATCGAGCCCGTGTGGGCCCCACCAGGAAAACTTCGGACGAAATCACTATCATATGTTTGTTCCGGCTTATTTTGCAAGCCAATCCTTTGTTTTGTTTTTTCACTTATGGTATTTGAGCTGCTTCAATGTCAAGTGTTGATTCCATACCTTTCCTAAGTGGTGTTCTCATATTTCTATGTCAATACTAATCCTTCATGATAATCGAGATTGTCATGTCAATCCTTTTCAACCGGCGTGTTTTTCTCTTCAAGTGGATTCGATCATTTCAACATCCCCAAGATTACCTCTCGGTTTTCCCAACGTTATTCATTTCATCCATCCCAAATTGTCTTTGTTTTCCCGCCCTCCCACCCTTTTTCTTCAAGGACTCAGATTTCTTATTCGAGTATCCATCTTATGGATGTGAAGTCTCTCCATTCGTTTCCATCAATCTTCTTATACGGTGATTCTCAGAAAGTTACTAACGGAGCTTCAAGTTCATCATTCTTCGTTCTTTTCCTTCTCCGGTGGATTAAATTCAAGCTTTGTTGATCATATCCTTTCCCCGTTTCAATGTTTTCTCATGTCGGTGCACCTCTTAATAATCCACTTCTCGCTATTCAATTGTTCCGGAGTTTTGAAGATATCTTAGAAGATTCATGGTTACATTCTCGATCCATTCAAGTTCTTTTGAGGTTGTTATCTTATTCAAGCTATTTAATTCAACCGGCGCAATCTATCTTTTAAATCATTCAACGGTGTTTCTTTTGAGTGGGCCCTAACCCACACGTCTTTTCCCAGGATCGTACTGACTCTTCTAATTTTTCCCGGAGTTACTCCCAAATTCTTCTCCAAGTTTGACGTAAGAATGAATTGCCATCAGTCATTTGTATTGCTCCAAGATCTTTCAAATTCTTATCATTATTGGCCCAACATCTTCGCTTTTCATTATTCCGGAGTGCCTGAACAATTCATGACGGTGTTTCTCGTCGTCATTCTCGGATTTTGAAGACCGAAGAAGAGTTTTTCCTCCAAATCTTTTCTGTTCTCTCAAGGATTCATGGTTCTAGCTTCATGATATCCTCTCATAATTGTTTTTTATTGTGAAAATTCTTTTCACCCATCCGGAGCAAATCAGGAGTCTTTTCAGTTTGATTCTCCGAAGCCCATCATCTCAGAATTTATTCATTCTCAGCTTTCAGCTCTCGTTCTCCAAATCTTACAGGTGCATCGATCAAATATCCTCTAATCAGTTCATGATCTCTTCGTTCTCTTGTATCTAAACTCTCTCATGTATCTTCGTTCATTTGCTAATTCTTACCGGTGATTCATCCCTTTACTTCGTTCGTTTTTCAATTCTTACGGTGGTTCTTCCAAGATTCTTCTTCCTTCATTTATCATATCAATGTATATTCATGCCTTCCAAATTCTACCGGTGGATCGTTGAAGTCTTTTCTCAAGTTCGCGCTATATCTCTCTTAATCCTTTCTACGAGAATAAGTAGTGTGCCAAATCCATTATTTGTCATCAATTTAATTGGTGAAGGATAAGCATAACGTAACTCTTATTATTGTTTCATCCAAGTGATCTAATTTCCTGCTTTCCGGAGTGGTTCATCATATCACATTCTCGGTTCGAGATGCTTTATCTTTTCTTTTCCAAGAGTTCCAAGCTCTCGCAATTATATCACCACGGAGATCCATCTAATCATTGCAAGGCTTCAACCTTATTCTTTTCATCCTTCATTTCGTTTGATCATGCTTTTATTACCGAAGTTCTTCATGGAGGTTCTACATGATGGTTCATCAAGGATTTAATTCCTTCTCGAAGTGTTCATCGAGATTCTTTTCAGAGAAGCTCAAGTATTCTTCATCTTGCAATCTGGAGTGCAATTCTTTTTACCTTATCTTTTGAGGTGGTGTTATGTCATTGTTGACAATTTCCCTTCATGTTTCATGATTCAAAAGTTGTCAGGAATGAGATATTTAAACCCATCAATCTCTTCATTGGAGTTATCTTGTGTCATATTTCATCTAAAGCCTTCCCTAAGGATTGTTGCTATTTATGGTGCTTATAAATGACCCAAGTTCTTCATTTATCCTCCCGGTGAAATAAGTTTCTCGCCTCCTTGTTCTTATCAATCCAATCTTGTTTTCGTTAGTGGCAGAATTTCACCTTAAGTTTTGAGATGTTTTCATAAGCCCACAAATAGACTTTTGTTTTCGTTGTTGATTTTCCAACAAATCCGTTCAATACTTCTTTCTAAGGATGCTTCTCGAATTCTATTGTGGTAGAAGATGTCATTTTCTTCTCAACTCTTTCCTTTCCAACGATCCAACTTCTATTCTTTTGTTCCGGAGGCATTGTGATGTTGCTCTCTTCAACCCATCTTCTTGTTTTGTCAGGATCGTGTTCTTTTCATGCTTATCAATTTAACCGGAGTATTGTGTCCTCTGCGCAAGATCTTTTCACCTTATCAAGTCTTGCATCTCTTTTCAACCGGAGTGCTGTCCGAATTAGTTCTTCCTTGTTCCTCTTCTCTAACAGAGTGTTTTCAACTTTGTTCATCTCCGTTGTTTTCTTCTTTTCAATTTGTTCAACCTCTCAAGGTTCTTTGGTTTCACTCTTTTGTCAAGAAGCAACTTTGTTTTACCTCTTCCTCTTCCTTTTCCCTCCGGTGCCATCCTAGATCTCGGGACGAGATCCTCTCGTAGTGGTGGAGTGTTGTGACGCCCCAAGACCGGAGCTTCAGATGCCTTCCAGATTTTCCGAGTTTCGTTGTGTGTTTTGTTTTTGCTTGTTGCATTCATCATTGCATCATGTGCATTGCATCATGTCATCATGCCATCATGTCATTTTTTAACTCAACTAAATAAAGGGCATGGATCTTTGATCCATTTAAATCGAGGGAATTCACATGGTGATTCTCTTTATAACATATCCTCCCGATATTAGGGAGCTATATTAAATATTCCATTTTCGGAATCACCCATAAACACACTTGCAAATAATCACATGCCTTTTCCCGCTTCAAGTTTGGTGCCCAAACTTTGCCCATATTTTCTTTCATCGCTTTCCCGATCTCCACAAAAATTCCGAACATTTTTGGACTCTCCAAAAATGTTTTCCTAATTCAACTTATTTGAATCACATTCAAATATGTTCAAATGCAATCCTTCCAAAACGGTGTCAAATGTATTTTTTTGGATCAATCTCATTTTGTGAGCCCTGGAAAAATTGGCCTCCTGCACAAATTCTTTCTCTCTTTCTCTTTCTTTCGCCCCTTTTCTTTCTTTGTTGTTTTTCTGAAAGAAAATGGCAGAGAGGATATTTTTTAAAAAGAGAGAGAGAGAGGAGGGAAGCCAGCCCAGCTGGGCCTCCCAACCATGTGCGCCTAGGCCCATTAGTGCCCGATCCATTCTAAACCCTAGCGCAGGGAGAGAGCCCATCTCCTCGATCCCCCTCCTCCTCCTTCGTCCCTCTTTCCTCGCGCCGCCAGAAGCCTCCACGACCGAACCTTCCTCTCCCTCGATCCCATCTCTTCCTTCTCCTGCGCCGCATCTACAGACAGAGGGAGAGCAAGAGCAACTCTCCGGTCCGCCGCCGCCCTGGGCGCGTGTCCACGCCGACCCCGCGTCCTCGCCTCCGGCGACCGTCGCTGCTCCGTGCACCTCGGCCATCCTCCTGCACCGCCCGTCGCCATCAACTCCTCTGGCCGCCGCGTCCTCCCTCTCCTCCTTCTCCAGCGAGCCAGCGCCCGCCTCCTGCTCACCTCGCCATGGCGCGCTCCCGACCAGGCGCCACTCCACATCCGGAGTGCTCCTGCTCCCTTTTCCTCCTCGCTGCTGCTCGGCGCCTCATCAGCGAGCTCCTCTGTCCCCTCCTTCGTCAGTTTCCCTGCTGGGCCCCCTTCCTCCGCGCCATCTTCGTCGAGCACCAGGAGCTTGACCTCGTGCCCTCACTGCTGCGCTGCCACACCACGGCAACCGCGCCCTGCTGCCGTTGCTCTTCTGCACGCTGTCGTCCGCGACCACCAGGGGGCTGTCGCTCGCCTCACACCCCTGCTGCCGGCGACCGGGGCCGCTGGAGCATGTCCGCCGTCGACCTCCTCGGTCAACCGGGTCGTGCCATCCCTTCGTCGCGGCCTCTTCTGCGTTAGGCCATGACCAGCCCCACGTTGACTTCCCTGGCATCTTCCGCGAGCACAACAACTACAAGCCCTGCTGCCTTCGGTCGCAGCCGGTTTGTTTGTCATGTTGGACACCGACGCCCGCAGATTTTGGACGCGCCAAGTTCCGTTTCAAAATGTTCAACTACATCCTATGTGGATTTCAACAAGTTCCACGACGTCCGTCGATCGCCAAGTACCCCTTCGGATATGCAAGTCCCTCGAAGGTTCACCGATGCCAAGTACCACACGGAAACGCCATGTTCCCCTATGCGCGAAGACGCCAAGACCGTTTCGGGATTCACCAAGTACCGCTACCGATGACTCGAACATCTACGAAACGTGTACCACTACCATCGCAAGAATCGAGACTGACAAGTCCGAAGATGCAAGTACCACTCCGAAACATGTACCACTACCGTCGCCGAGAACGTGAGAACCTCTACCGTCGACCCTAGAGCATGCGAGAACAACTACTTCCACTACCGCCATCGCGAGAACGCCTACTTCCCTCTACGAACGAGAACCGTCCCGTTTGCATGCTTTAAAGGTATACCACCGAGACGACGCCCGTGGATGAATGCTTGCGATGTATGAGTTGGACTATGTGTTGCTCCGTGTCTGAGTTGTTCGTTGCACGAAGCCCCTCTTTTGCCTTGTCGTCGTCCCGTGGGAACCCGGTAGTCAGGAGCACCCCACCATCTTGCTCAACTCGCTCACGCCCTATCTTTTTCATCGGCACCTCAATCGAGTTACCGAAACCGATATGTTGTCATGGCATCATTTTTGGATTCATCGCCATGGCACCCTTTCTTTCCACCATGGTGACAAATGCTTCATATTGCTCTTGTCAACTTTTAACAAAAATGGCATAAACTTGAACATGTCATCCGCATCATGTTAACAACATCAAGAATGGTTAAATTGTTGTTGCAATAAATTACTAATGCATATGGGGATTTACCGGATTCGTTGTTTGTTATATTCAGCCCCATTTAAATTGTTTAGATGGTGTAGTTTGGTTATGCTTCACCTCTTGCCATGTTAACCAACATTCAATATTGTTGAGTACCTAACCGGGAGTGAACTAAATAATTGATGTGGTGTTCCGTCAAGATGCAACTCATTGCATATTGGGCTCCACTTAACTTGTAGTTGTGTTTGTGCACTTTGCCATGCCCTGCCTAATTAAACCGGACATGCATCATACTTGGTTGCGCATCATGCCATGTTGATGTGATGGCTGTTTACTATGTTGTTTGCTTCTTTCTGGGTTGCTTCTCGCGGTAGCTTCGGTTTTTGTTCCGGAGTTGTGAGGGTCCGTTCGACTCCGTCCGTTTGTCTTCTTCATGGACTTGTTCTTCTTCCATGCGGGATTTCAGGCAAGATGACCATACCCTCGAAATCACTTCTATCTTTGCTTGCTAGTTTCTCGCTCTATTGCTATGCCTATGTCACGATACCTACCACTTACTTATCATGCCTCCCATATTGCCATGTCAAACCTCTAACCCATCTTGTCCTAGCAAACCGTTGTTTGGCTATGTTACCGCTTTGCTCAGCCACTCTTATAGCGTTGTTAGTTGCAGGTGAAGATTGGAGTTTGTTCCGTGTTGAAACATGTTTATTGTTGGGTTATCACTATTATATACTGTCTACTTTAATGCATCTATATACCTGGTAAAGGGTGGAAGGCTCGGCCTTATGCCTGGTGTTTTGTTCCACTCTTGCCGCCCTAGTTTCCGTCATACCGGTGTTATGTTCCTTGATTTTGCGTTCCTTACGCAGTTGGGTTATAATGGGAACCCCTTGACAGTTCGCTTCGAATAAAACTCCTCCAGCAAGGCCCAACCTTGGTTTTACCATTTGCCACCTAAGCCTTTTTCCCTTGGGTTCTGCAGACTCGAAGGTCATCTTTATTTAAACCCCCGGGCCAGTACTCCTCTGAGTGTTGGTCCAAAGTAGAGCACCGTGCAGGGCCATCCCTTGGCAACTTGGGTTACGTCGGCTCATGTACGCTTAGCTTATCCGGTGTGCCCTGAGAACGAGATATGTGCAGCTCCTATCGGGATTTGTCGGCACATCGGGTGGTCTTGCTGGTCTTGTTTTACATTGTCGAAATGTCTTGTAACCGGGATTCCGAGTCTGATCGGGTCATCCTGGGAGAAGGGATATCCTTCGTTGACCGTGAGAGCTTGTGATGGGCTAAGTTGGAACACCCCTGCAGGGTTATGAACTTTCAAAAGTCATGCCCGCGGTTATGGGCAGATGGGAATTTGTTAATGTCCGGTTGTAGAGAACTTGACATTTAACTTAATTAAAATGCATCAACCGTGTGTGTAGCCGTGATGATCTCTTTCCGGCGGAATCCGGGAAGTGAACACGGTTCTTGTGTTATGCTTGAACGTAAGTAGTTTCAGGATCACTTCTTGATCACTTCTAGTTCACGACCGTGCTATGCCTTTCTCTTCTCGCTCTCATTTGCGTAAGTTAGCCACCATATATGCTAGTGCTTGCTGCAGCTCCACCTCATACCTTTTCCTACCCATAAGCTTAAATAGTCTTGATCACGAGGGGGTGAGATTGCTGAGCCCCGTGACTCACAGATTATTTCAAACAGTTGTAGGTGCCAATGATACCAGTGCAGGTGACGCAACTGAGCTCAGATGGGAGCTCGATGAAGATCGTGTTCATTGTGTTGTTTCATTTCCAGTTGATCAGTAGTGGAGCCCAGTCGGGGCGATCGGGGATCTGTAGCATTAGGGGTGGTCTTCTTTTATTTTGGTTCCGTAGTCGGACCTTGATTGTATCTGAATGATGTAATGCTTTATTCATGTATTGTGTGAAGTGGCGACTGTAAGCCAACTCTGTACCTCTTTCTTATCCCCCTCTTGCGACATTGCCTGCAATGCGGTTATGCCTCTAAGTCGTGCTCCGACGCGTGGGAGATATAGTCGCATTGTGGGTGTAACAGGATAGCACCCAAGCACCGGTCCACCCACATATCAAATTATCAAAGTACCGAACGTGAATCATATGAACGTGATGAAAACTAGCTTGACGATAATTCCCATGTGTCCTCGGGAGCGCTTTCCTTAACATAAGAGTTTGTCCAGGCTTGTCCTTTGCTACAAAAAGGATTGGGCCATCTTGCTAAACCTTATTTACTCTTATTGCTTGCTACTCATTGCAAATTACCTTATCACAAAACTATATGTTATCGACAATTTCAGTGCTTGCAGAGAATGCCTTACTGAAAACTGCTTATCATTTCCTTCTGCTCCTCGTTGGGTTCGACACTCTTACTTATCGAAAAGCTATGATAGATCCCCTACACTTGT
Organism: Triticum dicoccoides; assembly: GCF_002162155.2. Classification (NCBI taxonomy): domain Eukaryota; kingdom Viridiplantae; phylum Streptophyta; class Magnoliopsida; order Poales; family Poaceae; genus Triticum; species Triticum dicoccoides. The sequence goes on from NC_041390.1 coordinate 137,208,347, forward strand.
GGGTCATCAGGGCACAACCCACCAGGGCGCGCCAAGAGGCCCAGGTGCGCCTTGGTGAGTTTTGCCCACCTCGGGTGCCCCCCGGGCCACCTCTTTGCTCTATAAATACCCCAATATTCCAGAAACCCTAGGGGAGTTGACGAAATCATCCAGCCGCCGCAGATTCCAGAACCACCAGATCCAATCTAGACACCATCTCGGATGGGGTTCACCACCTCCATTGGTGCCTCCCTGATGATGTGTGAGTAGTTCTTTGTAGACCTTCGGGTCCGTAGTTAGTAGCTAGATGGCTTTCTCTCTCTCGCTGGATTCTCAATACAATGGTCTCTTGGAGATCCATATGATGTAACTATTTTGCGGTGTGTTTGTTGGGATCGATGAACTTTGAGTTTATGATCAGATCTATCTTTTTATATTCATGAAAGTTATTTGAGTTTCTTTGATCTCTTATATGCATGATTGCTTATAGCCTCGTATTTCTTCTGTGATATTTGGTTTTTGTTTGGCCAACTTGATCTATTTATCTTGCAATGGGAAGAGGTGCTTTGTAGTGGGTTCGATCTTACGGTGCTTGATCCCAGTGACATAAAGGGAAATGACACATATGTATCGTTGCTACTAAGGATAAAACGATGGGGTATATCTCTACATAGATAGATCTTGTCTACATCATGTCATCGTTCTTATTGCATTACTCCATTTTTCCATGAACTTAATACACTAGATGCATGCTGGATAGCGGTCAATGTGTGGAGTAATAGTAGTAGATGCAGGCAGGAGTCAGTCTACTAATCTTAGACGTGATGCCTATATAATGATCATTGCCTCGATATCGTCATAATTATTCGAAGTCCTGTCAATTGCCCAACAGTAATTTGTTGACCCACCGTTTGTTGTCTTTCTCGAGAGAAACCACTAGTGAAACCTCGGCCCCCGGGTCTTCTTTCTCATATATTTGCCTTTGTGATCTACTTTTCTCTAGCATTTATTTTTAGATCTTTTAATCCAAAAAAATAAAAAATACCTAGTTGCGTTTTATTTCTATTTATTTTTATTTTAGATCTATCTATCAACTTACTACAAATTTAAATCACGTCTGTTTGCCAATCTTGAGGCACCGTACTGATACGTCTTCGTCGTATCTACTTTTCCAAACACTTTTGCCCTTGTTTTGGACTCTAACTTGCATGATTTGAATGGAACTAACCCGGACTGACGCTGTTTTCAGCAGAATTGCCATTGTGTTATTTATGTGCAGAAACATAAGTTCTCGGAATAACCTGAAACTTCACAGAACATCTGTTTGGAAATAATAAAAAATCCTTGCAAAAGATGAAGACCAGGGGGCCCACCACCTGTCCACGAGGGTGGGGGGCGCTCCTACCCCCCTAGGGCGCGCCCCCCTACCTCGTGGGGCCCCTGGAGCTCCTCCGACCTCAACTCCAACTCTATATATTTGGTTTCGGGAAGAAAAAAAATCAAGGAGAAGGATTCATCGCGTTTTACGATACGGAGCCACCGCCAAGCCCTAAAACCTCTCGGGAGGGCTGATCTGGAGTCCGTTCGGGGCTCCGGAGAGGGGAATCCATCGCCATCATCATCACCAACCATCCTCCATCACCAATTTCATGATGCTCACCGCCGTGCGTGAGTAATTCCATTGTAGGCTTGCTGGACGGTGATGGGTTGGATGATATTTATCATGTAATCGAGTTAGTTTTGTTAGGGTTTGATCCCTAGTATCCACTATGTTCTAAGATTGATGTTGCTATGACTTTGCTATGCTTAATGCTTGTCACTAGGGCCCGAGTGCCATGATTTCAGATCTGAACCTATTATGTTTTCATCAATATATGAGAGTTCTTGATCCTATCTTGCAAGTCTATAGTCACCTATTATGTGTTATGATCCGTTAACCCCGAAGTGACAATAATCGAGATACTTACTGGTGATGACCATAGTTTGAGGAGTTCATGTATTCACTATGTGTTAATGCTTTGGTCCGGTACTCTATTAAAAGGAGGCCTTAATATCCCTTAGTTTCTGTTAGGACCCCGCTGCCACGGGAGGGTAGGACAAAAGATGTCATGCAAGTTCTTTTCCATAAGCATGTATGACTATATTCGGAATACATGCCTACATTACATTGATGAATTGGAGCTAGTTCTGTGTCACCATAGGTTATGACTGTTACATGATGAACCACATCCGGCATAATTCTCCATCACTGATCCATTGCCTACGAGCTTTCCATATATTGTTCTTCGCTTATTTACTTTTTCGTTGCTATTGCTATCATCACTACAAAATACCAAAAACATTACTTTTGCTATCATTACCTTTTGCTACCGTTACCACTACTATCATATTACTTTGCTACTAAACACTTTGCTGTAGATATCAAGTTTCCAGGTGTAGTTGAATTGACAACTCAGCTGCCAATACTTGAGAATATTCTTTGGCTCCCCTTGTGTCGAATCAATAAATTTGGGTTGAATACTCTACCCTCGAAAACTGTTGCGATCCCCTATACTTGTGGGTTATCAAGACTATTTTCTAGCGCCGTTGCCGGGGAGCATAGCTCTATTCTTTGAGTCACTTGGGATTTATATCTGCTTATCATTATGAAGAACTTGAGAGATCCAAAAACCAAGATTTATCCCTCAACTACGAGGGGAGGTAAGGAACTGCCATCTAGCTCTGCACTTGATTCACCTTCTGTTTTGAGTAAGCTTGCGACACCTAAACCTGCTTCTGCTATTCGTTCTGATATGTCACATGTTATTGATGATGCCACTTCTGCTATGCATGATACTTATGATGAAACTACTTCTACACTTGATACTACTGTGCCACTTGGTGAATTTCTTGGTGAACAACTTGCTAGGGTTAGAGAGAATGAAATTAAAGAAACTGATTATATTGAAGATAATGATGATGAAGACTCTCCCCCTAATACTTATGAATTGTCAGTTGTTCCTGAGGGTTATGTTCTGGATGAAGAATCTGCTAGAGCTATTCTTGCTTGTAATAATAGAAGTGATCTTAAGAAATTATTAGCTAAATGGAAGCAGCAATCTCTTAATGCTAGAATGAAAACCGGCCCTGCTTTTGCTACTTCACCTATCTGTGTTACTCATAAGGATTATGAATTCTCTGTTGATCCTGATATAATTACTTTGGTTGAATCTGATCCTTTTCATGGCTATGAATCTGAAACTGTTGTGGCACATCTTACTAAATTAAATGATATAGCCACCCTGTTTACTAATGATGAGAGAACTCGCTACTTTTATATCCTTAAAATATTTCCATTCTCATTAAAGGGTGATGCTAAGATATGGTTTAATTCTCTTGATCCTGGTTGTGTGCATAGTCCCCAGGATATGATTATTACTTCTCTGCTAAATATTTCCCTGCTCATAAGAAACAAGCTGCTTTGAGGGATATATATAATTTTGTGCAAATTGAAGAAGAGAGTCTCCCACAAGCTTGGGGGAGGCTTCTCCAATTACTTAACGCTTTTCCTGATCATCCTCTTAAGAAAAATGAAATACTTGATATCTTTTATAGTGGACTAACCAATGCTTCCAGAGATTACCTAGATAGTTGTGCTGGTTCTGTTTTCAGGGAAAGAACACCGGATGAAGCTGAAATTCTATTGAATAATATGTTGACAAATGAAAATAATTGGACACTTCCTGAGCCAATTCCTGAGTCTATTCCTAAACCAACTCCGAAGAAGAGAGGTGTTCTATTTCTCAGTCCTGAAGATATGCAAGTGGCAAAGAAATCTATGAAAGAAAAAGGTATTAAAGCTGAAGATGTTAAGAATTTACCTCCTATTGAAGAAATACACGGTCTTAATTTACCGTCTGTTGAAGAAACATATGATCTTAATCCATTACCTATTGAAGAAACTCATGGTCTTGATAACCCGACACAGGTAGTAAAGGTAAATTCTCTCTATAGATATGATAAAGTTTAAATCCCATTTACTAAGTTTGCTAGCCCATGCTTAGATGAGTTTGATAAATTTATGGTTAAGCAAGAAGACTCCAATGCTTATTTTGGTAGACAATTGAAATACAATTCAAATATGCTTGAACACTTGGGTGATTATATGGCTAATGTCAAAGGTGAACTTAAACTTATTAGTAAACATGCTTCTATGGTAACCACTCAAGTAGAACAAGTACTTAAAGCTCAAAATGACTTGCTCAATGAATTGAATAGTAAGAAAAATGATAATGTTATTAGAGTTATGACTAGAGGTGGTAGAATGACTCAGGAACCTCTGTATCCTGAAGGCCACCCTAAGAGAATTGAACAAGATTCTCAGAGAAATAATATAGATGCACCTAGTCCTTCTAAAAGGAAGAAAAAGAAAAATGATAGGACTTTGCATGCTTCTAGTGAACCTGTTATTGATACACCTAAGAATCCAAATGATATTTCTATCTCTGATGCTGAAACACAATCTGGTAATGAACCTGAAACTAGTGATAATGTTCATGATGATGCTCAACCTAGTAATGGTAATGATATAGAAATTGAACCTGTTGTTGATCTTGATAACCCGCAATCAAAGAATCAACGTTATGATAAGAAAGACTTTGTTGCTAGGAAGCATGGTAAAGAAAGAGAACCATGGGTTCAGAAACCCATGCCTTTTCCTCCCAAACCATCCAAGAAAAAGGATGATGAGGATTTTGAGCGCTTTGTTGAAATGATTAGACCTATGTTTTTGCGTATGCGATTAACTGATATGCTTAAAATGAATCCTTATGCTAAGTATATGAAAGAAATTGTTACTAATAAAAGAAAGATACCAGAAGCTGAAATTTCCACCATGCTTGCTAATTATACTTTTAAGGGTGGAATACCAAATAAACTAGGAGATCCAGGAGTACCCACTATACCATGCTCCATTAAACGAAATTATGTTAAAACTGCTTTATGTGACCTTGGAGCCGGTGTTAGTGTTATGCCTCTCTATTTATATCGTAGACTTGATTTGAATAAGTTGACACCTACTGAAATATCTTTGCAAATGGCTGATAAATCAACTGCTATACCTGTCGGTATTTGTGAGGATGTGCCTGTTGTAGTTGCAAACGTTACTATTTTAACGAACTTTGTTATTCTTGATATTCCCGAGGACGATAGTATGTCTATTATTCTTGGAAGACCCTTTTTGAATACTGCAGGGGCTGTTATTGATTGCACTAAAGGCAATGTCACTTTTCATGTTAATGATAATGAGCATACGGTACACTTTCCGAGGAAACAACCTCAAGTTCATAGTATCAACTCTATTGGGAAAATTCCATCGATTATATTTGGAGGTTTTTGAATTTCCTCTTCCTACTGTCAAGAAGAAATATGATATTCTTATTATTGGGGATGTGCATATCCCCGTTGAGGTAACATAGTGTTATTCGAAATTTCTCTGGTTCCATGTTATTCGGAATGAGTTCATTAACAAGACTTGATCAACCTTGTTAGTGGATTCCTTTTGATGATCATGACATGGATGAAACTAGAAAACACAACTTTCTGTACCCTCTCTTACTTTCTGTTATTTATATTAAATAAAATAAAAATAAGTATTTTCCGTCTGTTATCTGAATTATCTGTGAAATATAAAAATACTCCAAAAATAAAAGTTCTCCAAATGCCCTGGAATTTAAATATGATTTTTTCTGGAATATTTGAGAATATTTGGCACCGAGAACACAACAGGGGGGCATCCACCTAGCCACGAGGGTGGAGGGCGCGCCCTACCCCCCTAGGCGCGCCCCCTGCCTCGTGGGCCCATGGTGGCCCTCCTCCACTTATTCCTGCACCCACACACTCCTTCTTCCTCCCACAAGCACGAATATCCAGCTCAAACCAGAGTCCAAGCTCATTTTGCTGCCATTTTCGATCTCCTTGCTCAAAGCACCTCTCACAAAACTGCTTGGGGAGATTGTTCCTTGGTATGTGACTCCTCCATTGGTCCAATTAGTTTTTGTTCTAGTACTTTATTCATTGCAAATTTGTGCTGCTTAGGTAACCTTGTTCTTGAGCTTGCATGTCAAATTTATATGGTCAAAAGTAGTTTTGATGCATGATATAGGCTCTAGGCACTTGTAGGAGTAATTGCTATCAATTTTGTTGAGTTTGGTTTACTTTTATTTTGGAGTTACTAAAAATTTCATATTTTTCAGAAAATAATGAAGAGATTTTTGAGGGGCTCATCGAGCCGAAGCTCGAAGGAAAAGCAAAATGAAAAGGCAGCGAAGCCCAAGTATAATCTGCCTCGCACCGCGGAGGTTCGGCCGTGTGAATGGCCTTCCGATGAATTCTTGAGAGCAGCCGGGATTTATGATGATTTTTATGAAATGGCTGAGAATGCAGGCCTCACTGCCTTCCTCCACGACCAACGCGACCAGTATCTCTTACTCACTAATATCTTTGTGCAAAACTTTCATTTCCATTCTAGGAGCTCACCACCTACGATGGAGTTTTATTTATATGATGAGCATAAGGAGATGCCACTTTATGATTTTTGTTGGGTTTGTTTGGTCCCTTTCGAGGGCACGATAGAGGAACCACATCGCGGTGGTGTGGATGGGTTTATTGATACCATCACTGTAGGGGAAACGAGGAAGGTTTCGGATGCAGGAATCACTAGCATACATTTTCCTGTTTTACGCTACTTTGCCAAATTTGCTAGTCGTTGCTTAATTGGTCGCGGAAACTGTGGAAACATTAGTGTTCCTGATATTATTATTTTGTTCCACGGTTTATTCTCTGATAACTCTGTTAGTATGGGTAGTATTATTGTTAAACAGTTAAGTCTGAACCATACAAAGGGTCCCATTTTTGGTGGTATCTATGCTTCATGCCTTGCTACATATTATAATATACCTATTAGGCACTATGAAAAAGAAGAAAAATTGCTACCTGCTGTTTATTTAGATTATAATAGTATGGTAGCGCATGATTTCATTATAAAGAATAGGGAAGGGGAGCTTAAATACAACTTGTTCTTTGATAAACGCCATCTGGAGACTATTACCTTGCCTGCTCCTTCCTTGTTTGATTTATTTGCAGGCCAGTACCTCGTCTCGCCGGAGGACATTCACGCCTACCGGGACCCTGCACCAGCCATAGAGCCAGAGTCGGAACCACAAGTTGATCCTCCACGACAGTCCAATTACCAGTGGGATCCGGAGATGATTGCCAACCAGTGGCAGTCAGAGTCTTCTTCATTGCAGTACGACCCCAACTATTATTATGGACATCCGCCAGGCCAGCCGTGGCCATAGACCAACTTAGGCCAAAAGCCTAAGCTTGGGGGAGTATGTATTTCTCACCGACATTACATTCATGTTCACACACTCATTGCTAGATGTCGGTGGTCATACTTTTTCATTGTATCATCCATGCTAGTTTGTTTTCCTTTTTATGCTTTCTTCTTGTGTGTTTAATAAACCTTAAGAAAAACCAAAAAATTAGTTGTAGCTTTTAATCCATTTGCTTTCCATGCTTGTAGTAGTAATTAAAAAAGAAAACCCAAAAAGATTTCTTGTTCTCCTTTTGCTTGTTGGGAGCTTTCCCGTGTAAATAGTTTTATTTCTTTTCTTTTCTTTGGGGGTCGATAGGAGAAGACCATAATTAAATTGTTGAAGTGGCTCTTATATGCATTATTGTTGATCTGACAAAAGAGCCCATATTGCCTTGTCTTCTCCTGTTTATTGAATGCTTGCAGATTCCAACTTAGTCCAATGCACGTGCACTATTATTATTATCCACATCGTTCGGTCGTGCAAGTGAAAGGCAATTATGATGATATATGATGGACTGACTGAGATGAGAAAAGCTGGTACGAACTCGACCTCTCTTGTTTTGTAAATCTGATTAGTTCATCGTTCCTAATTCAGCCTATTATGAATAAACATGTTTGCAATGACAACTAGAGATCATAGTTTCTTGTGCCATGCTTGATTAGCTAGGGGCTTATAATGGTTTACCTTGCGTGCCAACATGTTATTAAAATGGTTATGATGTGGTATGATAGGGTGGTATCCTCCTCTGAATGATTTAAGTGACTTGACTTGGCGCATGTTCACGCATGTAGTTGAAACAAAATCAACATAGCCTTCACGATATTTATGTTCATGGTGGACTATATCCTACTCATGCTTGCATTCAGTGTTGATTAATTTTAATGCATGTTCATGACTGTTGTCGCTCTCTAGCTGGTCGCTTCCCAGTCTTCTGCTAGCCTTCACCTGTACTAAGCGGGAATACTGCTTGTGCATCCAGCTCCATAAACCTCAAAGTTATTCCATATGAGTCCACTATACCTACCTATATACGGTACCTACCTGCCGTTCCAAGTAAATTTGTATGTGCCAAACTCTAAACCTTCAAATAAATATCCTGTTTTGTACGCTCGAATAGCTCATGTATCAACTAGGGTTGTCTGTATCTTCCAAGTTAGGCGGGTTATTCTCAAGAGGAGTGGACTCCGCTCCTCACTCACGAGAAAATGGCTGGTCACCGGGATGCCCAGTCCCATGCTTTATGCAAACTAAATCAAAATAATTGTAAACAAAACTCCCCCTGGGACTCTTGTTAGTTGGAGGCACTCGCTGTTTCGAGCAAGCCATGGATTGATGCTTGTTGGTGGAGGGGGAGTATAAACTTTACCATTCTGTTTGGGAACCGCCTATAATGTGTGTAGAATGGAAGATATCGCCATCTCTTGGTTGTTGTGTTGACAATGAAAGTATACCGCTCAAAATATTATTCATCTCTATTTTAAAATCGAGCTCTGGCACCTCTACAAATCCCTACTTCCCTCTGCGAAGGGCCTACCTATTTACTTTTATGCTGAGTCATCATCCTCTTATTAAAAAGCACCAGTTGGAGAGCACCGCTGTCATTTGCATTCATTATTGTTAGTTTACATTGAGTATGACTTGACTGGATCTCTTTTACCATGAATTACAATGTCTAGTCAGTCCTTGATCTTTAAAGGTGCTCTGCATTTATGTTTTGCAGTCTCAGAAATGGCTAGCGAGATAGGGTCTTGTTATATCATATTATGATTGTTTTGAGAAAGTGTTGTCATCCGAGATTCATTATTATTGCTCGCTAGTTGATTATGCCATTGATATGAGTAAACATGAGACCTATGTGTTATTGTGAATATGGTTAGTTCATAATCTTTGCTAAAAACTTGAATGCTGGCTTTACATATTTACAACAATAAGAGCAAACAGAGTTTGTAAAAGTTTTTCTTTATCACTTTTAGTTTGTCAACTGAATTGCTTGAGGACAAGCAAAGGTTTAAGCTTGGGGGAGTTGATATGTCTCCGTCGTATATGCTTTTCCAAACACTTTTGCCCTTGTTTTGGACTCTAACTTGCATGATTTGAATGGAACTAACCCGGATTAACGTTGTTTTCAGCAGAATTGCCATGGTGTTATGTATATGCAGAAACAAAAGTTCTCGGAATGACCTAAAACTTCACGGAACGTCTATTTGGAAATAATAAAAAAAATCCTTGAAAAAGATGAAGACCAGGGGGCCCACCACCTGTCCACGAGGGTGGGGGCGCGCCTGCCCCCCTAGGGCGCGCCCCCCTGCCTCGTGGGCCCCCTGGAGCTCCTTCGACCTCAACTCCAACTCTATATATTTGGTTTCGGGGAGAGAAAAATCAAGGAGAAGGATTCATCACGTTTTACAATACGGAGCCGCCGCCAAGCCCTAAAACCTCTCGGGAGGGCTGATCTGGAGTCCGTTCGGGGCTCCAGAGAGGGGAATCCGTCGCCATCGTCATCATTAACCATCCTCCATCACCAATTTCATGATGCTCACCGCCGTGCGTGAGTAATTCCATCGTAGGCTTGCTGGACGGTGATGGGTTGGATGAGATTTATCATGTAAATGAGTTAGTTTTGTTAGGGTTTGATCCCTAGTATCCACTATGTTCTGAGATTGATGTTGTTATGACTTTGCTATGCTTAATGCTTGTCACTAGGGCCCGAGTGCCATGATTTCAGATCTGAACCTATTATGTTTTCATCAATATATGAGAGTTCTTGATCCTATCTTGCAAGTCTATAATCACCTATTATGTGTTATGATCCGTTAACCCCGAAGTGACAATAATCGGGATACTTATCGATGATGACCATAGTTTGAGGAGTTCATGTATTCACTATGTGTTAATGCTTTGGTCCGGTACTCTATTAAAAGGAGGCCTTAATATCCCTTAGTTTCCGTTAGGACCCCGCTGCCACGGGAGGGTAGGACAAAAGATGTCATGCAAGTTCTTTTTCATAAGCACGTATGACTATATTCGGAATACATGCCTACATTACATTGATGAATTGGAGCTAGTTCTGTGTCACCCTAGGTTATGATTGTTACATGATGAACCACATCCGGCATAATTCTCCATCACTGATCCATTGCCTACGAGCTTTCCATATATTGTTCTTCGCTTATTTACTTTTCTGTTGCTATTGCTATCATCACTACAAAAAACCAAAAACATTACTTTTGCTATCATTACCTTTTGCTACCGTTACCACTACTATCATATTACTTTGCTACTAAACACTTTGCTGCAGATATTAAGTTTCCAGGTGTGGTTGAATTGACAACTCAGCTGCCAATACTTGAAAATATTCCTTGGCTCCCCTTGTGTCGAATCAATAAATTTGGGTTGAATACTCTACCCTCGAAAACTGTTGCGATCCCCTATACTTGTGGGTTATCACGTACCCCGGAAGGGATTGACAACCCCTTTAACACGTCGGGTTGCGAGGATTTGTTATCTGTGTGCAGGGGTTGTTTACGTTGTGTTGCTTGGTTCTCCTACTGGTTCGATAACCTTGGTTTCATATCTGAGGGAAATACCTACCGCCACTGTGCTGCATCATCCCTTCCTCTTTGGGGAAATACCTGAAGGAAATATGCCCTAGAGGCAATAATAAAGTTATTATTTATTTCCTTATATCATGATAAATGTTTATTATTCATGCTAGAATTGTATTAACCGGAAACATAATACATGTGTGAATACATAGACAAACAGAGTGTCACTAGTATGCCTCTACTTGACTAGCTCGTTAATCAAAGATGGTTATGTTTCCTAACCATGAACAAAGAGTTGTTATTTGATTAACGGGATCACATCATTAGGTGAATGATCTGATTGACATGACCCATTCCATTAGCTTAGCACCCGATCGTTTAGTATGTTGCTATTGCTTTCTTCATGACTCATACATGTTCCTATGACTATGAGATTATGCAACTCCCGTTTACCGGAGGAACACTTTGTGTGCTACCAAACGTCACAACGTAAATGGGTGATTATAAAGGTGCTCTACAGGTGTCCCCAAAGGTACATGTTGGGTTGGCGTATTTCAAGATTAGGATTTGTCACTCCGATTGTCGGAGAGGTATCTCTGGGCCCTCTCGGTAATACACATCACATAAGCCTTGCAAGCATTGCAACTAATGAGTTAGTTGTGAGATGATGTATTACGGAACGAGTAAAGAGACTTGCCGGTAACGAGATTGAACTAGGTATGGGATACCGACGGTCGAATCTCGGGCAAGTAACATACCGATGACAAAGGGAACAACGTATGTTGTTATGCGGTCTGACCGATAAAGATCTTCGTAGAATATGTAGGAGCCAATATGAGCATCCAGGTTCCGCTATTGGTTATTGACCGGAGACGTGTCTCGGTCATGTCTACATTGTTCTCGAACCCGTAGGGTCCGCACGCTTAAGGTTTCAATGACAGTTATATTATGAGTTTATGAGTTTTGATGTACCGAAGTTAGTTCAGAGTCCCGGATGTGATCACGGACATGACGAGGAGTCTCGAAATGGTCGAGACATAAAGATTGATATATTGGATGGCTATATTCGGACACCGGAAGTGTTCCGGGTGATTTCGGAGAAAACCGGAGAGCCGGAGGGTTACCGGACCCCCCCCCCCGGGAGAAGTAATGGGCCATATGGGCCTTAGTGGAGAGAGAGAGGGGCAGCCAAAGGTGGGCCGCGCGCCTCCTCCCCCCTGTTCCGAATTGGACTAGGAGAGGGGGGGCGGCGCCCCCCTTTCCCTCTCCCTCCCCACTTCTTTCCCCCTCCTAGTAGGAGTCCTACTCCTACTAGGAGGAGGACTCCTCCTTGGCGCGCCATAGAGGTCCGGCCGGCCTCCTCCCCATGATCCTTTAATACGGGGGCAGAGGACACCCCTTGACACACAAGTTGATCCAGGTGATCATATTCTTAGCCATGTGCGGTGCCCCCTTCCACCATAGTCCTCGATAATATTGTAGCAGTGCTTAGGCGAAGCCCTGCGACGGTAGTGCATCAAGATCGTCACCACGCCGTCGTGCTGATGGAAATCTTCCCCGACACTTTGCCGGATCGGAGTTCGGGGATCGTCATCGAGCTGAACGTGTGCTAGAACTCGGAGGAGCCGTAGTTTCGGTGCTTGACCGGTCGGGTCGTGAAGACGTACGACTACATCAACCAAACACTTCCGTTGTCGATCTACAAGGGTACGTAGATCACACTCTCCCCTCTCGTTGCTATGCATCACCATGATCTTGCGTGTGCGTAGGAAATTTTTTGAAATTACTCCGTTCCCCAACAGTGGCATCTGAGCCTAGGTTTTATATGTTGATGTTATATGCACGAGTAGAACACAAGTGAGTTGTGGGCGATATAAGTCATACTGCTTACCAGCATGTCATACTTTGGTTCGGCAGTATTGTTGGACGAAGCGGCCCGGACCGACATTACGCGTACGCTTACGCGAGACCGGTTCTCCCGACGTGCTTTGCACATAGGTGGCTTGCGGGTGACAGTTTCTCCAACTTTAGTTGAACCGAGTGTGGCTACGCCCGGTCCTTGCGAAGGTTAAAACAGCACCAACTTGACAAACTATCGTTATGGTTTTGATGCGTAGGTAAGATTGGTTCTTGCTTAAGCCCGTAGCAGCCACGTAAAACTTGCAACAACAAAGTAGAGGACGTCTAACTTGTTTTTGTAGGGCATGTTGTGATGTGATATGGTCAAGACATGATGCTAAATTTTGTTGTATGAGATGATCATGTTTTGTAACCGAGTTATCGGCAACTAGCAGGAGCCATATGGTTGTCGCTTTATTGTATGCAATGCAATCGCGCTGTAATGCTTTACTTTATCACTAAGCGGTAGCGATAGTCGTGGAAGCATAAGATTGGCGAGACGACAACGATGCTATGATGGAGATCAAGGTGTCACGCCGGTAACGATGGTGATCACGACGGTGCTTCGAAGATGGAGATCACAAGCACAAGATGATGATGGCCATATCATATCACTTATATTGATTGCATGTGATGTTTATCTTTTATGCATCTTATCTTGCTTTGATTGACGGTAACATTATAAGATGATCTCTCACTAATTATCAAGAAGTGTTCTCCCTGAGTATGCACCATTGCGAAAGTTCTTCGTGCTGAGACACCACGTGATGATCGGGTGTGATAGGCTATACGTTCAAATACAACGGGTGCAAAACAGTTGCACACGCGGAATACTCAGGTTATACTTGACGAGCCAAGCATATACAGATATGGCCTCAGAACACGGAGACCGAAAGGTCGAGCGTGAATCATATAGTAGATATGATCAACATAGTGATGTTCACCAATGAAACTACTCCATCTCACGTGATGATCGGACATGGTTTAGTTGATTTGGATCACGTAATCACTTAGAGGATTAGAGGGATGTCTATCTAAGTGGGAGTTCTTTAAGTAAATTAATTGAACCTAAATTTATCATGAAACTCAGTATCTGATAGTATCTTGCTTGTTTATGCTTGATTGTATATAGATGGCTCGTGCTGTTGTTCCGTTAAATTTTAATGCGTTCCTTGAGAAAGCAAAGTTGAAAGATGATGGTAGCAATTACACGGACTGGGTCCGTAACTTGAGGATTATCCTCATTGCTGCATAGAAGAATTACGTCCTGGAAGCACCGCTGGGTGCCAGGCCTGCTGCTGGAGCAACACCAGATGTTATGAACGTCTGGCAGAGCAAAGCTGATGACTACTCGATAGTTCAGTGTGCCATGCTTTACGGCTTAGAATCGGGACTTCAACGATGTTTTGAACGTCATGGAGCATATGAGATGTTCCAGGAGTTGAAGTTAATATTTCAAGCAAATGCCCGGATTGAGAGATATGAAGTCTCCAATAAGTTCTATAGTTGCAAGATGGAGGAGAACAGTTCTGTCAGTGAGCATATACTCAAATTGTCTGGGTATAATAATCACTTGATTCAATTGGGAGTTAATCTTCCAGATGATTGCGTCATTGATAGAATTCTCCAATCACTTCCACCAAGCTACAAGAGCTTCGTGATGAACTATAATATGCAAGGGATGAATAAGACTATTCCCGAGCTCTTCGCAATGCTGAAAGCTACGGAGGTAGAAATCAAGAAGGAGCATCAAGTGTTGATGGTCAACAAGACCACTAGTTTCAAGAAAAAGGCAAAGGGAAGAAGAAGGAGAGCTTCAAAAAGAACAGCAAGCAAGTTGCTACTCAAGAGAATAAACCCAAACCTGGACCTAAGCCTGAAACTGAGTGCTTCTACTGCAAGCAGACTGGTCATTAGAAGCGGAACTGCCCCAAGTATTTGGCAGATAAGAAGGATGGCAAGGTGAACAAAGGTATATGTGATATACATGTTATTGATGTGTACCTTACTAATGCTCGCAGTAGCACCTAGGTATTTGATACTGGTTCTGTTGCTAATATCTGCAACTCGAAACAGGGACTACGGATTAAGCGAAGATTTGCTAAGGACGAGGTGACGATGCGCGTGGGAAACGGTTCCAAAGTCGATGTGATCGCAGTCGGCACGCTACCTCTACATCTACCTTTGGGATTAATATTAGACCTAAATAATTGTTATTTGGTGCCAGCGTTAAGCATGAACATTATATCTGTATCTTGTTTGATGCGAGACGGTTATTCATTTAAATCTGAGAATAATGGTTGTTCTATTTATATGAGTAATATCTTTTATGGTCATGCACCCTTAAAGAGTGGTCTATTTTTATTGAATCTCGATAGTAGTGACACACATATTCATAGTGTTGAAGCCAAAAGATGCAGAGTTGATAATGATAGTGCAACTTATTTGTGGCACTGCCGTTTAGGTCATATCGGTGTAAAGCGCGTGAAGAAACTCCATACTGATGGACTTTTGGAACCACTTGATTATGAATCACTTGGTACTTGCGAACCGTGCCTCATGGGCAAGATGACTAAAACACCGTTCTCCAGTACTATGGAGAGAGCAACAGATTTGTTGGAAATCATACATACAGATGTATATGGTCCGATGAATATTGAGGCTCGTGGCGGATATCGTTATTTTCTCACCTTCACAGATGACTTAAGCAGATATGGGTATATCTACTTAATGAAACATAAGTCTGAAACGTTTGAAAAGTTCAAAGAGTTTCAGAGTGAAGTTGAAAATCATCGTAACAAGAAAATAAAGTTTCTACGATCTGATCGTGGAGGAGAATATTTGAGTTACGAGTTTGGTGTACATTTGAAACAATGCGGAATAGTTTCGCAACTCACGCCACCCGGAACACCACAGTGCAATGGTGTGTCCGAACGTCGTAATCGTACTTTACTAGATATGGTGCGATCTATGATGTCTCTTACTGATTTACCGCTATCGTTTTGGGGATATGCTCTAGAGACGGCCGCATTCACGTTAAATAGGGCACCATCAAAATCCGTTGAGACGACGCCTTATGAACTGTGGTTTGGCAAGAAACCAAAGTTGTCGTTTCTGAAAGTTTGGGGCTGCGATGCTTATGTGAAAAAGCTTCAACCTGATAAGCTCGAACCCAAATCGGAGAAATGTGTCTTCATAGGATATCCAAAGGAGACTATTGGATACACCTTCTATCACAGATCCGAAGGCAAGACTTTTGTTGCTAAGTTCGGAAACTTTCTGGAGAAGGAGTTTCTCTCGAAAGAAGTGAGTGGGAGGAAAGTAGAACTTGACGAGGTAACCGTACCTGCTCCCTTATTGGAAAGTAGTGCTTCACAGAAAACTGTTTCAGTGACACTTACACCAGTTAGTGAGGAAGCTAATGATGATGATCATGAAACTTTAGAACAAGATACTACTGAACCTCGTAGATCAACCAGAGTGAGATCCGCGCTAGAGTGGTATGGTAATCCTGTTCTGGAAGTCATGCTACTAGATCATGATGAACCTACAAACTATGAAGAAGCGATGGTGAGCCCAGATTCCGCAAAATGGCTTGAAGCCATGAAATCTAAGATGGGATCCATGTATGAGAACAAAGTATGGACTTTGGTTGACTTTCCCGATGATCGGCAAGCAATTGAGAATAAATGGATCTTCAAGAAGAAGACTGACGCTGACGGTAATATTACTGTCTACAAAGCTCGACTTGTCGCAAAAGGTTTTCGGCAAGTTCAAGGGATTGACTACGATGAGACCTTCTCACCCGTAGCGATGCTTAAGTCTGTTCGAATCATGTTAGCAATTGCCCCATTTTATGATTATGAAATTTGGCAGATGGATGTCAAAACCGCATTCCTGAATGGATTTCTAGAAGAAGTGTTGTATATGATGCAACCAGAAGGTTTTGTCGATCCAAAGGGAGCTAATAAAGTGTGCAAGCTACAGCGATCCATTTATGGACTGGTGCAAGCCTCTCGGAGTTGGAATAAACGCTTTGATAGTGTGATCAAAGCATTTGGTTTTATACAGACTTTTGGAGAAGTCTGTATTTACAAGAAAGTGAGTGGGAACTCTGTAGCATTTCTGATATTATATGTGGATGACATATTACTAATTGGAAATAATATAGAATTTCTGGATAGCATAAAGGGATACTTGAATAAGAGTTTTTCAATGAAAGACCTCGGTGAAGCTGCTTACATATTAGGCATTAAGATCTATAGAGATAGATCAAGACGCTTAATTGGACTTTCACAAAGCACATACCTTGACAAAGTTTTGAAGAAGTTCAAAATGGATCAAGCAAAGAAAGGGTTCTTGCCTGTGTTACAAGGTGTGAAGTTGAGTAAGACTCAATGCCCGACCACTGCAGAAGATAGAGAGAAAATGAAAGATGTTCCCTATGCTTCAGCCATAGGCTCTATCATGTATGCAATGCTGTGTACCAGACCCGATGTGTGCCTTGCTATAAGTCTAGCAGGGAGGTACCAAAGTGATCCAGGAGTGGATCACTAGACAGCGGTCAAGAACATCCTGAAATACCTGAAAAGGACTAAGGATATGTTTCTCATATATGGAGGTGACAAAGAGCTCATCGTAAAAGGTTACGTTGATGCAAGCTTTGACACTGATCCGGACGATTCTAAATCGCAAACCGGATACGTGTTTACATTAAACGGTGGAGCTGTCAGTTGGTGCAGTTCTAAACAAAGTGTTGTAGCGGGATCTACATGTGAAGCGGAGTACATGGATGCTTCGGAAGCAGCGAATGAAGGAGTCTGGATGAAGGAGTTCATATCCGATCTAGGTGTCATACCTAGTGCATCGGGTCCAATGAAAATCTTTTGTGACAATACTGGTGCAATTGCCTTGGCAAAGGAATCCAGATTTCACAAGAGAACCAAGCACATCAAGAGACGCTTCAATTCCATCCGGGATCTAGTCCAGGTGGGAGACATAGAGATTTGCAAGATACATACGGATCTGAATGTTGCAGACCCGTTGACTAAGCCTCTTCCACGACCAAAACACGATCAGCACCAAGGCTCCATGGGTGTTAGAATCATTACTGTGTAATCTAGATTATTGACTCTAGTGCAAGTGGGAGACTGAAGGAAATATGCCCTAGAGGCAATAATAAAGTTATTATTTATTTCCTTATATCATGATAAATGTTTCTTATTCATGCTAGAATTGTATTAACCGGAAACATAATACATGTGTGAATACATAGACAAACAGAGTGTCACTAGTATGCCTCTACTTGACTAGCTCGTTAATCAAAGATGGTTATGTTTCCTAACCATGAACAAATAGTTGTTATTTGATTAACGGGATCACATCATTAGGTGAATGATCTGATTGACATGACCCATTCCATTAGCTTAGCACCCGATCGTTTAGTATGTTGCTATTGCTTTCTTCATGACTTATACATGTTCCTATGACTATGAGATTATGCAACTCCCGTTTGCCGGAGGAACACTTTGTGTGCTACCAAACGTCACAACGTAAATGGGTGATTACAAAGGTGCTCTATAGGTGTCTCCAAAGGTACATGTTGGGTTGGCGTATTTCGAGATTAGGATTTGTCACTCCGATTGTCGGAGAGGTATCTCTGGGCCCTCTCGGTAATACACATCACATAAGCCTTGCAAGCATTGCAACTAATGAGTTAGTTGTGAGATGATGTATTACGGAACGAGTAAAGAGACTTGCCGGTAACGAGATTGAACTAGGTATGGGATACCGACGATGGAATCTCGGGCAAGTAACATACCGATGACAAAGGGAACAACGTATGTTGTTATGCGGTCTGACCGATAAAGATCTTCATAGAATATGTAGGAGCCAATATGAGCATCTAGGTTCCGCTATTGGTTATTGATCGGAGACGTGTCTCGGTCATGTCTACATTGTTCTCGAACCCGTAGGGTACGCACGCTTAAGGTCTCGATGATAGTTATATTATGAGTTTATGAGTTTTGATGTACCGAAGTTAGTCCAGAGTCCCGGATGTGATTACGGACATGACGAGGAGTCTCGAAATGGTCGAGACATAAAGATTGATATATTGGACGGCTATATTCGGACACCGAAAGTGTTCCCGGTGATTTCGGAGAAAACCGGAGAGCCGGAGGGTTACCGGAACCCCCCGGGAGAAGTAATGGGCCATATGGGCCTTAGTGGAGAGAGAGACGGGCAGCCAAAGGTGGGCCGCGCGCCTCCTCCCCCTGGTCCGAATTGGACTAGGAGAGGGGGGCGGCGCCCCCCTTTCCCTCTCCCTCCCCACTTCTTTCCCCCTCCTAGTCGGAGTCCTACTCCTACTAGGAGGAGGACTCCTCCTTGGCGCGCCATAGAGGGCCGGCCGGCCTCCTCCCCCTGATCCTTTATATACGGGGGCAGAGGACACCCCTTGACACACAAGTTGATCCAGGTGATCATATTCTTAGCCGTGTGCGGTGCCCCTTCCACCATAGTCCTCGATAATATTGTAGCAGTGCTTAGGCGAAGCCCTGCGACGGTAGTGCATCAAGATCATCACCACGCCGTCGTGCTGATGGAACTCTTCCCCGACACTTTGCTGGATCGGAGTCCGGGGATCGTCATCGAGCTGAACGTGTGCTATAACTCGGAGGTGACGTAGTTTCGGTGCTTGATCGGTCGGGTCGTGAAGACGTACGACTACATCAACCAAACGCTTCCGTTGTCGATCTACAAGGGTACGTAGATCACACTCTCCCCTCTCGTTGCTATGCATCACCATGATCTTGCGTGCGCGTAGGAATTTTTTTGAAATTACTACGTTCCCCAACAATACCGACGTAGCTTCAAGTGGCATCTGCAACCTGCTGACATAATTGTCGAGACGAAGGCATCTTAAATGCCCTCGCCCGGTGTTGAGTTCAAACCTTCACTAAAAAAACACTTCCGTGATTATACGTGTTTGTCACAGTAGGTCACATTTTCTATCATGCATGTACATCCGTGACAATCTAATGACAGAATCAAGATAGTCATACATCTGGTGTCATAGAAGTGTTCCATGACAATATTGAAATTATCATCACGGAAGTGTCCACTTCCATGACGATAAATGTCACGTCATGGAAGTATTTTTGTCAAGGGTAACCGACACGTGGCTTCCCCGTTAAGTGTTGGGGAACGCGGTAATTTCAAAAAAATTCCTATGCACACGCAAGATCCATCTAGGTGATGCATATCAATGAGCGGAGAGAGTGTGTCCACGTACCCTCGTAGACCGAAAGCGGAAGCATTTACTAACACGGTTGATGTAGTCGAACGTCTTTGCGATCCAACCAATCCAAGTACCGAACACATGGCACCTCCGTGATCTGCACACGTTCAGCTCAGTGACGTCCCTCGTACTCTTGATCCATCTGAGGCCGAGGGAGAGTTTCGTCAGCACGACGGCGTGGTGATGGTGATGATGAAGTTACCGACACAAGGCTTCTCCTAAGCTCTACAACGATATGACTGAGGTGGAAATCTATGGAGGGGGGCACCGCACACGGCTAAGACAACTGTCAACTTGTGTGTCTATGGGGTGCCCACCTCCCCCGTATATAAAGGAGTGGAGGAGGGGAGGGCCTGCCCTCATAGGGCGTGCCCAAGGGGGAGTCCTACTCCCAGTAGGAGTAGGTTTCCCCCTTCCCTTGTTGGAATAGGAGAAGAAGGAAGAGGGAGAGAGAGGGAAGGAAAGGGGGGCGGCCCCCCACCCAATTCGGATTGGGCTTGGGGGGCCTCCACCTGGCCGCCTCCTCCTCTCTCCCACTAAGGCCCAATAAGGCCCATTGACT
>NC_041390.1:137229363-137234753 GCF_002162155.2 Triticum dicoccoides
GTAAATGCCCGAACTCATCCGGAACCCTTCCGATGTCCAAACATAGCCTTCCAATATATCGATATTTATGTCTCGACAATTTCGAGACTCCTCGTCATGTCCGTGATCACATCTGGGACTCCAAACTACCTTCGGTACATCAAAACACATAAACTCATAATACCGATTGTCATCGAACGTTAAGCGTGCGGACCCTACGGGTTCGAGAACTATGTAGACATGACCGAGACTCACATCCGGTCAATAACCAATAGCGTAACCTGGATGTTCATATTGGCTCCTACGTATTCTACGAAGATCTTTATCGGTCAAACCGCATAACAACATATGTTGTTCCTTTTATCATCGGCATGTTACGCGCCCGAGATTCAACCATCGGTATCATCATACCTAGTTCAATCTGGTTACCGGCAAGCCTATGTACTCATTCTGTAATGCATCATCCCACAACTAACTCATTAGTCACATTGCTTGCAAGGCTTATAGTGATGTGCATTACCGAGAGGGCCCAGAGATACCTCTCCGATACACAGAGTGACAAATCCTAATCTCGATCTATGCCAACCCAACAAACACCTTCGAAGACACCTGTACAACATCTTTATAATCACCTAGTTACGCTGTGAAGTTTGATATCACACAAGGTGTTCCTCTGGTATTCGGGAGTTGCATAATCTCATAGTCAGAGGAACATGTATAAGTCATGAAGAAAGCAATAACAATAGAACTCAACGATCATAATGCTATGCTAATGGTTGGGTCTTGTCCATCACATCATTCTCTAATGATGTGATCACGTTCATCAAATGACAATACATGTCTATGGTCAGGAAACATAACCATCTTTGATTAACGAGTCAGTCAACTAGAGGCATACTAGGGACACTCTGTTTTGTCTATGTATTCACACATGTACTAAGTTTCCGGTTAATACAATTCTAGCATGAATAATAAACATTTATCATTTTATAAGGAAATATAAATAACAACTTTATTATTGCCTCTAGGGCATATTTCCTTCATTAAGCTATCGGGTTCTGGTTTGGATCCGATAACCCATTGACAGCCGGCACCAATGGTGATTTTCCACATGTACAATTCTCATTCGCAAGCGGATCCACGTGTCAGTTGAGGTTTGCCGTCCAATGGACAGGGTGGCGCCTATGATACGTGGACACGTGGAACGGCCCAACAGTGGCCCATTTAGGTTAAAAAAATCCAGCCCGTTTGACTTGGTCAAAAGTTAGCGGGTCGGCCCATGGAAAGCATGTTAATGGCTTGTTCACATATAGCCCATTTACGGCTTGCTCACGACCTGTTATGGCCTTCCCGAATTCGGCCTAGTAGCGTCATGTGGGCCGTCCAATATGATTCCAGCCCGATGTCACTCTCGGTCTGTATATGGCCTGTGACGTCATTCGGCCCATATGAGGCCTTCTGTATCTCTGGGCCCTTCAATGTCCTGTGCTGATTCTGGCCCATCATGAACAGTACATTGCTTTGGAACCATTAATGGCCCGTGATTCAGCTGGGCCATTTTCTTGCCCATGCTATCTTTCGGCCATCTAAGGACCCATAAAATATTCTCCTCATTTCCGGCCCTCGATTACTTACAGTATGTTACTGGCATGTTCTGCTAATGGGACAAATTCTGCCCATGGTTACATGATTTCTTGTATTGGCATTGGTATTACCCCAAAGAGGAGAGGATGATGCATCACAACAACGTAAGTATTTTCCTTAGTTATGAAACCAAGGTTATCAATCCAGTAGGAGAACCAAGCAACACTATGTAAACAGCACCTGCACACAAATAACAAATACTTGCAACCCAACGCGTAAGAGGGGTTGTCAATCCATCCTCGGTATTGAGATAGATTAAATTGTATGAGATTTGATAAATAGGTCTAGCAAAAACACAAAATAAAATAAATAAATAAAAAGTGCAGCAAGGTATTTTTGGGTTTTAATATGATAGGAAATAGACCCGAGGGGCGTAGATTTCACTAGAGGCTTCTCTTGAGAAGAAATAGCATACGGTGGGTAAACAAATTACTGTTGGGCAATTGACAGAAGAGCAAATAATTATGATGATATCTAAGGCAATGATCATGTATATAGGCATCACGTCCAAGATTAGTAGACCGACTCATGCCTACATCTACTGCTATTACTCCACACATCAACCGCTATCCAACATGCATTTAGTGTATTAAGTTCATGGAAAAACAGAGTAATGCAATAAGAATGATGACATGATGTAGATAAGATGTATTCATGTAGGAATAGATTCCATATTTTTATCCTTAATAGCAACGATACATGCGTGTCATGTCTCTTTCTATAACTGAGACTGAGCACAGCAAGATCAAACCCATCACAAAGCACATCTTCCCATGGCAAGAAAAATCAATCTAGTTGGCTAAACCAAACTAAAGTTTCAGAGAAGAAATACAAGGCTATAGCAATGATGCATAAAAGAGTTCGGCAAAGACTCAAATAATATTCATGGATAGATCTGATCATAAACTCGCAATTCATCGGATCCCAACAAACACACCGCAAAAAGTCATTACATCAAATAGATCTCCAAAAACATCGAGGAGAACATTATATTGAAGATCAAAAAGAGAGAGAAGAAGCCATCTAGCTACTACCTACGGACCTATAGGTCTGTGGTAAACTACTCACGCATCATCAGAGAAGTAAGGGTGATGATGAAGTCCCTCCGTGATCATTGACCCCTCCGGCAAAGTGCCGAAAAAGGCTTCTAGATTGGATCTCCTACTGGATTGATAACTTAACCATATGGGATTGTGTGGTAAGCAGCACAGAACTCGATAGACAATTAAAACTACAAAGTTTTGGACTTCTTGTCTTAGAGGTCAGTACACAACACATGCCAGATGCGACTCGCGACCAGGCAACTCAACACCTAGTGTCGCTGCAGATACGTCTCCAACGTATCTATAATTTTTTTATTGTTCCATGCTATTATATTTTATGTTTCGGATGTTTTATAAGCATTAATATGCTATTTTATACTATTTTTGGGAGTAACTAATTAACCCAGACCCCAGTGCCAGCTTCTGTTTTTTCCTTGATTCTGAGTTTTGCAGAAAAGGAATATCAAACGGAGTCCAAACAGAATAAAACTTTACGATGAATTTTCTTGGACCAGAAGACACACATATGACTTGGAGAGGAAGTCAGAAGAGCCCCAAGGGCTCCACAAGCCCTCAGGGAGCGCCCTAGGGGTGGGGCGCGCCCCCTGGCTTGTGGGCCCCACGGGACTCCTCCGTGATATATTTTCAGATCTATAAACCAGAAAACCCAAAAATATCTCGCTGCAATTTATTTACTTTTGTTTTGTTTTATGTTTTAGTAATCTTTTATATATATATATATCTATCAGATCTCACCTTTGCAAGTGACCGTGAAGGGATTGACAACCCCTTTATCGCGTTGGGTGCAAGTGTTTGATTGTTTGTGCAGGTGCATAGATTGGAGATTTGCTTGTATCTCCTACTAGATTGATACCTTGGTTCTTAACTGAGAGAAATACTTACCTCTACTTTGCTACATCACGCTTTCCTCTTCAAGGGAAAAACCAATGCAATCTCAAGAAGTAGGACTCTACTAGCCGGTGTTGGTCCTTCATGATAACCGACGTTTCTGGCGTTGTGATCGATGTCACTGATGAAGACACAATACTATCTTCAGAAGTGCCAGGCAAGCAAACCCCCATGGAATATGCTGGCAAGGTAACACATAGAGAGTAATGGAATGAAACAGCTATTCTATATGTATATTTGGCTGGTGGAAAGCTCTATGGTTACAGTTTTGCGTAAAGCCAATTTTTCCCTACTGCAAAGGAATAAATTTTATTTAACTATCATGGTAGTTGTTAAACATTGAGAATGGTTGACAGCATCCTCAATCCCAATTAAGCATCATCATTAAACAAAACCCAACAAAATTAAATCTTAGGGTAACATGTTGAGATTCACATGTTAATCCAGGTACTAGATACTCAAGTTGTCCATAACCGGGGACACGGCTAACCATGATTAGTTTATACACTCTGCAGAGGTTTGCGCACTTTTCCCCACAAGACTCGATCGCCTCCGTTTGGTTTCTCGCACTACATGGTGTTTGAGAAGACGGATGACCGAGACACGGTCTTTCAGAAGCGCTAGCACCTTACGATGGATAGACCGTTACACCTACTTTCCCCTACATCTGCTAGTCTACCCTGTAAGAGTTCGCACGACTTAATCAACTATGCTAGAGCCCATAATAGCTTGTGGCTGCATACGGAAGTTTCTAGTACGAAAAATATCATGATCCCTTTGGGCCTGGGTGGCGGTCCATAAAGAAAAATAGACAATCCTGGAATACCCAGGTACCTCAATCCACCCAGATGTGTGTTTAAGTTGCCACCTTAGATAAACCATTAATTTAACAAACTCACATCTGTCATGAATATCACTCACCCAATCCACGTCTACTAGCATAGCATAGCAATAGTAAGCAAACGCAGAAGTAACTCCCAAAGGTTTGATAATACAACAGGTAATAGGTACTACCTCAACTACTTCCCAAACCCACAATTTAATTAGATCCTAATCATGCAATGTTTGAGGATTGATCTAATGCAATAAAACTGGGTAGTAGGAGGTATGATCAAAGTGTTACTTGCCTTGCTGATGATCCGCGAAACCTAGAGATTCGAAGTAACAAGCGGCGCACTCCGGATATTCTATCACAGACAAACAAACAAGCATGCAATAAGTATTCATCTAATGCACAGGTAAAACTCAAATAAGAGATCTAACCAGAAGGTTCAACTTAAGAACTCCGGTTTGCAAAAAGAATCAAATCAAACGAAGCAACGAAAGTCAAACGGCAAAAGAAACAGGCTTCATTTACTATTCTGGATCTAGGGAGATTTTTACAGTGGCAAAAACTTGTTTAAGTTGGTTAAACGGATAGAGGGTTTCGAGACGAAACTCCAGGCGCTTGAATCGCCTGATTCCGATAAACGAGCAAAAAGTTATACACTAACGAAAATCGGATCAGAAATCGCGATCAGAAAAATCGCGGATTTAATCCAAAAAAAGAAAAAATGACGAACGTTCGCTAGAACGAACGAATGAATGCTCGCTATTTAAATAAATCGGAAAAACTGATCTATTTCAAAAAACCGAAACTAAAAAACGAACAAAACCGTCGGAAAAAACGAATGGTTTTTTGAAAAAAAAAGGCGTCTAAAAAAAACTACCCGGCAATTCCGGCGAGGTTCCGGTGGTGGCGGCGGGGCTCAGGAGACGGGGTGGTCGGGCGGCGGGGCGGCGCGGCACTGGCGGGCGGCGGCGGCGGGATCCGGC
>NC_041390.1:137235575-137366952 GCF_002162155.2 Triticum dicoccoides
GCGCTAGGGTTCGGGGCGGCGGGGCGGCTCGGTGGGCTGCGGGGTCGGGCGCCCCGGCTTTAAAGGCCGGCCCCAGAGGAGTCCGGGCCTAACACGGCACGTAGGTCGGTTTCGTTTTTTTTTAATTATTCCACGCAGAAGAATAAATAAAAGAAATACTAAACGGACTCCAAAAATCCAGAAATAAATTTTCCCCGGCTTCTAAAATCAAGCCGCACAAGGTGAACATTTATTTGGGGCCTAAATGCAATTTTGAAAAACGCACATTTTTCCTAAATTCTAATAAAATAACGAAAAACTCCGAAATAAAAACTTATTTGATTTTATTATTAAATCCTCAATATTTTTTTATTTTGGGAAAGTCGTTTTATTCCCTCTCTCATATTTTTGTAATAGAAATAATTGATGATAAAATAATTAAAATCAAATGATCCTATTCTCAAAATTTGAGAAAACTCAAATATGAAAATAACGAAATCCCCAACTCTCTCCGTGGGTCGTTGAGTTGCGTAGAATTTCTAGGATCAAAACTAAAAGCAAATAAAATATGATATGCAATGATGAACTAATGTATAACAATCCAAATTGAAAATTTGGGATGTTACAAACCTACCCCCTTAAGATGAATCTCGCCCTCGAGATTCGGGTTGGCTAGAAAATAGGTGAGGGTGGTCCTTGAGCAAATCTTCCTCTCGCTCCCAGGTGGCTTCATCCTCCGTGTGGTGGCTCCACTGAACCTTACAGAACTTGATAACCTTGCTGCGGGTGACTCGGCTGGCATATTCTAGGATCTTAACTGGTTTCTCCTCATAGGTCAAATCACTGTCCAACTGAATTGCTTCCAATGGCACCGTGTCTCTCAAGGGTATGTCAGCCATCTCCGCGTGGCACTTCTTCAGTTGAGAAACGTGAAACACATCATAAACTCCCGACAATCCTTCGGGCAATTCCAACTTGTAGGCCACTTCTCCCATACTTTCCAATACTCGGTATGGTCCTACAGACCGTGGAGCTAACTTTCCCTTAACACTAAAACGCTTTATTCCCCGAAGTGGGGATACTCGAAGATAAACTTTGTCTCCGACTTCGTAAACTGTCTCCTTGCGTTTAGAATCTGCGTAGCTCTTCTGCCTGGACTGGGCTACCTTGAGCCTATCGCGAATCAATTTCACTTTCTGTTCAGACTCCTCAATCAGATCCGGTCCAAACAACTGGCGGTCTCCAACTTCATCCCATGACAACGGTGTCCTGCACCTCCTTCCATACAAGGCTTCGAAAGGGGCCATCTTTAAACTGGATTGGTAGTTGTTGTTGTAAGAGAATTCTGCATATGGCAAATTGCCGTCCCAACTAGATCCATAATCTAGCGCACAAGCTCTCAGCATGTCTTCCAAAATCTGATTGACTCTCTCGGTCTGTCCATCTGTCTGTGGATGAAAAGTTGTGCTGAACTCTAGCCTGGTACCCAAAGTTTCGTGCAACTGATTCCAGAACTTTGAGGTAAATTGGGTTCCTCTATCTGATACTATACTCCTCGGAACTCCATGTAAGCATACAATCCTGGTCATGTATATCTTTGCCAACTTAGCACTGGTGTAAGTGGTCTTTACCGGGATGAAATGAGCTACCTTTGTCAACCAATCGACTACAACCCAAATCGAGTCATAGCCTGAACGAGTCCTGGGTAATCCCGTGATAAAATCCATGCCTAACTTATCCCACTTCCATTCGGGTATCGGCAATGGCTGTAGCAACCCTGCTGGCTTCTGATGCTCTGCCTTTACTCTCTGACATACATCACAAACTGCTACATACTCCGCAATATCTTTCTTCATTCCGGTCCACCAGAAAGTATCCTTTAAATCCAAATACATCTTGGTATTTCCTGGGTGAATCGAATATGGTGAGTCGTGTGCCTCTTGTAGAATCAACTTCCTGATCTCCGGGTCATTGGGCACATAAACACGGTCTTCAAACCATAGGGTGTCGTGCTCATCCTCACGAAATCCTTTAGCCTTTCCTTCGCTCATTTTCTCCTTTATAGAGGCAATCTCTTTGTCAGTCTTCTGAGCTTCTCTGGTTCTATCCATCAAAGTTGACTGAATCTCCAATGCTGCTACATAGCCTCTCGGAACTATTTCCAAACATAGCTCACAAAGATCCTCAGCTAACTCCTTTGGTATTTCTCCCGTCATTAGTGTATTGACATGGCTCTTACGGCTCAATGCGTCAGCTACTACATTAGCCTTTCCGGGATGGTAATGCAATCTCATATCATAATCCTTGATGAGTCCCAACCATCTCCTTTGTCTGAGGTTTAACTCCTTCTGTGTGAAAATGCATTTCAAACTCTTGTGGTCCGTATACACCTCACAATGATTTCCAATGAGGAAATGTCTCCATGTTTTCAATGCATGCACTACGGCTGCTAACTCCAAATCATGCGTGGCATAATTCAATTCGTGGGGTTTCAGTTGTCGTGAGGCATATGAAACAACTCTCCCTTCCTGCATAAGCACTGCTCCAAGTCCTCGTCGTGAAGCGTCGCAATACACCTCATAATCCTTGGTCTGGTCTGGCAAAATCAACATTGGTGAAGTAACCAAGTGTTTCTTCAACTCCTGGAAACTAGCCTCACACTCCTCAGTCCATATGAACTTGGTATCCTTCTTTAATAACTCCGTCATAGGTTTTACAATCTTGGAGAAATTCTCAATAAATCTCCGGTAGTATCCTACGAGTCCAAGGAAACTCCGGATCTCTCCAACCGTGGTTGGTGCTTCCCACTTGGTCACGGTATCAACTTTAGTGGGATCTACTGATATACCTTCTCCGGATATAACGTGTCCGAGGAATCCTACTTCCTTCAACCAAAACTCACATTTGGTGAACTTGGCATACAACTGATGTTCTCTGAGCTTCTCAAGTACCAAACGCAAATGTTCCTTATGCTCCTCTTCATTCTTCGAGTAAACCAGGATATCATCAATCAACACCACGACGAACTTATCCAAGAACTCCATAAACACTTTGTTCATCATGTTCATAAAATAAGCAGGTGCGTTAGTCAGACCAAATGACATAACGGTATACTCGTACATCCCATACCTGGTAGTAAAAGTTGTCTTAGGTATATCATGTTCTCGAATCTTCAACTGGTGGTATCCTGATGGCAGATCGATCTTGGAAAACACTTTAGCTCCTTGCAATCGATCAAACAGATCATTGATCATTGGTAGTGGGTACTTGTTCTTGATCGTTACTTCATTCAACCCACGATAATCAACAACCATCCTTAACGATCCATCCTTTTTCTCCACTAGAAGTACTGGTGATCCCCAAGGCGACGAACTTGGGCGAATGTAACCTTTATCTAGTAACTCCTTAATCTGCTTCTTAATCTCCCCCAAATCCTTTGCGGGCATCCTGTATGGTCTCTTTGATATTGGCCCTGTGCCTGGCAATAGCTCAATCAAAAACTCAATATCTCTATCTGGTGGCATGCCTGGCAACTCTTCTGGAAATACTTCTGTTGGAAATATGCCCTAGAGGCAATAATAAATTAGTTATTATTATATTTCCTTGTTCATGATAATCGTTTATTATCCATGCTAGAATTGTATTGATAGGAAACTCAGATACATGTGTGGATACATAGACAACACCATGTCCCTAGTAAGCCTCTAGTTGACTAGCTCGTTGATCAATAGATGGTTACGGTTTCCTGACCATGGACATTGGATGTCGTTGATAACGGGATCACATCATTAGGAGAATGATGTGATGGACAAGACCCAATCCTAAGCATAGCACTAGATCGTGTAGTTCGTATGCTAAAGCTTTTCTAATGTCAAGTATCATTTCCTTAGACCATGAGATTGTGCAACTCCCGGATACCGTAGGAGTGCTTTGGGTGTGCCAAACGTCACAACGTAACTGGGTGGCTATAAAGGTACACTACGGGTATCTCCGAAAGTGTCTGTTGGGTTGGCACGAATCGAGACTGGGATTTGTCACTCCGTGTGACGGAGAGGTGTCTCTGGGCCCACTCGATAGGACATCATCATAATGTGCACAATGTGATCAAGGAGTTGATCACGGGATGATGTGTTACGGAACGAGTAAAGAGACTTGCCGGTAACGAGATTGAACAAGGTATCAGGATACCGATGATCAAATCTCGGGCAAGTATCGTACCGCTAGACAAAGGGAATTGTATACGGGATTGATTAAGTCCTTGACATCGTGGTTCATCCGATGAGATCATCGTGGAACATGTGGGAGCCAACATGGGTATCCAGATCCCGCTGTTGGTTATTGACCGAAGAGTCATCTCGGTCATGTCTGCATGTCTCCCGAACCCGTAGGGTCTACACACTTAAGGTTCGGTGACGCTAGGGTTATAGAGATATTAGTATGCGGTAACCCGAAAGTTTTTCGGAGTACCAGATGAGATCCCGAACGTCACGAGGAGTTCCGGAATGGTTCGGAGGTAAAGAATTATATATAGGAAGTGCTATTTCGGCCATCGGGACAAGTTTCGGGGTCACCGGTATTGTACCGGGACCACAGGAAGGGTCCCGGGGGTCCACCGGGTGGGGCCACCTACCCCGAGGGCCACATGGGCTGTAGGGGGTGCGCCTTGGCCTATATGGGCCAAGGGCACCAGCCCCTAGAGGCCCATGCGCCAAAGGGACAAGAGGAGGGGAGAGTCCTAAAGGGGGAAGGCACCTCCGAGGTGCCTTGGGGAGGATGGACTCCTCCCCCCCTTGGCCGCACCCTTCCTTGGAGGAAGGGGCAATGCTGCACCCTCCCCCTCTCCCTTGGCCCTATATATAGTGGGGGGAAGGGAGGGCAACATAACCCAAGCCCTGGCGCCTCCCTCTCCCTCCCATGACACATCTCCCTCCTCCCGCAGCGCTTGGCGAAGCCCTGTTGGAATCCCGCTACTTCCACCACCACGCCGTCGTGCTGCTGGATCTCCATCAACCTCTCCTCCCCACTTGCTGGATCAAGAAGGAGGAGACGTCACTGCTCCGTACGTGTGTTGAACGCGGAGGTGCCGTCCGTTCGGCGCTAAGATCATCGGTGATTTGAATCACGACGAGTACGACTCCATCAACCCCGTTCTCTTGAACGCTTCCGCGTGCGATCTACAAGGGTATGTAGATCCACTCCACCCTCGTTGCTAGATGACTCCATAGATTGATCTTGGTGACATGTAGGAAAATTTTGAATTATTGCTACATTCCCCAACAGTGGCATCATGAGCTAGGTCTATGCGTAGTTTCTATGCACGAGTAGAACACAAAGTAGTTGTGGGCGTTGATTTTGTTCAATATGCTTACCATTACTAGTCCAATCTTGATTCGGCGGCATCATGGGATGAAGCGTCCCGGACCAACCTTACACGTACGCTTACGTGAGACCGGTTCCACCGACTAACATGCACTAGTTGCATAAGGTGGCTGGCGGGTGTCTGTCTCTCCCACTTTAGTCGGATCAGATTCGATGGAAAGGGTCCTTATGAAGGGTAAATAGCAATTGGCATATCACGTTGTGGTTTTTGCGTAGGTAAGAAACGTTCTTGCTAGAAACCCATAGCAGCCACGTAAAACATGCAAACAACAATTAGAGGACGTCTAACTTGTTTTTGCAGGGTATGCTATGTGATGTGATATGGCCAAAGGATGTGATGAATAATATATGTGATGTATGAGATGATCATGTTCTTGTAATAGGAATCACGACTTGCATGTCGATGAGTATGACAACCGGCAGGAGCCATAGGAGTTGTCTTAATTTATTTATGACCTATGTGTCAACATAAACGTCATGTAATTACTTTACTTTATTGCTAACCGTTAGCTGTAGTAGTAGAAGTAATAGTTGACGAGACAACTTCAAGAAGACACGATGATGGAGATCATGATGATGGAGATCATGGTGTCATGCCGGTGACAAGATGATCATGGAGCCCCGAAGGTGGAGATCAAAAGGAGCAATATGATATTGGCCATATCATGTCACTATTTGATTGCATATGATGTTTATCATGTTTATACATCTTATTTTCTTAGAACGACGGTAGTAAATAAGATGATCCCTCATTAAAATTTCAAGAAGGTGTTCCCCCTAACTGTGCATTTTTGCGACAGTTCGTTGTTTCGAAGCACCACGTGATGATCGGGTGTGATAGATTCTAACGTTCACATACAACGGGTGTAAGACAGATTTACACACGCGAAACACTTAGGTTGACTTGACGAGCCTAGCATGTACAGACATGGCCTCGGAACACAAGAGACCGAAAGGTCGAGCATGAGTCGTATGGTAGATACGATCAACATGAAGATGTTCACCGATGATGACTAGTCCGTCTCACGTGATGATCGGACACGACCTAGTTGACTCGGATCATGTAATCACTTAGATGACTAGAGGGATGTCTATCTGAGTGGGAGTTCATAAGATGAACTTAATTACCCTGAACATAGTCAAAAGGTCTTCGCAAATTATGTCATAGCTCGCGCTTTAGTTCTAATGTTTAGATATGTTCCTAGAGAAAATTTAGTTGAAAGTTGATAGTAGCAATTATGCGGACTAGGTCCGTAAACTGAGGATTGTCCTCATTGCTTCATAGAAGGCTTATGTCCTTAATACACCGCTCAGTGTGCTGAACCTCGAACGTTGTCTGTGGATGTTGCGAACATCTGACATACACATTTTGATAACTACGTGATAGTTCAGTTAAACGGCTTAGAGTTGAGGCACCGAAGACGTTTTGAAACATCGCGAAACATATGAGATGTTTCGAGGGCTGAAATTGGGATTTCAGGCTCGTGCCCACGTCAACAGGTATAAGACCTCCGACGATTTTCTTAGCCTGCAAACTAAGGGAGAAAAGCTCAATTGTTGAACTTGTGCTCAGATTGTCTGAGTACAACAATCGCTTGAATCGAGTGGGAGTTGATCTTCCAGATGAAATAGTGATGGTTCTCCAAAGTCATTACCACCAAGTTGCTAGAGCTTCGTGATGAACTATAATATATCAGGGACATATATGATGATCCTTGAGATATTCGCGATGTTTGACACCACAAAAGTAGAAATCAAGAAGGAGCATCAATTGTTGATGGTTGGTGAAACCACTAGTTTCAAGAAGGGCAAGGGCAAGAAGGGATACTTCATTAAATGGCAAATCAGCTGCTGCTCTAATGAAGAAACCCAAAGTTGAACCCAAACCCGAGACTAAGTGCTTCTGTAATAAGGGGAACAGCCACTGGAGCAGAATTACCCTAGATACTTGGTAGATTAGAAGGCTGGCAAGGTCGATAGAAGTATATTGGATATACATTGTGTTGATGTGTACTTTACTAGTACTCCTAGTAGCACCAGGGTATTAGATACCAGTTCGGTTGCTAAGTGTTAGTAACTCGAAATAAAAGCTACGGAATAAACGGAGACTAGCTAAAGGTGAGCTGACGATATGTGTTGGAAGTGTTTCCAATGTTGATATGATCAAGCATCGCACGCTCCCTCTACCATCGAGATTGGGGTTAAACCTAAATAATTGTCATTTGGTGTTTGCGTTGAGCATAGACATGATTGGATTATGACTATCGCAATACGGTTATTCATTTAAGGAGAATAACGGTTACTCTGTTTATTTGAATAATACCTTCAATGGTCTTGCACCTAAAATGAATGGTTCATTGAATCTCGATCATAGTGATACACATGTTCATGCCAAAAGATATAAGATAGTAATGATAGTACCACCTACTTGTGGCACTGCCACTTAAGTCATATCGGTATAAAACACATGAAGAAGCTCCATGTTGATGGATCTTTGGGCTCACTCGTTTTTGAAAAGTTTGAGGCATGCGAACCATGTCTATTGGTGTATATGCATGCAAATGGACCGTTTGTACTCACTTGATTTTGAATCACTTGAGACATGCAAATCATACCACATGGGCAAGATGACTGAAAGCCTCATTTTCAGTAAAATGGAACTAGAAAGCAACTTGTTGGAAGTAATACATTTTGATGCGTGCAGTCCAATGAGTGCTGAGGCGTGTAGTGGACACCGTTATGTTCTTACTTCACAGATGATTTGAGTAGATGTTGAGTATATTTACTTGATGAATCACGAGTCTGAATTATTGAAAGGTTCAAGTAATTTCAGGGTGAAGTTGAAAGATCGTCGTGACAAGAGGATAAAATATCTATGATATGATCATAGAGATGAATATCTGAATTACGAGTTTGGCACAGAATTAAGACATTGTGGAAATTGTTTCACAACTAATACAGCCTGGAACACCATAGTGTGATGGTGTGTCCGAACATCATAACTGCACCTATTGGACATGATGCATACCATGATGTCTCTTATCGAATTACCACGATAGTTTATGGGTTAGGCATTAGAGACAACCACATTCACTTTAAATAGGGCACCACATAATTCCGATGAGATGACACCGTATGAACTATGGTTTAGAGAAACCTAAGCTGTCATTTCTTAGAAGTTTGGGGCTGCGACGCTTATGTGAAAAAGTTTCAGGCTGATAAGCTCGAACCCAAAGCGGATAAATGCATCTTCATAGGACACCCAAAATAGTTGGGTATACCTCCTGTCTCAGATCCGAAAGCAATAAGGGATTGTTTCTAGAATCGGGTCCTTTCTCGACGAAAAGTTTCTCTCGGAAGAATTGAGTGGGAGGATGGTGGATACTTGATGAGGTTATTGAACCGTCTCTTCAACTAGTGTGTGGCAGGGCACAGGAGTTGTTCCTGTGGCACCTACACCAATTGAAGTGGAAGCTTATGATAGTGATCATGAAACTTCAGATCAAGTCACTACCAAACCTCGTGGGATGACAAGGATGCGTACTACTTCAGAGTGGTACGTAATCCTGTCTTGGAAGTCATGTTGCTAGACAACAATGAACCTACGAGCCATGAAGAAGCGATGGTGGGCCCGGATTCCAAAATGGCTCGAGGCCATATAATCCGAGAGAGGATCCATATATGAAAACAAAGTGTAGACTTTGGAAGAACTACTTGATGGTCGTAAGGCTGTTAGGTACATATGGATTTTTAAAAGGAAGATGGACAATGATGGTAGGTATCACCATTAAGAAAGCTCGACTTGTCGTTAAGATGTTTTCCGACAAGTTCAAGGAGTTGACTGCGATGAGACTTTCTCACTCGTAGCGATGCTAAGAGTCTGTTGGAATTATATTAGCAATTACTGCATTATTTGTGAAATCTTGCAGATAGGATGCCAAAAACCATTGTTTCCTCGACGATTTTTGAGGAAAGGTTGTATGTGATACAACCGGAAGGTTTTGTCAATCCTGAAAGATGCTAATAAGTGTGCAAAGCTCCAGCAATCCTTCTAGGGACTGGAGTAAGCATCTCGGAGTTGGAATGTATGCTTTGATGAGATGATCAAAGATTTTGGGTTTATACAAAGTTTATGAGAAACTTGTATTTCCAAAGAAGTGAGTGGGAGCACTATAGAATTTCTGATGAGTATATGTTGTTGACATATTATGGATCAGAAATGATATAGAATTTCTGGAAAGCATGCAGAGTTATTTGAAAAGTGTTTTTCAATGGAAAGCCTGGATTAAGCTACTTGAACATTGAGCATCAAGATCTATAAGGATAGATCAAAACGCTTAATGGTACTTTCAAATGAGCACATACCTTGACATGATCTTGAAGGTGTTCAAGATGGATCAGTCAAAGAAGGAGTTCTTGCCTGAGTTGTAAGGTATGAAGTTAAGACTTAGAGCTCGACCACGGCAGAATAGAGAGAAAGGACGAAGGTCGTCCCCTATGCTTAAGACATAGGATCTACAGTATGCTATGCTATGTACCGCACCTGATGTGTGCCTTGCCACAAATCTGGCAAGAGGGTACAAAGGTAATCTAGGAGTAGATCACCAAATAGCGGTCTAAATTATCCTTAGAGGAATAAGGATATGTTTCTCGGTTATGGAGGTGATAAAGAGTTCGACGTAAAGAGTTACGTCGATGCAAGCTTAACACCTATCCGGATAGCTCTGAGTAGAGATACCGGATATGTATAATGGAGCAACAATTTAGAATAGCTCCAAGTAGAACAGTTATTTGAAGTGGCTCCAAATGTAGCATAGAAGTTGCATCTACAAGATGACATAGAAATTTGCGAAGTACATACGGATCTGAATGTTGCAGACCCGTTGACTATAACCTCTCTCACAAGCATAACATGATCAAACCCAGAACTCTTTGGGTGTTAGTCACATGGGGATGTGATCTTGAGTGTTAATCACATATCGATGTGAACTGGATTATTGACTCTAGTGCAAGTGGGAGACTGTTGGAAATATGCCCTAGAGGCAATAATAAATTAGTTATTATTATATTTCCTTGTTCATGATAATCGTTTATTATCCATGCTAGAATTGTATTGATAGGAAACTCAGATACATGTGTGGATACATAGACAACACCATGTCCCTAGTAAGCCTCTAGTTGACTAGCTCGTTGATCAATAGATGGTTACGGTTTCCTGACCATGGACATTGGATGTCGTTGATAACGGGATCACATCATTAGGAGAATGATGTGATGGACAAGACCCAATCCTAAGCATAGCACTAGATCGTGTAGTTCGTATGCTAAAGCTTTTCTAATGTCAAGTATCATTTCCTTAGACCATGAGATTGTGCAACTCCAGGATACCGTAGGAGTGCTTTGGGTGTGCCAAACGTCACAACGTAACTGGGTGGCTATAAAGGTACACTACGGATATCTCCGAAAGTGTCTGTTGGGTTGGCACGAATCGAGACTGGGATTTGTCACTCCGTGTGACGGAGAGGTGTCTCTGGGCCCACTCGATAGGACATCATCATAATGTGCACAATGTGATCAAGGAGTTGATCACGGGATGATGTGTTACGGAACGAGTAAAGAGACTTGCCGGTAACGAGATTGAACAAGGTATCGGGATACCGATGATCAAATCTCGGGCAAGTATCGTACCGCTAGACAAAGGGAATTGTATACGGGATTGATTAAGTCCTTGACATCGTGGTTCATCCGATGAGATCATCGTGGAACATGTGGGAGCCAACATGGGTATCCAGATCCCGCTGTTGGTTATTGACCGAAGAGTCATCTCGGTCATGTCTGCATGTCTCCCGAACCCGTAGGGTCTACACACTTAAGGTTCGGTGACGCTAGGGTTATAGAGATATTAGTATGCGGTAACCCGAAAGTTGTTCGGAGTCCCGGATGAGATCCCGGACGTCACGAGGAGTTCCGGAATGGTCCGGAGGTAAAGAATTATATATAGGAAGTGCTATTTCGGCCATCGGGACAAGTTTCGGGGTCACCGGTATTGTACCGGGACCACAGGAAGGGTCCCGGGGGTCCACCGGGTGGGGCCACCTACCCCGGGGGCCACATGGGCTGTAGGGGGTGCGCCTTGGCCTATATGGGCCAAGGGCACCAGCCCCTAGAGGCCCATGCGCCAAAGGGACAAGAGGAGGGGAGAGTCCTAAAGGGGGAAGGCACCTCCGAGGTGCCTTGGGGAGGATGGACTCCTCCCCCCTTGGCCGCACCCTTCCTTGGAGGAAGGGGCAAGGCTGCACCCTCCCCCTCTCCCTTGGCCCTATATATAGTGGGGGGAAGGGAGGGCAACATAACCCAAGCCCTGGCGCCTCCCTCTCCCTCCCATGACACATCTCCCTCCTCCCGCAGCGCTTGGCGAAGCCCTGTTGGAATCCCGCTACTTCCACCACCACGCCGTCGTGCTGCTGGATCTCCATCAACCTCTCCTCCCCCCTTGCTGGATCAAGAAGGAGGAGACGTCGCTGCTCCGTACGTGTGTTGAACGCGGAGGTGCCGTCCGTTCGGCGCTAGGATCATCGGTGATTTGAATCACGACGAGTACGACTCCATCAATCCCGTTCTCTTGAACGCTTCCGCGCGCGATCTACAAGGGTATGTAGATCCACTCCTCCCTCGTTGCTAGATGACTCCATAGATTGATCTTGGTGACACGTAGGAAAATTTTGAATCATTGCTACGTTCCCCAACAACTTCAGGGAAATCCCTTACCACTGGTACTTCCTCCTGCACAACTCCTGTTAAACAATTTACTTGTGTCCCTTTTGGCACATGCCGGGATACATACTTGATCCTTCTCCCTTCTGGGGTGGTAAGCAAGATCGACTTACTGGCGCAATCGATGTTTCCTCCATACATCGACAGCCAATCCATACCCAGAATTACATCCAATCCTTGTGATTCCAAAATGATTAAATCCGAGGGAAACACATGCCTACCTATACTCAATGGCACTTGAAAACATCCTTGACTGGTCATATACTCCGCTCCTGGTGAGCTTACTAGCATAGGTGTTCTAAGAACCTTAGTGGGCAGGTTATACTTATCCACAAATCCCCTTGATATGTATGAATGCGATGCACCAGTATCAAAAAGAACGAGTGCAGTAAATGACTTAACCAAAAACTTACCGATTACTGCATCCGGCTGCTCTTCAACCTCCTCCACGTTAATGTGGTTCACCTGTCCCCTGTTGAAAGGGTTCGGCTTCTTCCCAGAGCTTCCATTGCCATTCTGGCCTTCAGGACATTCATTGGCATAACGTCCGGTCTTTTGACACTTAAAGCAAGTGACTTGGCTCAGGTCTTTCTTGGCTGGGGTTGATGGGTTGGTACGGTTCTGGCTGTTGCTTCCTCCATTACCATTACCATTCTTGGTGCCATTGTGATTGTGCGTGCTACCTCCTCCATGGGTATGCTGAAAATGTCCTCCCGATCTAGGGGTAAATCGTGGCTTCTGCTGAGCTCCTGAATTGTACTTTCCTTGTGCATACTTCCTCTTGCGATTTTCAATTTGCTGTTGCTTGCCTTCAATCATAAGAGCACGATCTACCAACTCCTGGTAGTTGTTGAAGGTTGCTATCATCAACTGCATGCTCAACTCATCATTCAGTCCTTCCAAAAACTTCTCCTGCTTAGCTGCATCCGTAGCAATGTCATCTGGGGCATAACGTGCTAATTTACTAAAGTCCTCCACATACTGGCCAACTGTCCGTCCTCCTTGGCGCAAGTTGCGAAACTCACGCTTCTTCATGGCCATAGCTCCTGCTGAAACATGGGCAATTCGAAAAGCCTGCTGAAACTGATCCCATGTGACAGTGTCGACAGGGAAAGTGGCTGTGAAATTCTCCCACCATGATGCTACGGGTCCTTCAAGCTGATGTGCGGCAAACTTCACCTTCTCCGCATTTGTGCATCCTGCTGTGGTCAACTCTCTAGCTGTCTTACGGAGCCAATCATCTGCTACTATCGGCTCGGTGCTACTGGAAAACACTGGCGGATTCAGCCTAAGAAAACGGGCTAAGTGATCAATAGGTGGTGGTGGTGGTGGTGGTGGGTTGTTGTTGTTCCCCTGATTCTGATTCTGGACTAGCAACTGCATCAATGTGTTCTGCTGCTGGATCAACTGGGTGAGCTCCGGTGGAAAGGTAAATCCGGGGTCACGTCTCGGAGGCATCTGAGGGTTTAGAAAAAATGAGATTTAAGGATAGAGGGGGTCTAAAGAGAAAACACTACCCATATGCACATGAGGCAAAAGCAAACAATTCACTTCATTCAGTCAAACAAGGGCATACAATCGATCTAACTATCGCAAAAGTGCTTCGGACTACTGTATTTACATGGTGGACTACTACTATTGATGAGGTGGTCTACTAAAAATATTCTTCGGTTGCAGACTCCATGATATCTGCTCCTACTTCATCAATATAGTCATCATCGCTATCATCTGGGTCCGAGTCGGTGTCGTCGATGATGATGTAGTATTCCGGGCGAATCTCCTTGGGTTGTTCGTCTTCATCTACTGGTGTAGGGCCTCCCATAAATATCTCGATCTTCTTGATCAGATCGTCATTCTTCTCCACCAATACTTTGATTCCCTCTTCGTAATCTTCACGTGTAGCCTTGAGTTCTTCCTCCAGTTCTTTGATTCTTGTCCTAGCCTTCTTCAGGTCTATCATATCGGCGCACATCTGGTTCTCCTGACGTCGAATGTGTTGGTTTAACTCCTGGATAAAAGCTGCAATTGATCTATCCTTTCTGGTGCTGATCATCTCCCAGTGCTCATCTCGGCGCCCACAAATCTGGTAGATAGTATCCTTGAGATCATTGTGGTAGACTTCTCCAATGCGTCCCATGGCGATGTGAGCTGCCATGCTCTTTCCTAGACTCCAAGTTGGTGCATCAAAAGAAAACTCTATGGGCTCAGTGACTGGCATGAACGACCTTCCTGGAACTTGAACTTGAATCATCCAGCGCTCTTCTTCAGGTAAAGTGGCGTTGTAGGTTTTGGTGAAGCTTGGTACTCCTATGTTCAGGTATCTAGTGACTTCCTTCAGGTGACGTCCAAAGGGTGTATCTTCATTCGGTTGCATGAACTCTCCTTGCATCCGCCATCCTAAAGAGTAGAAAAGATGAGAGGTCAGAAGAGAAGAGAGTGAATAGTGTTCTAGGTCTTTAGCTTAGTGGTCGTGTCCTACAGTCAGCGTGTGCTCTGATACCATCTTTGTAGTGACCAGACCTCAAACAGTCCGATCTCTGTGCTCAGGTGTCATCCCTAGATCAGTAATGCTGACACCACACAGTATTTGAAGGATTTATAACAGAGTAGCAATCACACACTTATTACATCGAGTGTCTCAATAGAGAACTTCTTACAATAAATATGGCTTAAGGCCATCTAATAACGATAACATTGGAAGGCTTGGAATATAAGTGAGTCTATCAACTCCAACGGCATCACTGAGTATAGAACCACGACCTAAAAACTCCTTAATCATCGTCTGAAAAGTCTGCAACATTAACCTTGCAGTCCGAAACGGGTCAGCACATGGAATATGCTGGCAAGGTAACACATAGAGAGTAATGGAATGAAACAGCTATTCTATATGCATATTTGGCTAGTGGAAATCTCTATGGTTACAGTTTTGCGTAAAGCCAATTTTTCCCTACTGCAAAGGAATAAATTTTATTTAACTATCATGGTAGTTGTTAAACATTGAGAATGATTGACAGCATCCTCAATCCCAATTAAGCATCATCATTAAACAAAACCCAACAAAATTAAATCTTAGGGTAACATGTTGAGATTCACATGTTAATCCACGTACTAGATACTCAAGTTGTCCATAACC
The DNA here is from genome assembly GCF_002162155.2 of Triticum dicoccoides. Lineage (NCBI taxonomy): Eukaryota > Viridiplantae > Streptophyta > Magnoliopsida > Poales > Poaceae > Triticum > Triticum dicoccoides. Next base: position 137,250,841 of record NC_041390.1, read on the forward strand.
GGGGACACGGCTAACCATGATTAGTTTATACACTATGCAGAGGTTTGCGCACTTTTCCCCACAAGACTCGATCGCCTCCGTTTGGTTTCTCGCACTACATGGTGTTTGAGAAGACGGATGACCGAGACACGGTCTTTCAGAAGCGCTAGCACCTTACGATGGATAGACCGTTACACCTACCTTCTCCTACATCTACTGGTCTACCCTGTAAGAGTTCGCACGACTTAATCAACTATGCTAGAGCCCATAATAGCTTGTGGTTGCATACGGAAGTTTCTAGTACGAAAAATATCATGATCCCTTTGGGCCTGGGTGGCAGTCCATAAGGAAAAACAGACAATCCTGGAATACCCAGGTACCTCAATCCACCCAGATGTGTGTTTAAGTTGCCACCTTAGATAAACCATTAATTTAACAAACTCACATCTGTCATGAATATCACTCACCCAATCCACGTCTACTAGCATAGCATAGCAATAGTAAGCAAACGCAGAAGTAACTCCCAAAGGTTTGATAATACAACAGGTAATAGGTACTACCTCAACTACTTCCCAAACCCACAATTTAATTAGATCCTAATCATGCAATGTTTGAGGAATGATCTAATGCAATAAAACTGGGTAGTAGGAGGTATGATCAAAACGTTACTTGCCTTGCTGATGATCCGCGAAACCTAGAGATTTGAAGTAACAGGCGGCGCACTCCGGGTATTCTATCGCAGACAAACAAACAAGCATACAATAAGTATTCATCTAATGCACAGGTAAAACTCAAATAAGAGATCTAACCAGAAGGTTCAACTTAAGAACTCCGGTTTGCAAAAAGAATCAAATCAAACGAAGCAACAAAAGTCAAACGGCAAAAGAAACAGGCTTCGTTTACTATTCTGGATCTAGGGCAATTTTTACAGTGGAAAAACTTGTTTAAGTTGGTTAAACGGATAGAGTGTTTCGAGACGAAACTCCAGGCGCTTGAATCGCCTAATTCCGATAAACGAGTGAAAAGTTATACACTAACGAAAATCGGATCAGAAATCGCGATCAGAAAAAACGCGAATTTAATCCGAAAAAATAAAAAATGACGAACGTTCGCTAGAACGAACGAACGAATGAATGCTCGCTATTTAAATAAATCGGAAAACCCGATCTATTTAAAAAACGAACAAAACCGTCGGAAAAACCGAATGGTTTTTCGAAAAAAACGGCATCTAAAAAAAACTACCCGCCAATTCCGGCGAGGTTCTGGCGGCGGCGGCGGGGCTCCGGCGACGGAGTGGTCGGGCGGCGCTGGCGGGCGGCGGCGGGGCGGCGCGGCGCGGGCAGCGCTAGGGTTCGGGGCGACGGGGCGGCTCGGTGGGCTGCGGGGTCGGGCGCCCCGGCTTTAAAGGCTGGCCCCGGAGGAGTCCGGGCCTAACACGGCCCGTAGGTCGGTTTCGTTTTTTTTAATTATTCCGCGCAGAAAAATAAATAAAAGAAATACTAAACGGACTATAAAAATTCCGAAATAAATTTTCCCCGGCTTCTAAAATCAAGCCGCACAAGGTGAACATTTATTTGGGGCCTAAATGCAATTTTGAAAAAATGCGCATTTTTCGTAAATCAAATAAAATAACGAAAAACTCCGAAATAAAAACTTATTTGATTTTATTATTAAATCCTCAGTATTTCTTTATTTTGGGAAAGTCATTTTATTCCCTCTCTCATATTTTTGTAATAGAAATAATTGATGATAAAATAATTAAAATCAAATGATCCTATTCTCAAAATTTGAGAAAAATCAAATATGAAAATAACGAAATCCCCAACACTCTCCGTGGGTCCTTGAGTTACATTCATGCTTGTTGTTATGCTTGCTATGCTTAGATTTGTGTCAGGTCTAATTCATTTGGGATGGATTGGAATGGTGATGAACATGTCCTACTGTTGAAAGCCAAGTGTGTGAACACATTTTGATAAAGATAGCGATTAAAGGTCATGTAGGAGTACATTGTGGGTTGTCTCATTGAAACCGTTATCAAGAACTGAGTTCTGTGTTTGTGATCCAAGACAGTTATAGACGACTTCAACAATGAGTTTAGGCACTCTCGTGGAGATACAAGATCTCTAATCAGCTATGTCGACGCGCGTCTATGTCTTGACCTTGCTGATGATGGTGGATTGATGTTTGGCTTGGGGATGAGAATCCGGAGTTCAACCTTGTGTGGACTTGCCATCATCGGCGCACATGCGGCGATTCCTTCTTAAAGGCGTAGCCTAGAAGTTGTCTATTTTTCGTTTTGATGTTGTTTTCTAACATAGGGTTAGTGCCTTAATGAAACATTGGGTTAGTGGTAATCTGATGGAGTTACTATTGCGAGGCATGCAACCTCAGGTTTTCTTTCGCTTTATTTTTGAATTGATGTTGCTCGTCTGCCGGATTTTACATTTTTAATGATAACTGCATGCATTGTCCTAACTCAAAGATCAGGGGTTATCCTTCTTTTTCAAAATAAACACTACACATGGCAGGATACAAAGTATGCCGTAGAGCCTCACGGTTGAACCACTTCACCAGCGAACACGGGAACAATGATTTCTCGTGCTTGTGCAAGACCAAGACGTACGAAACGGCGCTAGCGCCACGGAAGACACTCAAAGATTGGATGCACATGGTAGTTTGTACACGTAGCGGTAGGAGAACGGTAAGGTCCCGATCGTGTGACCCATTTATGCCTTTAAATTAAGCTTTGCTTGTCAAGGACTCAATGCTTAGCACAACTACTAGGGAACCAACAAATCATGGGACTGAGAAAGAGTGTAATGTATTGTACGTACTATCATAGTAGATGTTATCAAACTGCTGACCTTTCATAGACTCATTCTATGTTACGATGCATGTCAATTTTCTCTCGTAAAAAGAACAATACGTGCCACTTTTGAATGATTCTTGATAAACATTTTAAGGTTTGACTCTTCGCACAAAAAAACATTTTAAGGTTTGACAATCAGTATAGAAAGTTACCAACACATTTGGCTTATAAATGAATCAGCCGTTAGTTCACTAAAAAAATTGAATCGGTGGTTGTCGTTGATGGTGGTCCATTTTCTCTTGAGGTGGTACCATCTTGAAGTATATCTGACTGACCTTCGTCAGGTAGAAAGCCGGAAATCACAAGATACTTCCCTCCGTCTATAAAAGGAAAGCACACAGCACACGCAGTTTTTGAGATTTTAGTTTGGCAATAAATTTTAAAGAAAATGCTTGGCTTCAGCCGGCTGATTTCTCAAAAGAAATCCACCACCTCGGCCGGGTGCCACACGTCCTGGTGTGGACCACGCATCGCCGTCTAAGAGTCGCTCGTCTCCAATTTTATCTCTTCATTCTGTTTCCTACCGTTCTCCTTCACCTACATCTTCCCCCAATTGCCAAGCTCCTGCCGCTCATGGCATACCTCGATTGGCGCTGCTGAAGGGGATATGAGGGGCACCTAGATGCTTCAGGGGACGCCCCGTGTTGCTGCGATGAAGGCGTTGGGGACGGGGCAAGCGCCATGTGTGTCGTCGTCATGGCACGCGTGCTTCATCGGTAAATCCTCAGATACATCAGGCAAGCCGTTCACTCTAATTATTGCAAAATAACCGGTGTTGCGAAAGCATAGTCAGTGTTGCAAAAAACATAGCTGCTTCAAAAACATCCCGTGTGCTTCAACAAGAACAGCGGAGCTGCAAGACAAGGTAACCGCTGTGGCGGGATGTTTCTAAAACATGGCCTATGTTGCAGAAGTCCATGAGACCATGAAAAAAAATCCACAACACACTCTTTGTTGCAAATGTTTCCGCAACACGAACTCTATTGCAAAGATCCGCAACACAATCTCTCTTGCAAATGTTTTCGCAACACCAGCTTTGTTGCAAAGGCTTCTGCAACACTACCTTTGTTGCAAAGATGAGGATGGGGCTGGGCCGCTGGATGGCACCAGATCTAACGACCGCCAAGCCGACGAATCTTTTTGAAAGATCCGCCGACCGACGCGTAGCTGGCCCCAAATTGGGTGTGCTATGCGTCGGCCGGCGGATCTTTTAAAAAGATCCGCCGCCTCGCGATCCGACCGATTGTATGACGTGAGTCATCAATTTCTCTTTTATAATTTTCTATGACAATACTCTTGTTGCGAAAACTTTTCTTCTCTAATTTTTTGCAATAAGACCTTTCTTGCGAAACCTTCCCCACCTTAATTTCCTACAACAAGTCCGTTGTTGCAAAACCTCTTCTTCTCTAATTTTTTGCAACAAGACCCTCTTGTTGCGAATCCTCCTCTTTCCTAATATCCTGCAACAAGTCAGCTGTTGCAAAACCTCTTCTCTAATTTTCTGCAACAAGACCCTTGTTGCAAAAGTTGCAAACACACCTCCCATCGTGTCGAATTTTTGATAACAAGATTCTTGTTGCAAAAATTGCAATAACATCTCCCACCAGTTCGCGCACTGGTATAGCCGTCGTTCGCTGCCGTCCTTCCGCAACAACACCGTTGTTGCAGAAACTTTTTCCAAAGGTGACGTGCGGTGGTGAGCGGCAACACAACGCAGCGATGTAGTGTTGGGAGAAAAAAATGAATGGAGTTTGCACGGGGAAGAAGAAGGTCATGGCAGAATGTGTGGACGAGGACCCGAGAAGAACTTGAGATCAGGATATGAGGGGAAAAGCAGTCGGTGGTCCCACTGGGGCACGCGTCAAGAAGAAGAGAAGGCGAAGGGTTATGTGTCATAAAGGGCGACGCTACGCGTCCTCCGGCCGATTTTTTGATTTTATCTGTCGCCTTGACGGCCGTTGGATGCCCGACCTGATAGCTGCCCGATCTACTTCCCGTGCCCTGCATGCCCAATAGTTATTTCCCGCAACAACCGCTCTGTTGCAGAAACAATAGCACTCTTGCCCCCGGCCCTCGACAGATCTGCGCCCCGCGTGGTTTCGCAACAAGAACATTTCCTATAACAATGCTCTTGTTGCAAGATCTGGTCTTCTCTGATTTCCTGCAACAAGACCTTTGTTGTGAAACTTCATCTTGTACAATTTTCTGCAACAAGACTCATGTTGCAAAACCTCTTCTTCTTTAGTTTTCTGCAACAAGACCCTTAGAAAAAAATGAAACAACATCTCCCGCCGCGTCTAATTTTCTGCAACAACATTTTTCACGCGTCTAATTTTCTGCAACAAGATCCTTGTTGCAAAAAATGCAACAACATCTTCCATTGCGTCTAATTTTCTGCAACAAGACCCTTATTGCAAAAATTAAAACACCTCCCACATCTAATTTTCTGCAACAGGACCCATTGAAAAAGAGCCGCCTGGGGATGAACCGGCGCTTGCTTGACGCGTGGGGACGATTGTGTGCCCAGTCGACGCCCCCAGGTCGCCACCAAAATCACGCGAACTTGGCGATATTTTCATACAAAATTGTATAACCTCGACGAAACTGGCACAAACTCGGCAAAACTTCATTGAAATTTGTACAAAAACAGCTACAACATGCAAACTACACCTAGTCCTACTGCGCCGCGGCCACCGCACTCCATCTACATGCCGAGAAGTCTGTAGAAACGGGTGTAGTCGTCGTCGTCGCGCGCCTCGCCGGAACCGCCGCCGTCTCTGCTGCACCCCTCGCCAGGGTCGCCGACGCACGGTGTGGCGCTGGACGGCCCTGCCTCGTCCTCCTCGTCGCTGTCGAGGACGATGACGCCGCCCTCCTCGTGCCCGTGGCGCCGGGCGTGGAGCTCCCCGTATGCCCAGCGCTGGCGGCACACCTGCTCGCGGTCGTAGTCCTTCTTCGCCCATTTTAGAGTGGCCTCGTCGTCGGGGGCCACCATGTCGACGTGTTCCGGCTTCACGAGGAGCAGGCCTGGCTCGGGCTTCGGCCGGACCAGGCGGACGGAGCGCGGGGAGGGGCGGGCACCCTTGTTGATGATGAGGGTGCCGCTGTGGGTGCGACGCCGGAGCGGCGTCTCCTCCGGCTCCGGCTTGACGAGGCGGAGCGCCGACGAGCCGGAGCCCGACGACAAGGACGTCCCCGGCTCCATTCGCCGCGACGTCCAGGAACTGCCACGGCAGCGAGAGAAGGACGGCTGCGGCGGGTACTCGAGGCACGACACGTTGCCGATCTCGATGTGGTCGAGGACGGCCTCGAGGGTGTAACTGACACGCCCCACCACTCGCGCTGCCCGTCGGCACTGGGGCGGCCGCGGGGATGATGCCGTTGGCGGAGGCGGTCTGCTCTTGGCGTCGGCGCTCGAAGTACATCGTCCACAGCGTTTCGCTATCGGCGGCGTACCTCGACTCGTTCCGCTGCTCCTCCGCCAAGGATGAGCGGATGCGAGCGATCTCGGCCCACCGTGCCACCCCTTCGGGCACCGGAGGCACCGGGACGTCGCCGGCTCTCAGCCTCCACGCCCCCGGCACACGCATGTTCGGGGGCGCCGGATACTCGGCCTCGTAGAGGAGGCGCGCCTCCGGCTCTTGGAGATGGCGGCAGCCGAAGCCGTTCGCCGTCGCGCCGTCGCCTGGGAACCTCTCAGCCATTTGCTCGTCGACGGAAAGGAGGAGTGTGCTGCTTTGTGTGGCGATGCAGGTAAAGTGTGGCAGCTGTGGCGTTCACCGGCGGGGGATCGGCTTTTATAACCACGACCGGGCGGCGAGAGCCTGCATGTCGGGCGACGCGTGGCGGGAGGTGGCGCCTTCACTGCACGGCCTGTGAGGCATCAATGGAGGCTGACCGGCGTGGCAGCGCAGCAGCCTTGGCCAACCTTCGCATTAATTCCCGCGGGAACCGAGGCGATGAGGACGACGAAGCGACGTCTCGCTGACGCAGCGGGCCCATCCCCGTTCGCGCGAAAAACGCGTTCCCCAGCGCCCCCAGCACGCCGGGTTTAGTCTGCGTCCGCCGGCGTCAGTTTCAGTCCAAACCAGCGAAAAACGGGCTCCTGGGCGTGACAAGGCCGATTTTCGGCCGCCGGCGACAAGAGAAAACGCTTGGGGGGCCTGTTGGGGACGCGGGTGGAGATACTCTTACATAAGCATCTAGACTCAGAACCTCTCTTGCCCATAGATGGACATCATCACATCAGTGTTAGCACTCCTTGCAAAAAGAAGCTTGAACCCTTGTGAAACTTATGGAGTGAAAACTTCATTTCTCGAAGCACATGATATCGGGGTTGTTTGGCCGGGTTCCAAATATTTGGTTCGCCAAGGCCCATTGGCTCTTTCTAGTTCATTCGGTAGCCAATTCCTGGGCGAGATGTTGGCGGCCGAATCAGTCGCCAATAGTTTGATGCGCCGATGGATTGACAGAAATCAACTCGTCCTTCGTCCCAAATACTTCCTTTATATCACAATGTAGTGCTTTCTTTATCCACGTGCTTCAACTTTGACCGTAAATTTAACTACCAAGACCGATTGCGGCGGGAGCAAAAATTATATCAGTGAATTCGTATTCGAAAGAAGTTTTCAATTATATAATTTTTTCTCCCGCCGCAGTTGGTCTCGTTGGTTAAATTTATGATCAAAGTTGAATTTCGGAAAGCGCGGGCGCACTATATTTTGAAATGGAGGGAGTATATGTCTCGTGTAGACGTAGGACACCGCTTGTCACCGGCCACCACTAAGGCACAAACATGCATCAGTTGGGCATGATAATGTTGAAGTTCGAACAAAGTAAAGTACACATCTACTGTAGTATGTTTGAACTTTGGCCTTTGGATGAATTTAAAAGTTTCAAACAAGTTGCTAGTGGTGCTACGGAAGATTGAACAAACAAGGCGGGCACGGTGCTGCTTCCAAAGGTGGCCTGCTCGTACCTCCCCATTTAAAGAATGCAGCTTAGGATCTAAAAATATGTAGCTTTAGAGTTTAGAGTACTGACACATATGCAAGCTGGCACTTGGGAGTAAAAGCTGTCGTCAGCCATGAAGCGTCAACGTTACGGTCCCGCTTGCTCTCCATCTGTCCAGCCCGCCTCGTATCCCTCGCGACGCTTCCTCATTTATTTCCACTGATCGCCTCCTGTTTCCTGCCAAAAACTGCATGCAACGCAAGCGAAAAGCAAGCAGACCAGCAGCAGCAGCGGCTCATTTAAATCACCCTCCAAACCACCATCAGCAACGCGAAGTGTTTTTCAAACTCGGTCACGGTCTATCTGAAGTGGGCAAGTCCAAGAGCAAAATTCCAACAAAGTCCAAAAAGCAAATCACGTCGCCACCACAGAGAAAGGGTCCAGCTCTGCTCCCGAGACGGCGACCGTTGGCACTCGCCACTCATCAGAGCGTTTCAAATTTAAATCCTCCCTCCAATCCTCCAAACCTCCACCACACCGCCATTTGGTCCATAGATTAAGCACCAGGCACAGGCAGCCTCGCACCACGAAACCCCCGTCAACCTCCCCTCGCGCACGCACCAATGGCAGCCACGCCGCCCAAGAGGGAGCCGCTGGCCCCCCTCAGCTGCAACGCGGCCGCAGACACGCCTGCGGCCACCGCCGGCGCGCGGCCACGCGCGCCGGCAGTCTCCGCCGAGAAGGAGAACCTGGGCGCGGCCAATCTCGGCCCCGGCAAGGAGGAGAAGAGGGCGACGACGCCTGCTGCCGCGAAGGCGGCGCCGCTGAAGCCGTCGTCGCTGCAGGCCCGCATGGAGGGCGAGGAGGCGCCGTCGGCGACCGCGACCGCGACGGCGGCGGGGCTGCCCGTGTTCGTCGGGCCGAGGGGGAGGGAGCTGCTGCCGCCGCCACCACCGCCGGCGTCGTCGTCCTACGAGGCGTGGGACCTCTCCGACAACGAGGCGGCGCCGGCCGCGTCCTGGGCCACGCTGCCCAACAGGGCGCTGCTGTGCCGCCCGCTGCCGCTCGACGTCGGGAGGTGCACCTGCGTCGTCGTCAGGGAGAAGGCCACCGGGGCCAGAGGCGTGGCGCTCTACTCGCTCTACACCAACGTGAGCTAATCCCCGTCCTCCCCCCTTCGCTTCCTCGGCTTCAAATTTTCAAAATCCGGGGGAGAGTAGTGTGATTAGTTGCTGAGATTAGTGCCATAAGGATTCGTGCCCGTCTCTCTGTTGTGCGATTGCAGGAGGGGCAGGGGCGGCAGGACCGGAAGCTGGCGGTGGCCCGGCACCGGAGGAGGAGAGGGAGGTCGGAGTTCATCGTGGCGCAGAACCAGGACGGCGTCTTCTGCAGCTCCGACAAGAACTTCCTCGGGACTATGGGTGCCAATCTTGTTGGATCCAAGTACCAGATTTGGGGCCAGGTACATGACGTTCCCCTTCCTGATTCTTGATGTCGCTCTCCTGGATTCGAGACTGATTACCATGGTGGACATGAACCAATGATGAGTATTAATGGTCGCCGATGTAGGGGGACCGGGTCGATGAGCTTAAGAGCCAGTCCAAGCGGCTTCTTGGCGTTATCGCGTAAGATTCAATCTCCGTGCGTGACATGTCCATGAATTGTATGGATTTCTTGACCAATTTTTGATTTCTGCAGGTTTGCCCCTACTATTACTACGCTCACGGGGAGTTTCAGAAGCATGAGGGCATGGATCCCCAAGAACCAGTCCATGCAGCTGAGGACCAACAGTTCTGCTCAGGTAAATCCATTTGCAACACTGGGAGATTCATTAGTGAACTTGAATGGATTCGTTTAAACCAACGAGTGAGTCATATGGTCATTAGTTGTGGAAATGTTGCTGCAGATTCAGCACGTCAGTGGGCTTCCAAAGGATTGGCAGGAGAAGAGGAGCAGAGCTGAGCAACTCTGCTCAAGATCACCTTTCTACAACAATGTAAGCAGCTTCCCTCAAGAAACTTATTGAGCCTTCAGATTGACGTGTCGAGAATCGGGAGTTAAGCTGAGAGATGTATTTGTTCATCAGTACCTAAAAGGCAGTGTGTTTGTTTTCTGCATTTGCAACAGATGACGAAGCGCTACGAACTAGATTTCAGAGAGAGGGTTGGGAGGATGGGATACAAGGTGCAGACATCAGTGAAGAACTTCCAGATGACTTTGGAGGTAAAATTTCTGCTCCTGCTTTCGATGGGGTTAGATCAGACTGAGCAACATATCATGATATCGACAACTTGTGCTCGACAGGAGAACGGGAGGCAGACGATCTTGCAGCTCGGTAGGGTCGGGAAGTCCAAGTACATAATGGATTTCAGGTAAGCCATCGATCATCGCCCTTACAGTGATCATCGACATTCGTCGATCGTATGTAACTAGTAGCAACATTTTCTGATGCGAATATCTCATTTGCAGATACCCCTTGACTGGCTACCAAGCATTCTGCATTTGCTTGGCGTCGATGGACTCCAAGCTGTGCTGCACGCTGTGACTGAGATGCAGATGTGACAGAGTTTTGTTTAGCCCGAATGTTGTTTTTGTGCTGCACCCTGATGGTTTCCTTTGTTCGATTTTTATGTACATGTAGTCTTCTCGCCTCGAGAAGGGATTAAATAATTAGTAGAAGAATCATAAGAGAGCAAAATGTTCGTCTGCTTACCCTCCTGTCACTGTAGGCGATGCTTGTTTGCCTCAAAATTGAATTCTCAATGTGGTACTCCCTGCGTTCGAAAATACGCATGTTCTAACCGATTTTGATGAACTGATGGACTGTGAAAACTCGTCCTTGCGCTGCCGGAGCTGGTCATGCCCGGCAATGTACTTGTCCAGGAAAACAGTTACTGTCACTGCCAAAGCGCCAAGGATGAAGAGAGTGGCGCCAGTCAGGAGAGATTTGGAGGGGAGTGGTCGGAGGACAGCATATCTCACTGATGGCAGGAGATGCTTGCTGCTATTTCAGCTAAGCAGCGAGTAGGATAGGTATTTATTACTCGTCCGTTCTTTCGTGCAGCATCCATCCACTTCAATCTGTTGCCAGGATTCTTAGGAGAACCGGCTGCCGTCTACAACCAGGATGGTTTTGGACCAGGGGTTCTCGCCGCAGTATATGCAAAATTAGATGTCCGTATCAACATGGTCATCTCAATGTAACCAGTAACAGGTTTTCTCAATGTAACCAGTAACAGGTTTGGGCCAGGATTGTTTTGGGATTTTCTTGTATAATCCAAGCTAGCAATGCCCGGTATATCATCAGAACTGATGTTTACCATTGATGCATATCACCGGAACTGATGTTCCAATGATCACACAACAAAAGGGAAACAACATTTCAGCACTCCTCCGATAGCTCCCAATAAATTTTGCTCATTCTACAAGTTTTTTCAAATTCGGAATGCAAGTAACCTAAAGGTGTTGTGCATACAGATAATCTGTTCAACCGAGCATTAGCTCCATCTCAACTTGTGTAGCCACTCGTAACAGTCACCATCAATCTGGGTCAGATGTTCATAACAAGCACTGTCATGGTCCCACAAAGAAAAACAGTCACCATCAACCAATGTGAACTAATTTTTTTTCTCTCTATTCTTCGTCGCCAGCATGCTCAAGAAGATAGTTTGCAGCGAGTTGCTCATTCCTGTCGCAGGCAAAGAATGCTTCGATGACACGTGCTCTCTCAAACCCCATGGCTTCCAACTGAAGAGCGAAAACAAATCCAATCAACCAAGGTGAATAAGTGAGATGCATGGTGTATTTATGCAGCCAGAGGCCATTTAAGGTAATTATGAGGCATACCCTCCTAATTGCCTCTTGCTCTTCTGGTGTCACACTGATAGCATGAGGCATCTCATCCTGGTCAGCCTGGTCTAAAAAGTCCCTGGAAATGTCCCACGAGGAAGATTTAGTAGATATATGTAGACTACTAAAATTGAAAAGATTGTGAGAATGAAGCACCATGATTGGTTGAAAGCACAAAGTACAGGGGAAAGGATGCAGCAGCAGCTAATAGATACTCCCTCCGTCCCAAAATAAGTGTCAACTTTGTACTAACTTTAGTGTAAAGTTGTACTAAGGTTGAGACACTTATTTTGGGACGGAGGGAGTATTTTTTACATAAAGTACCACACACACAAGTTCTTTAAGGTGCCACTTTATGCTAGCTTATCATGTTATGTTCAGAAACTATATTAGCAGCTCCCGAAAAAAAAACTATATGCTATACTTGAAACAGCACAAGCCTAAAAACAATTATTACCAGTTACTGGTATGAACTGAATAACAACAACAACAACGCCTTTAATCCCAAACAAGTTGGGGTAGGCTAGAGGTGAAACCCATAAGATCTCGCGACCAACTCATGGCTCTGGCACATGGATAGCAAGCTTCCACGCACCCCTGTCCATAGCTAGTTCTTTGGTGATACTCCAATCTGTTTTGGTATGAACTGAACCAAAACAAAATTGACAACAATAGGTTAGGAAGATAGGATGAAGTCAAACAAGATGGCAAAACCACCTGCCACAAAAACTAACCACCTGGCGAGTGGCAGTGAGCAGATAGCCGCTTTTCTTCCTTTTCTCTGCCAGTCTTTCAAGTTCTCACCCTCCCAGAAAAGAAGGGAAAGTCTTCTTACTAGCTAGCTTTTATATCTCGCGAATAGGGAGTTAAGGATATAACAGATTGATGAGATTCCAGTTTATAACTAAGAAAGCAAAATTAGTACCATGAATTCTATAGCATATTTAAATGAGACAATATATAAATTCAGCAAATAAGAAACGTACCCATCGCCGCCTTCAAATGTCTCATTTAGTAACTGAAGGAACTCATCATTGTTCTCCTGAATCAACCTCAGAAGTTGAGGATTCTGCTTGCTCAATTCCTGGAGCATAGGCTGTAGCGAAATACCGGCAAAAAGTTTAGACAGAGAATGAAGGTGAGCATAGCATAAACAAGCCATTGATAGAAAACCTGTAAAATTTGTGGATTTGTATGGACCATTTCCCGAAGTGCTTGAAACTGCAAATCATAATAGCAAATTAGCAATGCACTACTACTTCAAAATTAGAATACCACATGGTAGGGTACTGACGGGAGGTTCATTCGATCAAACTACATTAATCACTAATACTCTACTAAATGGAGCATTGCATACTTTTAGTGTATATACATAGAAGATAACAATTCGTTCGGAATGCAAATGTAATGATACGCGCAGGATAATACTTTCCTATCCCAACATTATGCACAAAAGCATCCCAAGTAACAATAAACATGTGTATCCTACAGCGTTGCGTGATGGACCAACTAATAACTGCTTCCACCACAGCACTCACTTGTACAAAGAACAAATTATACTGAACACGGTATATGCTCCTACCACAGAATTCTACTTTCCACATACTTAACATATCTATACAAGTAATCTACATAAACTCGTCAAGTCAAATGTTAAGCATAAATGATACTTCCTCTGTCCCTACATGTCTAGCATATTTTGAATTGTTAAGAGGAGATTTTGATCAATAGTTACTCAATTAATGTTGTCTACATATATAAAATCGCAATCATAACTTTTTTAATACAAATCTAATGACATCAATTTTATCTCACATACTGACATAGTACTTTGGTAAACACCTTGCCTTAACAAATTAATGTATGCCTTATAATTTGAGATGGAGTATAGATTTGAGTGGACAAACTACCAGCATTCACATGACAAGTACTTGGCTACCATCACAACATCAAATTATAAGTAAATTTTTCACACGTGTCATCTCTGTTCCTAGTACATTAGATCATCGAATAGTTTGACGAGCAATGATAGTAATAAACAGAATGGTTGGCTTGATCCCATGTGCACCATTGCTCCGTACCACGTTTTTTCCTCTATCAGAAAGATCATAGAAAACAAAGGGAGAGAAGTAACTGAAAAAACATAAAGATAAGAACCTGTTGGTTATTTCTAAGAAAATCAAGTGATCCACCCCCAGCAGCACCTCCAGCATGGGAAGCCCCCTGTTACATCATTCAATTAGTCAAAAGATACTCAAAGAAGCAACACCGCACCAGCACTACACAGACAAAGGTGGAAAGTAAACCTGTGGGAAAAGATCTAATGGTGCTGTGTTTGGGATTCCAGAGAGGCCGGTTTCTCCAGGAGCTGCATCAGTGGTGTTTGCCCCTTGACCAACCACCGGAACAGCAACCTCAGCTGTCACTGGAATACCCTAATGTTTGAGAAAACAAAATATCAACTATAGCATCAAAAAATTGATCCAAATTAAAAATTCAGATGGGGAGAGATACGCACAGAGTACAGATAGTCAATGGCCCGTTCTGGATTGTTATAAGCAGCACGGAGAGCTCTTTGGACCTTATCTCTGTCCCAGCTGCCACCCCCCATCTCCATTATCTGGTTAATCATTGTGTCCAGATTGCTTCCTGACAGTAAATCCGATGCTGCAAGATCAACTGTACTCGAAGGGGTCCTAACAAAAAACGAAACAAGAGTTTTACATAGCAGTCTTGGTGGTGTGAATATGAACCAAACCATTTTTCCCTTTAAATTTACTAGTTTTTTTTGTCTTGGTGGTGTGAATATGAACCAAACCATTTCCCTTTAAATTTACTAGTTTTTTTTCACGCAAAAAAAACTAGTAAATTTAAAGGGAAATGGTTTGGTTCATATTCACACCACCAAGACTGCGAGACAGATTGTAGGATCATGCAATGCTACTATCCATACAGTTACAGCAATCCCAAAAATTCCAGTTTGGGGCCTAACTTCCCATTACCCAGCTATGCAAATTGCTGTTTCAATGGCTTTTGATTTTCATGCACTCCAGAAATTCACCTAGTTATGATCAGTGCTTCTAACTTAATACCTAGTGTTGATGTTCATTGACCATTGTGCTTAAGTCAGGAGGTTGCTGATTATAACCCTATTGACTCATGTTACATGTTCACGGAGAAGTTAAAAAATATACTTTTCACTTCTCACAAACTGCAATCTATTAGTTGATGCAGGTACTTGTGATTGTTGTCACTCTTCAAAATGAACTTTTGCGGCTATGAGGTCATTCATGCAACACTGCATGATTTAAAGCTGAAACAAGCATCAGAAGGACGTGCCTCTGAAATTTAAGAACACCGGTTTTCCCTCAGGAGGGATACAAGCAGAAACACGAAATTTAAGTGGTAAAAAAGACCCTAATGCAATATCAACTGGCGGACTTCAAACATACTCTGCGGGTGGTCTTTCAGGCTGAGAAGTCGTAGTTGATGGGACCCTGCAGAAAGATGACGCATACATTTAATTTGAGCAAGACCCTATGTGCATGCAGTAAAATGCAACCAGGACGCTAGAAAGGGACTCACTGGGGCTGAGGAGCTTGTGGTTGAGCAACTGGAGGTGCTTGACTGGTAACAGGAGTGCTTGAAGGCTAGTAATGGTTCATGTGTCAGTACATATGCTTGCTACTATTATGCTTTCATCCGCAAGAGAAGAATTTTACCTGGGCAGATGAAGCTCCACTGGAAGCAGAAGCTTTACTCTGCAGAAAATAATTAAATAGTTATACTTTTAATTTTAAGATAAGAAGAACAAGCCCAACGCATCAAGTAAGAAAAACTTGAATTATGTTAAAATAGTGCTGTAAGTGTCAAGTACTTTATGTAATGTTGATATAAATGGACAATATACAGCATAGCTGTAACATAGGAAGGAGCTATATAGATAAAATATGGCGGGAGGCCAGCAAATTGTGGCGCATCAAATAAGGTGAAATAGTATCTCAGGCATATTCTTCATTAGTGAATAATAACTGTCAGGAGGCCAGCAAATTGTGGCGCGTCAAATAAGGCGAAATAGTATTACAACTGTTACACCAAGTATTCAATCAGTGAAAATAATCCAATAGCATATGACAAAACTGAAACTATCCATACTGTATAGGGCATAAGCAGCCTACCTTGCTAAGCATGACAACTAGAAATCCATCTTCGCTAACTTGATTTTCATCCAATGTGCTTTCATCCTTCAAAACCTTGCCGTTGTGAATCAGCAGTTGTTGACCCCATGGATAACTATCCTTTCCTTGAATCTCTTCAATGTTCTTCTTGACAGCCATAATCTGATTCAAAGCAAACAGTTAGCATGATATTGAAGTAATTACTCCCACTGAATATTTGTACTATTCATAGTTAAAAGGTCTTCGAAATGCTACTTTGACAAAAAAAAAGTGCCTAGAACTCATTTAGATGAGTTATAGTTTGGTCTCATTCACCTTAGCTGACATCACTTATTTGTTATTCTAGCCTGCTTTCATTGGCAGGCCAATTCGTCACCTTTTGTTGCTGGGTTGGGCTAGATTTCTATCCGCTATGTAATTCAAAACAACAAAAGAAAAAGAAAAAAGACTCTCTACATGGGCTTTTTTTTTGCGGATAAAAAAAGACTCTCTACATGGGCTTGTCATCACGTGATTTTGGGTTGAAAAAAGGAGACACATTAGGAAGGAAAAATCAACCCTAAAAATATTTTAGAAAAAATGACGGAAAATTTTAAAAATGTTGCAACGTGCAGTTGCGACCTGACTTGAAAACTTGCAGTTGCGACCTGACTTGAAAACTTGCAGTTGCGACCTGACTTGAAAACTAGCAATTGCGACCTCATCTAAAAACTTGCAGTTGCGATCTCACTTGAAAACTTGTAGTTGCAACCTAACTTGAAAAACTTACAGTTGTAACCCCACTTGAAAACTTGCAATTACAACCTAATTTGAAATCTTACAGTTGCGACCTGACTGAAAATAATTGCAGTTGCGACCCCATTTGAAAACTTGCAATTACGGCCAAACTTGAAAACTCGCAATTACAGCCTATCTTAAAATACTTGCAATTGCAACATGATTACAGTTACACATAATGCATTGTGTGCAACTCGCGCACGTGCAACTAGTAGTAAAAATATAAAAAGAAACAGCCCGCATTAATTGCATTTATGCTGCAACGGTAGCAATTGCACATGAATAAGTGACGCAAAACGTAGGGCAAACAAGAAACAAGTGAAGCCCCAAAAAACGTATGCAAAAAAAGAAGAAAACACATACTAATTGGTTCACGTTCGAATAACGACAACACGTTCCGTTAAAAAACGACAACAGAAAAGTCAAAGTACAGAAATCTATTGGGCTGCACCCCAGCCGATGTCTAACAACCAGCAAAGGCTGCACCGGCCGTGCGTCACACCACATAAATAGCTTACATACCCTAAGAAAAACATAAATAGCTTACTCACAGCCGAACGCTTACAGGGTCTGCACAAATAACGATGCCAAAAAATCGGATGGTCCACTACGTGAATGACACCAAACTAAAAGTTTTAGCAAAACCGGAAAAAATACAACTATACATCGAGTATAATACTCTGAAAAATAAATTAACAGCAAATATCACATGTATTTATTATATAAACCTATATAGTTTTATCGGGAGTTAAACTTTGCGGCCACAGATCCTAGGTCATCAAGTCAAAAAGAACATAGATAGTATATCTTGACAAAAAATATTCAGCTATCAGGCTATGATCACAAAACAGTTTGGAAAGGAGTGCACTCCTCATGGCAAAGGAACACAGGTGCGGAAGAACAGTGGATAACAAGGCGTCCAAAGGACATGGTTACTGCAGATGGGAAAGAATGGCAATGGCACTCCTGAAACTCAACCTTGCGACCCCAAACTGAACCCTGGATCATGAAGATCACTTGTCAATTGCCAGACCTAAATCCTCGCCAACTCCAGCTTTCCATCCTCCCAAAACCACAACCCCCGGAACAAGCTATTAGCACAGCATATCCACAGCATCATGCGTCTACCAATCATGTCCATTGGAATACTGCCAAAAATCGTCTGCCCATATATTTTTTAAAACAGTCTGCCTACAACAACACGCTCACCATCCTTCACCCGCACTGTTCTTCCCCTAAGACGATCCTGAGCACTCACAAGTAAATGCGAGGACGCAGTGCAAACGGCATTCGAATTCAGGGGCCAACACCTCGGCAATAACCCCTAATCAGCAGTAGCACACCCAAATCTAACAAGCTAATCCCTTCCGTAACGCATAACTACATGTCCCTAACATCTAGTTCACCGTCACATCATCTGCATTAATCGAAATGCTAGAGAACTTCCGAAACAAAATCGCCGTGAAGCTGTGCATCCAGCGAAGAACGCGGGCCCTGTTTGAATTTAAAAAAAGTCGGGGAGATTTGAAACTAAACGAGGGGAGCGGGCGGGGGGAATCTCACGGTGTCATTGTGCTGGACCCGGATCTCGAAGTGGGTGCCCTTGAGAGTCTTCACCGTCAGCTTCATGGCGGCGCCGCGGTGGTCTCGGCCGGGAGATCGGAGTTCCTTCCTCCCCTTCCTTTCCGCTGCTCGCGCTAGGGTTTTCAGCAGGTCATGTGCTGTTGACGCACCCCTCCGCGGATAACGGCACGTCGAGTTCGCGGATCGACCTCGCTGCCCCTCGCCCCCTCCGTCACTGGCTCCGCGCCGCCGCAGTCGCTCGATGCGCCGCCGCCTGCTTCGCCTTCGCTACTAGCTGAGTGCCTCGAGTGGCTGGGCCAGCTCGTGTGTGTTTGCGGCGGCTGTCTTCTTCACAGAGTTAAGATTTTTCTTCTTTCTTATGGGCCGTGGAAGTGAAACGACCAGCAGAAGCCCAAAGGGAGCGTTTCGTCAGCTGCCTAAGGCCCAGCCAAGCCCGCGCGGTGCAAAAATCAGTCATTTGGCAGGCCAGGCTGGCCTGCATTAAAATCTTATGTGCACGATGTTTAAAGCACTTTCCATCCGCACCCGTTAGGAACATTTGATTCGGCAGTTTCCAACGAGTCAGACTTGAGCGATGCAAAAGAGCGCATATGGATAGCTCAAGCGATGTAGCCGGTCAATACTTGTTGTACTATGTGATTGTGAGGTTTAACTCTCTAATCTCCTTCATCATTTATTAGTTCTTCTAAAATCTACACAATAGTGCTTCAATTCGAAATAAGGTCTACACAAAAAAACATGCACATCGATATTGTAGTTCCATTTAGGTGATCGGTTCGTCTTTTCTTCGACCGTAAATGTTCAATTTTGTGTTCATGTTTGAAGCTATTTCAGATGAATTTTATCAAATTCGTCATGCACGACCGATCATTTGAAATTTCCTTTGACCGGTAGCTTCACCTCCACGTTTCACACGACTTTGGTGTTCTACATTCTCTGTTTCGACGGTTGTAGACGAGTATATCTACATCCACCTAGTGGATAGTGGATTGGGTGTATAAATGCATGTGTGATCTCTTTCAAAGACATTCCTTAATATCCTTTACCTAGTCCTTTTTAATCTACACAACGGTGCTTCTGTCGGCCCAATGGGAACCGAGGTACCCTAGGGCGGTTGACCTAGGCCTTGACAATGGCACCCGGCAAGCGATGTCGCTCTGGCTGGCACAACTAAGAGCTCGGCAGCTCGTCGTTAGGTGAACAGACTCCACACCTTCTCCTCGATAAGTGCTTCGCAGGGCTCCAACCCCCGGCAAGCACTTCCCTGGATTCGCCCGGGAAGCACCACCCCTTACGGCTGGTTCCTCCCCCACGAAGGAACTAGTGAATCTGCCTATCAGAGGCATTAAATGTGAACCACCCCGCTACAGTGGTCGTCATCAGCTGCTGAGATAGGACACAACGTGTCCACCTTTTAACTTTGGGCGCCAATGAGGCGCGCCATCCCCAAGGACACCAATAGTTACAACTGAGGACTCACCTACTTGGCGTGATGCTACAGGAGCGTCCTATAGCAGCTCACGCGGCATGGGCAAGCATGCCGCGCCTCGTCGTGCCGGGGCGATACGGACGCCCTTCCCTCTCTCCTCCATTTTGTGATGGATGTGTGGCAACCACCATAGGATAAGCGAAGGACCATGCTCAACATAAATAGAGGGCAATTACAACCTAGCAAAGGGCTCGACTCATCCGCAATCCACCATATACATTGTAACATGTTCGGCTAGAACACAGCAATATCATCCATAGGCAAGAGTTGGGTATCCACCATGTACATTGTAACTTGTTCGCCTGCTCCATTTGTTCCTAGTGCGAGATCATGGTTAACCTGTGGGGATTGGTCTTAGGTAGCCGTGTGAGACGGTGGCCCATTTATATATATGCTTATGGATGGTTGTGTGAGACCGTCTGTCCAGGACTACTGTGTGAGATGGTATGTCCAACTATTAGAGTAGATCCACTATTACAAAGGTAGGGAAAAACTATTTTGCGCAAATGGAAACCAGCCTTACAACAAATTGCATGTTTATTTCCGATAAGCCAATCCTGGTGAAGCTTGCCAATACATGCAATGTATTGACCCTTGTGTCTGCAACGTATTTGTTGGGGAACGTAGCATGCAATTTCAAAAAAATTCCTACGCTCACGCAAGATCTATCTAGGAGATGCATAGCAACGAGAGGGGGGGAGTGTGTCCACGTACCCTCGTAGATCGAAAGCGAAAGCGTTTGTTAACGTGGTTGATGTAGTCGAACTTCTTCACGTTCCGACCGATCAAGCACCGAACGTATGGCACCTCCGAGTTATGCACACGTTCAGCTCGATGACGTCCCTTGAACTCTTGATCCAGCAAAGTGTCGAGGGAGAGTTCCGTCAGCACGACGGCATGGTGACGGTGATGGTGAAGTGATCCACGCAGGGCTTCTCCTAAGCACTGCGTGAATATGACCGGAGGCATAAACTGTGGAGGGGGGTGCCGCACACGGCTTGGAACAATTGATGTGTGTTCTAGGTGCCTGTAAGTGCATCTAGTGCCCCTTAGTGATTTTGGTGTATTGAAGACTTATAGGTTAAGGAACTAATGTGTTTGTGAGTGTACACAGGTCTATAAGTCTATAAGGAGTTTGATATTTACAGAGAAATTCGACCCCTAAAAATGAATGTCTTCGACTGAAGACTTTGGATTTCTGAAAACTTTGAAAGTGAAGAAATTGGTGTGACCATAAAGACTTGATATTCGTACGAGGAACATGATTCGTGAAGACTTTTGTTTCCATAGTTTCATTTTCTTTTTCTTGAGTCATAGGAAACACCGTACTGTTAAAGGGGGTCGAGGAAATACTAAGGAAAAATTTCCAAGTGATGCTCATCTCAAAATCCTACACCTACCAATCCCTTCGAGTGAAGCCATTGGAAATCTCATGCAGCTTAGTCAATTTCTTCAGTGACAGAGACGAAGTTCTTCTGGTCTCTTAGGAATTTGTTCTGACTGAGGAGTTAGGAATTCGCAAGTGCGGATTGCCTACAAGTGAGGAACATGATATCCCTGAGGAATTTGATAGTCAAATTTTCGACTGTTGCTGTGCTACGTGCCAGCTGTCCCAAAATATCTTCCCACCTAACGGTCATATCATTGAACGACATTTATGTCTTATCATGTCAGGTTGTTCCCTAGGCTATAAATAGCCGCCCTACAACCACTAGCTGGTTGGCTGCTCTGAGAGAAACTGACACTTGTCATTTGAGAGCATCCCATCCTCCGAGGACTTTGAGCGAAAATCATCAAGTGAGGAAAACCCAAACCCAAACACCTACAAACCCAAAGTGATTGAGCATCACTGAAGAGATTGATCCTGCGTGGATTCGACGCTTGTTGCTTTTGAAGACTGTGCATCTTCCAGACGGTTAGGCGTCATGGTCTAGAGCATCCAAGAGGAAATTGTGGATCGCCGAGTGACCGAGTTTGTGAAGGTTTGGAAGTCACCTGAAGACTTATCATGAGTGATTGGGCAAGGTCTGTGTGACCTTAGCTCAAGGAGAATACGGTGAGGACTGTGTGTCTGGGACTGTGTGTAACGCCCCGGATACAACTTTCCATATTCGTAACTCCAACTCTTGCCTTTTCCGGAGATGCGATATGATATTTCCTTCGTGGTTGGGTTTTGTCTTTTGTTTTGCATTTTGTTCATGTCATGCATCTCATCTCATAGCATCATGCGCATTGCATTTGCATGTTTTCATAAAAACTCGTACCGTTTGCAGTTGCCCTTTCTCTCTTTGCCTCCGTTGTCATTTTGTCAGGACCTTGTCCTCGTTGACCTCTCTTGACCCCTCGTGTGCATGTCCGAAACTGCTCCGAACCCGACCCGCTCTGTCGTTACCGATGGATCCGAATCATCCCTAAACATCCCGAAAGTATCTTCGTTTCTTTGTTGGATTCTCCCTAGCCTATTTTTCCGCCCGTCCAATTACGATCGGAGGGACGAGATAGCCCCTAGCCTAACCTACCCGCTATATATACTAGTCTAAACCGAGACCAAATCCCTAATTTCTAGGGATCCTCCTAGCCGTCGCCACTCTCTCCCGCATCCACCTCAGGATCCTCCCTGATCCAAATCCTCCCAACCAAGAAGTGCCCAAGCTCTTCGCTTCTCCTCCTACCTCACTCGATCCCCCTGCTCGCGCCGATCGAGCCCCTGTCCAGGAGCTCCCACAGCAACCCAGCGTCGGCCTCCCGTGCTCGACCTCATCCCCAACCTCGCAAGCTTCCTCGATCCTCTCCCGAGCAGGTGCTCGCCAGGAGCCCCGTGTCCCCGCCTCCGTCTGGCCAGCCACGTCGCTGGCACACCCAGTAGCCAACCAGATGAGCGTCGCCCCCCTTCTTCTCCTTCCCGTGCTCCTCCCGTTTCTCCCTCTCTCATATCCTTGCATATCTCTCTCTTTCTGTCAGCTGGAAGCCACGAGGAGGTGCCCTCGTCCCCGTCCCCATGGAGCCGTCGTCCCAAGGCAAGCTGCCGGCTTGCCTCTGCTTCGCCTTGTCGTCGTCGCCTCTCTGGTGAGGCCCCGCGCCGCCCCGTCGTGCCACCTCTTTCTTTCGTTTCCTCCCTGCGTTTCCCCTCTCTCATCTCTCTCTGTTCTCCCTTTCTCTGTCGATAGGAGCACCCCCGCGTCATGGCCTCGCTGAGCTCTGCCCGCACCAGCGCCTCAAGCCGCCACCGTTCGCTCCAGATCCGGCCCCTCCGTCAGATCCCGTCGTCCCAGTCCTGTTCCGGTCGGCCCTCGCCGACGCCGTCCTCGACCAGATCCTCGTCGCCTGACGCTGCCAAGTCCCGCTCCTGCCTCTGCTCGAGAGGAGGAGGCTGCATTCGCACAGCCGCGTTGACCGCTTCTCTCCTTCCGCTCGCCCGCGCCGTTGACCCGTCGCCCTGCTGCGTGGGCCAGCGCCTCCCCAAGGCCCAGCGTCCCGGCCTGCCTCCTCCTCTCCATAGTTTTGGGCCAAGGCCCATGGTGAGCGCCCAGCCGCCCCCTGTTTCGGCCCAGTTCCTGTTTTTTTTTCAGATCTACGATTTTAGTATTTTTCCAGAGAGTGCAGTTTTGCAGAAAAACCCCTAGAGTTCATGCATTAATAACTCACAAGTGGTGCATCATATGTAAATAATTTATATATGTAAAATGCTTAGAATTTCATCTAGTTTCACATTATGCCACTTTCATCCATGTTTGAAATGTTTAAAATGATGTTTGATTAAATTTGCTCAAATGCCATGCTAAAATGATTTATTTCATAACTAAATAACCGTAGCTCGGTTTTAAATAAACTTTATATGTAAATGGGGTGGAAAAATGCCTAGTTTAACATGGTGCACTTTATTTTCCTGTTTAACAACAATAAAATATGGTTTAGGGCAGAACAGTACCAAATTCAAATATGCACATGAGGATTTTCCGGAATTGTTGTTTGTTGTTTCCGGCCTCATTTAAACTTGCATAAATAGTTAGTTTACTTATGCTTCACCTCTTGCAATGTTTAACAACATTTAATATTGTTTGGTAGCTTAAACGAGATTAACCTAAATATGTCAATGTGGTGTTTTGTCAATATGCAACTTGTTGCATATTGAGCTCCACTTAATTTGTAGTATTGTTTCTTGCACTTTGCCATGCCATGCCTCTTTAAACCAGACATGCATCATACTTGATTGTGCATCATGCCATGATTATGTGAGGGTTGTTTACCATGTTGTTTGCTTCTTTTCGGTTTGCTTCTCTTGTTAGCTTCGGTTTCGTTTCGGAGTTGTGAGGATTCGTTCGACTACGTCCGTTCATCTTCTTCATGGACTCGTTCTTCTTCCTAGCGGGATTTCAGGCAAGATGACCATCACCTTGGATCTCACTACTATCATTGCTATGCTAGTTGCTTCATTCTACCGCTTTGTTGCGTTACCTACCACTTGCTTATCAAGCCTCCCAAATTGACATGAACCTCTAACCTTTGTCACCCTTCCTAGCAAACCGTTGTTTGGCTATGTTACCGCATTTGCTCAGCCCCTCTTATAGCGTTGCTAGTTGCAGGTGAAGATGAAGATTGCTCCATGTTGGATTATGTTTATGTTGGGATATCACAATATCTCTTATATTATTAATGCATCTATATACTTGGTAAAGGGTGGAAGGCTCGGCCTTATGCCTGGTGTTTTGTTCCACTCTTGCCACCCTAGTTTCCGTCCTATCGGTATTATGTTCCTGGATTTTGCGTCCCTAACGCGGTTGGCTGATTTATGGGACCCCCTTGACAGTTCGCTTTGAATAAAACTCTTCCAGCAAGGCCCAACATTGGTTTTACATTTGCCTCAGCCTATTACCTTTTTCCCTTGGGAGTCGCGCATCCCGAGGGTCATCTTTATTTTAGCCCCCCCGGGCGAATGCTTGTCTAAGTATTGATCCAAACTAGAGCCCCTTGCAGCGCCTCCTCGGGGAAACTCGAGGCCTGCTTTTAGTTGTACGGACTGCTCATCCGGTCGTGGCCTGAGACGAGATACGCGCGACTACTATCAGGATTTCGGCACGCCGGGAGGTCTTGCTGGTCTTGTTTTACCATTGCCGAAATGTCTTGTAAACCGAGATTCCGAGACTGATCGGGTCTTCCCGGGAGAAGGAATATCCTTCGTTGATCGCGAGAGCTTATCATGGGCTAAGTTGGGACACCCCTGCAGGGTTTGAACTTTCGAAAGCCGTGCCCATGGTTATGTGGCAGATGGGAATTTGTTAATGTCCGGTTGTAGTAAACTTGAAGTAAACTCTTGTAAAATACACCAACCGTGTGCTTGACCGTGAGTGTCTTTTTTCGGGGTTGTTCGAGAGGAGAACACGGTTTCTGGGTTATGTTTGACGTAAGTAGGAGTTCAGGATCACTTCTTGATCATTACTAGTTGACGACTGCTTGCTTTGCTTCTCTTCTCGCTCTTATTTGCGTAGGTTAGCCACCATACATTGCTTAGCCGCTGCTGCAACCTCACCACTTTACCCCTTCCTTACCCATTAAGCTTTGCTAGTCTTGATACCCATGGTAATGGGATTGTTGAGTCCTCGTGGCTCACAGTTTACTACAACAACAGTTGCATGTACAGGTTATGCGATGATCATGATGCGAGAGCGATGTTTACTTGTTTTGGAGTTCTTCTTCTGCTTCTTCGATCAGGGGATAGGTTCCAGGTCGGCAGCCTGGGCTAGTAGGGTGGATATTGTTTGAGTTTCTGTTTATGTTTTATCCGTAGTCGAATGTTGATCTTATGTATGATGTATTGTTGTATTCATGTGACATTGTATGTATTTTGTATCCCCACTATTATGTAATGTTGATGTAATGATATCCACCTTGCAAAAGCGCTTCAAGATGCGCTTCTATCCTTGGTGGGACCTTTGAGTTCCTTTAGGATAGGGTCACATCTTGGGCGTGACAAGTTGGTATCAAAGCCTCGACCGACCCTAGGAGCCCCCTTGATTGATCGTGTAGTTTTGGCTGATGTCGAGTCTAGAAGAAAACTTTTTCGGAGTCTAGTTATATCGGAGAGTAGGAATTCTTTTTACTCCTCTGCCCCTTCGTCACTCTGGTGAGAAATCTTGACGTAGGTGTTTTGGAACTACTTCTCTTCTCGTTCAAATTTTTCTTTAAGATCACGCGGTTAGTTTTCGTTCGTTGTCCATCCTCTTTTCAATCCGACGCACTTCTCTTTGAGTCATTCGATCCTCTTCATACTTTGCAAGATCAATCCTCAGTTCTTTTCAATCGATGTTGTTTCCCTGTCCGAAGTTGTCCTTGTTTTTCCCACCCGCCCACCCTTTTTCTTCTCGAAACAGGAGAACATAATCGAGTGTCCTTCCTACTCGTGCGAAGCCTTTGTTTTTTCCCTCAATTATTTCAATTGGTCTTTTTTCTCTTCAAGTTACTCGTCGATTCCCCGTTCAAGTTGCCTGTGTTTTCTGGCCCTCCCACCCTTTTTATTCCCGGAGTCTGAGTCTCTATTCAAGTATCAATTTCATTTGTGCGGAGTATCTTCAGTCTTTCCTCAGTTGTCTCAACCGGTGAATTCTCGTCTGGTTCATCTATGCTTGTCTTGTTTTCTTTCCGGTGGATTCAACTCAATTTTCTCGGTTCGATCATATTATTTCCCTCGACCGAAGTGTTTCCCCTTGCTCGTTCCTCCTCTCGTCATCCTATCATTCGTCTTTGCATTCAATTATTTCAAGGTTGTCACCTCATTCAAATCTTTCAATCGTTCCGGTGCATCATTTCTCATTCAAACAATCCTTTCCAACGGTGTTTCTTTCAGTGGGCCCTAACCCACAAGTCTTTCCTAGGATCTTACCTGACTCTTCTGATTTTTCGGAGCTATTCTTAAATTCTTTTCGAAGTATGACGTAAGTATGAATTTCATCAGTCAGATGCTTTTCCAAGATCGATTTCAAATCATTTTCATTGTTGGCTCAACCTCTTCGCTTTTCATTCTCCCGGAGTATTTCAACAATTTTTGGTGGTGTTTCTCGTCGTCATTCTCAACATTTGAAGACCGAAGAAGAGTTTTTCCTCTAAATCTTGCCCGTTCTCTCGAGGACACGTGGTTCTACGTCTTGTTATCCTCGCAAATTACCCCGTTTGTCAGAAATTCTTTTCTTCCATCCGGAGTATTTCAGGAGTTGTTTTCCCTCTCGATCATCCGGAGGTCATCTTTTCGGAATATTTCTTCGTTCTAAGTTTTCAAATTCGTTCTCCAATTATTCTATATCCGTGCCCCTTCGGCCGTCTTAATATTATTCCGGTGCTTTGTTCAAGTAATCTGTAATCAGTTCGAGACCTCTTCATTCCGCGGTATCAAGTTCTCTCAAGCATCTTCGTGCTTTTCTAATTCCTCCCGGTGATTCATCCTATTTTCCTCGTTCTTTTTCATTTCTGACGGTGGTTCATTCAAGATTTCTTTTCTGTGGTTATCGTATCAACTCATTCGTTCTTTCCAAATCCTACCGGTGTCATGAAGATTTTCCCAAGTGTTGCGCTATATCTCCCTTTAATCATTTCCATCGTGGATAAGTTGTATGCGATCCATTGCTCTCATCAATTTAATTGATGAAGGATGAGCATAACATAATTCTTATTCTTCTTTCATCAAGTCGATTTATCTCTTCTTTTTGAAGATTGATCTTGATGAATAATCTCTTGATTCCAAGTTGTTCATCTTTTCTTTTCCGGAGTTCCAAGTTTTCCGCATTATCGTCGCGAAGCTCCATCTAAATCATTTCAAGGCTTGAATCCTATTCTTTTCATCCTTTTGTTTACTGGAGGCTCTACATGGTGGTTCATCAAGGATTCCTTTCATTCTTCAATTGTTCTTCAAGTTTTTCTCTCGAAGTTATGACCCGCCAAGCTATACTCTAAAATAAACATGGTGCCCAACACATGTTTTGTTTTGAGGAGTTCAAGCATTCTTCATCTTGCATCTGAAGTGCAATTCTTCCTACCTTATCTTTTGCGGCGGTATTATGCCATTCTTGATAATTTTCCTTCGTGTCTCATGATTCACAAGTTTTCAAGACTGACATATTTAAATCCATCATTTTCTGTTTGTTCAAGAGATCTTTTCAACCAATCAATCTTTTGTTGGAGTTATATTGGGTTATATCTCACTTGCAGTCTTCCCTAAGGAATGTAGCTATTTGTGGTGCTTATCAATGATCCAATTTTCTCCTTCTCATCTTGGTGAAGAAGTTGTTCATCTCTTTGGTGCTCTCAATCAAATCAATGGTTTCCATTAGTGGCCGGTTGTCACCTCATAGTCTCGAGATGTTTTCCATAAGCCCACTACAAGCTTATTCGATTCGTTGTGGGTTTTCCAACAACCCCGTTGTAACCTTCTTGGAAGGATGCTTTCCAAGCTCATTTGTGGCAGAAGTTGGCATTTTCTTCTCCATTCTGTTATTCCAATGATCTATCTTGTATTCTTTCTTCCGGAAGCATTGTGATGTTGCTCTTTTCACTCATCCCTCGAATTGTGAGGATCATGTTCTTTTCGTGCTTATCCATTTAACCGGAGTGTTGTGTCATCTCTTCAAGTTCTTTTCATCTTATCAAGTCTTGCATCTCTTTTCAACCGGAGTGTTGTCCGAATTTGTTCTTCCTTGTCCCTTGTTTATCTCGTTTCAACCAGAGTTGTTCCAATTCCTTCTTGTCCTTGGTACTTGTCATTCACAGCTTTACAGCCTCCAAGGTTCACATGGTGTTCCTTCTTTCTATTCTCTACCGCAGTGCTCTCAATTGTGTTCAACTCCGTTGTGTTCTCTCTTTCAACTTTTCAAACTCTCAAGGTTCTTTGGTTTCACTCATTTGTCGAAGAGGCAACTTAGTTTTACCTCTTCTCTTCCTCTTCTGTTTCTCTCTGGTGCCATCCTAGATCTCGGGACGAGATCCTCTCGTAGTGGTGGAGTGTTGTAACGCCCCGGATACAACTTTCAATATTCGTAACTCCAACTCTTGCCTTTTCCAGAGATGCGATATGATATTTCCTTCGTGGTTGGGTTTTGTCTTTTGTTTTGCATTTTGTTCATGTCATGCATCTCATCTCATAGCATCATGCACATTGCATTTGCATGTTTTCATAAAAACTCGTAGCCGTTTGCAGTTCCCTTTCTCTCTATGCCTCCGTTGTCATTTTGTCAGGCCCTTGTCCTCGTTGAACTCTCTTGACCCCTCGTGTGCGTGTCCGAAACTGCTCCAAACCCGACCCGCTCTGTCGTTACCGATGGATCCGGATCATCCGTAAACATCCCGAAAGTATCTTCGTTTCTTTGTTGGATTCTCCCTAGCCTAATTTTCCGTCCGTCCGATTACGATCGGAGGGACGAGATAACCCCTAGCCTAACCTACCCGCTATATATACTAGTCTAAACCGAGACCAAATCCCTAATTTCTAGGGATCCTCCTAGCCGCCGCCACTCTCTCCCGCATCCACCTCGGGATCCTCCCTGATCCAAATCCTCCCAACCGAGAAGTGCCCAAGCTCTTCGCTTCTCCTCCTACCTCACTCGATCCCCCTGCTCGCGCTGATCGAGCCCCTGTCCAGGAGCTCCCACAGCAACCCAGCGCCGGCCTCCCGCGCTCGACCTCATCCCCAACCTCGCAAGCTTCCTCGATCCTCTCCCGAGCAGGTGCTCGCCAGGAGCCCCGCGTCCCCGACTCCGTCCGGCCAGCCACGTCGCCGGCACACCCAACAGCCAACCAGATGAGCATCGCCCCCCTTCTTCTCCCTCCCGTGCTCCTCCCGTGCTCCTCCCGTTTCTCCCTCTTTCATATCCTTGCATATCTCTCTCTTTCTGTCAGCTGGAAGCCACGAGGAGGTGCCCTCGTCCCCGTCCCCATGGAGCCGTCGTCCCAAGGCAAGTTGTCGGCTTACCTTTGCTTCGCCTTGTCGTCGCCGCCTCTCCGGTGAGGCCCCGCGCCGCCCCGTCATGCCACCTCTTTCTTCCGTTTCCTCCCAGCGTTTCCCCTCTCTCATCTCTCTCTGTTCTCCCTTTCTCTGTCGATAGGAGCACCCCCACGCCATGGCCTCGCTGAGCTCTGCCCGCACCAGCGCCTCAAGCCGCCACCGTTCGCTCCAGATCCGGCCCCTCCGTCAGATCCTGTCGTCCCAGTCCTGTTCCGGCCGGCCCCCGCCGACGCTGTCCTCGACCGGATCCCCGTCGCCTGACGCCGCCAAGTCCCGCTCCTGCCTCTGTTCGAGAGGAGGAGGCTGCAGTCGCACAACCATGTTGACCGCTTCTCTCCTTCCGCTCGTCCCGCTCGCCTGCGCCGTTGACCCGTCGCCCTGCTGCGTGGGCCAGCGCCTCCCCAAGGCCCAGCGTCCCGGCCTACCTCCTCCTCTCCACAGTTCCAGGGCAAGGCCCATGGTGAGCGCCCAGCCGCCCCCTGTTTCGGCCCAGTTCCTATTTTTTTTCAGATCTGCGATTTTAGTATTTTTCCAGAGAGTGCAGTTTTGCAGAAAAACCCCTAGAGTTCATGCATTAATAACTCACAAGGGGTGCATCATATGTAAATAATTTATATATGTAAAATGCTTAGAATTTCATCTAGTTTCACATTATGCCACTTTCATCCATGTTTGAAATGTTTAAGATGTTGTTTTATTAAATTTGCTCAAATGCCATGCTAAAATGATTTATTTCATAACTAAATAACCGTAGCTCGGTTTTAAGTAAACTTTATATGTAAATGGGGTGGAAAAATGCCTAGTTTAACATGGTGCACTTTATTTTCCTGTTTAACAACAATAAAATATGGTTAAGGGCAGAACAATACCAAATTCAAATATGCAGATGAGGATTTTCCGGAATTGTTGTTTGTTGTTTCCGGCCTCATTTAAACTTGCATAAATAGTTAGTTTACTTATGCTTCACCTCTTGCCATGTTTAACAACATTTAATATTGTTTGGTAGCTTAAACGAGATTAAACTAAATATGTCAATGTGGTGTTTTGTCAATATGCAACTTGTTGCATATTGAGCTCCACTTAATTTGTAGTATTGTTTATTGCACTTTGCCATGCCATGCCTCTTTAAACCGGACATGCATCATACTTGATTGTGCATCATGCCATGATTATGTGAGGGTTGTTTACCATGTTGTTTGCTTCTTTCCGGTTTGCTTCTCTCGTTAGCTTCGGTTTCGTTCCGGAGTTGTGAGGATTCGTTCGACTACGTCCGTTCATCTTCTTCATGGACTCGTTCTTCTTCCTAGTGGGATTTCAGGCAAGATGACCGTCACCTTGGATCTCACTACTATCATTGCTATGCTAGTTGTTTCGTTCTACCGCTTTGTTGCGTTACCTACCACTTGCTTATCAAGCCTCCCAAATTGCCATGAACCTCTAACCTTTGTCACCCTTCCTAGCAAACCGTTGTTTGGCTATGTTACCGCATTTGCTCAACCCCTCTTATAGCGTTGCTAGTTGCAGGTGAAGATGAAGATTGCTCCATGTTGGATTATGTTTATGTTGGGATATCACAATATCTCTTATATTATTAATGCATCTATATACTTGGTAAAGGGTGGAAGGCTCGGCCTTATGCCTGGTGTTTTGTTCCACTCTTGCCGCCCTAGTTTCCGTCATATCGGTATTATGTTCCCGGATTTTGCGTCCCTAACGCGGTTGGCTGATTTATGGGACCCCCTTGATAGTTCGCTTTGAATAAAACTCTTCTAGCAAGGCCCAACATTGGTTTTACATTTGCCTCTGCCTATTACCTTTTTCCCTTGGGAGTCACGCATCCTGAGGGTAATCTTTATTTTAGCCCCCCCGGGCCAATGCTTGTCTAAGTGTTGGTCCAAACTAGAGCCCCTTGCAACGCCTCCTCGGGGAAACTCGAGGCCTGGTTTTAGTTGTATGGACTGCTCATCCGGTCGTGGCTTGAGGCGAGATACGCGCGGATACTATCAGGATTTCGGCACGCCGGGAGGTCTTGCTGGTCTTGTTTTACCATTTCCGAAATGTCTTGTAAACCGAGATTCCGAGACTGATCGGGTCTTCCCGGGAGAAGGAATATCCTTCGTTGATTGCAAGATCTTATCATGGGCTAAGTTGGGACACCCCTGCAGGGTTTGAACTTTTGAAAGCCGTGCCCGCGGTTATGTGGCAGATGGGAATTTGTTAATGTACGGTTGTAGTAAACTTGAAGTAAACTCTTGTAAAATACACCAACCGTGTGCGTGACCATGAGTGTCTCTTTTCGGGGTTGTTCGAGAGGAGAACACGGTTTCTAGGTTATGTTTGACGTAAGTAGGAGTTCAGGATCACTTCTTGATCATTACTAGTTGACGACCGCTTGCTTTGCTTCTCTTCTCGCTCTTATTTGCGTAAGTTAGCCACCATACATTGCTTAGCCACTGCTGCAACCTCACCACTTTACCCCTTCCTTACCCATTAAGCTTTGCTAGTCTTGATACCCATGGTAATGGGATTGCTGAGTCCTCGTGGCTCACAGGTTACTACAACAACAGTTGCAGGTACAGGTTATGCGATGATCATGACGCGAGAGCGATGTTTACTTGTTTTGGAGTTCTTCCTCTGCTTCTTCAATCAGGGATAGGTTCCAGGTCGGCATCCTGGGCTAGTAGGGTGGATATTGTTTGAGTTTCTGTTTATGTTTCATCCGTAGTCGAATGTTGATCTTATGTATGATGTATTGTTGTATTCATGTGACATTGTATGTCTTTTGTATCCCCACTATTTATGTAATGTTGATGTAATGATATCCACCTTGCAAAAGCATCTTCAAGATGCGCTTCTATCCTTGGTGGGACCTTCGAGTTCCTTTAGGATAGGGTCGCATCTTGGGCGTGACACTGTGTGTCCTCGGGTTTAAATACCTAGCCGCTCCAACCAGACGTACAACGGTCACAGTAGTTGGAACTGGTCTACCAAATCATTGTCTTCACCAAGCCTACTAGTTCTATTTCCTCAACTCTTTCATTTTTTCTCATTATGTTGAGTGTTTGTTCATATCTGTTTGAAGACTTTGACTGAAGACTTTCTCAATTTCCTCAGTTCAATTTCTTCAGTTTGTCTTCATCCTGTTTATCCTATGTTTATGTTTTCTGTACTGTGTGTGTGTGTGTGTTTTCATTTCACCATGATGACCATGCTTATGTTCTGTTATGTTTGCATTTGAGTACTTATTCCGCTACAAGTAGTTCTTCTCTTAGGAATTTCCTCACCCTGAAATTCTTCAGTGAAGAATTCATAAAAGTCGCCTATTCACCCCCCTCTAGTCGACTTAACACACTTTCAATTGGTATCAGAGCAAGGTACTCCCTTGTTCTGTGTGATTTTAGTTTAACCGCCTGGAGTTTTAGTTATGTCAACCGCAGGTATGATCAAGGTCTCTGCTGGGTGTCCTACCTTCAATTGGACGGACTACCCCTACTGGAAGAATAAGATGCGAATGCATCTTGAGGCAATTGATAACGATCTCTGGTATGTTGTGGAAAATGGTGTTCCCTCTATCACTCCTACCATCAACACTGTTGACGTGAAGAGATTCAAGTAACTCGACTCTCAAGCGAATAACATCATATGTGGCCATCTGAGCAAAGGGCAGTATGGCAGAGTGAGTGCTTTGGAGACAACTAAGCTTATCCGGGATAGGCTGTCCAAAGTCAATGAAGGAGTCTCAACACAACGTGACTCTCGAGTTGACATTCTTCGCAATCTCTTCAACCGCTTCAAAAGACTCGACAATGAAAATGATCAGCAAACCTTCGATCGCCTCACTGACATCTCAAATGAGCTTCAAGCACTTGGTGCCACTGACATCACCGACCATGAGCTGGTGAAGAAATTGCTGAGATCGCTTGATTCCTCATTTGATACTCTGGCACTGATGATACAAGAATGTGGAGACTACAAGTCACTTGATCCCGCTGATATCCTCGAAAGGCTAAACACTCATGATTTCCAGCTTGCTGAGAAGAGAGATCTCTATGGTCCGAGCTATGGCAGATCACGCGCCCTGAAGGCCAAGGCAGTGTCTAAATCTGAAGGCGAAGACTCTGGTAGCAGCCTTGGGGATCCTGAAGAACTGAGCCAGGAGCTAGCAATGCTTGTGAAGAAATTCCAGAAGTTCTCAAGGCGTGGTCGCTTTGGAAAATCCTCAAGAAGTGATGATTCCTCATCCCGTGACTAAAAGAAGAGGCTATGCCACAAATGCAAGAAACCTGGTCACTACATTCAAGATTGTCCTTAGTGGGAAAAGGAATCAAAGAAGAAGAAATACAAGGATTACAGTTCTGATGAATCAAAGAAGAAGAAGAAGAAATCCTCAAAGTCTTCATCATCAAAATCCTCGAAGTCTTCATCTAACAAGAAGAGCAGTTCTAAGTTTGGGCATTCATTGGCAAGGAAATGGACTCTGAAGCTGAATCTGAGGAACATGAGGAAGAGGAGGCATCTGAGGAGTCAGAATATGGTGTGGCGAGCCTAGCCCTCGCTATTGCGTTCGTCAGCAAGTCGATCTTCAACTCCGAAGAAAATGGCTTCACCAACAATGCTGACGAAGGCAATGATGACTATGCTCCCACCTATTGCTCCATGGCAAAGGGTGCCAAGGTACTCAAATATCCCTCCTCTGAATCAAGTGAGGATGAATCTTATGAAAATCTCAAGCCTAGCTACTCTAAACTTGCTAAGATTGCTGTGAAACAACAAAAGGCTTTTGAAAAGGTTCAAAACATGCTAGACAAAAGTGATGATATGTTGGGTGAAGAAATGGATCGCACTAAAACCTTGACTGAAAATCTTCAGAGACTTTAGTCTAAGTTTGACAACCTTCAAAGTCATCATAACACTCTCTTATCTGATCATGAGAAGCTTTCTTATGAATTTCTTCAAAGAAAGCAAGATCTTGAAAAGTTAAGGGAGAGTTATGAAGATCTTCAGAAGGAGCGTGATTCATTACTTGCTCAACAAATCAGCGTTGCTCAGGAAGAATTCATTCCTCCATGTTTGAAGTGCATTGAACTTGAATCTGCTAATTCTTCACCTAAATGTTCAAATGCTTCGACTGCTACAAATTCTTCACCTGTCTTTGCTATCACTAATTCCTCATCTGAGGATATTTCTAGTATCACTGACAATGCAGGGCTGAAGGAATTGTATATAACAGGCATGTACAAAAGCCTCAAAGGGCATCAGGCTCTTTGTGATGTGCTTAAAAAGCAGATCCTCAATAGGAACCCTAGGAAAGAGGGTATTGCCTTTGAGAGGAAACTCAATGCTGATGGAACATACTGGAAGCCTGAGCAGTACCCCAAAACCTCATGGGTTGCTGCAAAGGGACCTCTAGTAGACCCATCTACTTTATCTGGCTTTACATGTGAATCTCCTCATTCTTCTGATGAGTCATTTGACTCTAACTATAAACTGTTCAAAAATCAGAATGGTGAAGTATTTGCTAGATATGTTGGCACTAACTACAGGAACGGTTCTCCTATGAAGAAAACCTGGGTTCCCAAAAGGTGCCTTGAAAGTCTTCAGGTGAATGTCATCATGACACCACCTGTGCAGAATAGGAACCCCAGATCAAATTTCTCATATGGACCAAATTCTTCATATGGATCCAAGTCCTCATATGGACCAAATTCCTCACGTGGATCAAATTACTCAAAAGGATCAAAGTCCTCATATGAACATCATCGTGCTAACGCCTCTGTTTCGCAGGGAAAAACTAAGGGCTATGAATATGTGCATTATTCTTCTAACCATTATGTTCATAAGTCCTCGAAGAATTTCTGTGCTTATTCATGTGCTTACCCTAACTCCTCTTATGTGAAACGAAGTGGACTGGCTTCGATGCCACCTTTCTCTTATGGAGCTCGCAGAATGATGAACTCTTTGCCACCCTTTCAGATGTGGGTGGTGAAGAAAAGGAACTAATCTCTTATGCAGGGTCGGGTCTCCAAACGAACTTAAACATCTGAAGAATTTGTTGGAGACCTGAATATGCTTGAAAGGACGCAAGCTAATCATGAAGAAATGAATTTTCATTTCTCACGTCCTCATTCTGTTTTATCTATTCCATTGCTTGATGAAATTGATCTGATGAACTTGATGTCATATTCTTCACTGATGAAGTATATGAGTTCGTAAGCTGCACTAATTCATCTGCAGGATGATCAACTTAAAGCCACTGAGTGGGTCCTCGATAGTGGATGTACAAATCACATGACTGGTGACAAGAATCTATTGGTGGACACTCCCTTATCTCAATCGCATCTGAAGCATATCACCTATGTTGACAAAGGAAAAAGCAAGGTAGTGGGTCTTGGTAAGGGTGCAATCTCAAAGGATCGACACATGGACAAAGTCATGCTTGTCGAGTCCTTAGGATTCAACCTCATGTCAGTCTCAATGCTTTGTGGTCTTGATATGGTTGTTATCTTTGGAAAGTATCGTTGTGTTGTGATCATGGAAGTTGAACATTCCAAAGTCTTCGAAGGCTTTAGGAGAGGAGATCTGTATATTGTTGATTTCTCTACAGGACCACAACCAGCTATATGTCTACTTGCAAAAGCTTCAGAAGGCTGGCTATGGCATCGACGACTAGGTCATGCTGGCATGAGGAACTTGCACACGCTCGCGAAGAAGAAGCATGTCATTGGCATTGAGAATGTCAAATTCCTCAAGGATCACTTTGTGCGGAGCCTGTGAAGCTAGAAAGATGACCAAGGCCAGGCATCCCGCGAAGACTATCATGACTACCACTCGACCATTTGAATTGCTTCACATGGATCTCTTTGGTCCTAACCATTATTATGCATTCACTAATGAAGCATCTCTATATGGCTTTGTTATTGTTGATGATTACACTTGTTACACATGGGTGCATATTGTCACTTACAAACGTGAAGTGCAGGAAGTCTTCAAACGATTTTCCTCGAGGGCTTCAACCAACTTTGGTGTAAAGATAATATCACATCCCTAGTTCTGGTATGACCTAGACTAGCTAGTCATGTGTGCATAATGTTTAAATTTTATTTAAATTTGAAATGGGGATTTGTGAAACCCTCAAAATTCATTTCTGGAAATGACCCAGATAAAAATTGCTCCAAAAGGGTCCAAGAAATTGTTCATGTCTCTCTCTGAAAATATTGTGCAGAGGTAAAAATCAAACCAATATTTTTAGGAGCTCATAAATATCTATTTTGGCCATTTGGAATTAATGCAGTAATTATTTGCTTTGGATATATATTGTTATATATATATAATATTGTCCAAAAATTATGCTAGTTTATGAGGAGCTCTCGAATAATACCACTAGCTCCTACAAAAATTGGCATAAGAAAATAAAATGATTTAGTATTCTACTAAACCAGAACAAATGTCAGCAAAATAGAAAATAAACAAAAAGGGGAAAACCCTTACCTGGACTTATCTAGGCCACTTGCGGCCTGGCACTGTGCGGCCCAGCAGGCCGGCCCAGCCAGCTGGCCGCGCTAGTCGTCCCCCTCCTCACGCCAGAGGGACAGGGCGCATGGTCACCGCACGCCGCGCGCATGCGCACCACGACAGCTGCCTACCAGCCCTCTCCCCTCTTCGACCTGGCCTCGCCAGAAGCGCCCAGCGCCGCCCCGCACCTCTCTCTCTCTCGCTCGCTCTCCCTCCTCCCCTGGATCTCTCCCTCTCCCCGCGACCGAGCGATGCCGTCGCCGCAGCTCGTAGCCGTCGTAGCTACCGCCTTCCCCTCGCATCCCCACCTTGTCTGCAAGCTCCGGCATCGTCTGCTGCTTCGCCCCACCCTGGCCCCGAGCGCTGGGATGACCTGCATCGCCGCCTCCATCGTCTTCTTCACCGCCGGCCGCCGCGGATCTCCACCGGCCGCACGTCGCCTGCAGGACCTCCCCCCGAGCTCCCTGACGCCTCCCCGGATCCTCTGTGAGCCCCTCCGTCGAACCCCCTTTCTCCCCTGCTGTTCTGATGCCCCTAGCCATAGTTCCACCGGAGCCAAACTCTAGCCGCCGCCGCGAGCCTCGCTCTGGCGAGCTCCGGCGTCCCTGCCGCCTCCCACCTGCCCCACTGGGTGCGGGAGAGCCCGGGCTACGCCCTGGTTCCCTTAGCCGCCACCCTCGTGGCCTGTAACACGGACACCACCGTGTCTCGTGGTCGCCGGCGACGACCTTGCCGACCTGACAGGTGGACCCCGTCGGCCAGGTGATTAGCCTAAGCTAATCACCAGTTAACTAAACCCGTGACACTGACAGTGGGCCCCAACGCCCTAATCCTCCAATTAAGATAAAACTAACCCTGTTAGTTAATTGTGACACTGACGTGTGGACCCCACATGTCAGGTTTGACCCGGTCAGCACCGTTGACCTGCTGATGCAATTATTCTTTTCTGGTTTTAAAACAAATCAGGAAATTCCAGAAATTGTTATAAACTTCAGAATTTCATAGAAATTCAACCATAGCTCAGATTGAAATAAGTTATATATGAAAAATTATCATAAAAATTCAATATATCCATCTGTACTAGTTTCATGCATGACAAACCAACTTATACATGCTGTATATGAGAAGACACATCTATGGCATTTTAAGAGACTTAAATTAGAGTTGCATTTGAACCTTTGGTTCAAATGGACCTCTTCCAAGTTGAATGCTAAATGCATTAGCTCAAAACACATCACATATTCATGCCATATTCATGCATCATATTGTTGCATATGCTTTTGTTTGATTGTCGACACCGTTCCTTCTCGATAGGTCCTGCTCCGGAGAGTGTTCCAGAGTACCTGTCCAAGGAGCAGTGCCCCCCTGTTGATCTACCAGGCAAGCAAAACCCCCTTGTTCATTCCGATACAATCCCACTCTCTCGCTCTTGCTCTTTGTTATTGCATTAGGACAACAACGATTCAACTGCTACTTTATGCTGTGGTAGTTGAACCCATTCATCTGCATGACCTGTCATTGCCACGGTAAATAGTTGAAACCCACTAGCATGTGTAGGAGTTGATTGAGCCATGTTGTGTTCCTACCATGTCATGCCTGCTATTGCTTAGAGTTGTGTCAGGTCTGATTCATTGGGAATGGATTGGAGTGTTATGATATGTTCTGATGCTGAGAGTTAAGTGTGTGAACACGATTTGGTAAAACTAGCGGTGAGAGGCCATGTAGGAGTACATGGTGGGTTGTCTCACTGGAACCGTCCTTAAGCACTGAGTTCTGTGTATGTTGTCCAATGACTAGCTACTACCACACATTGGGTTCCGGTAACTCGACCCCTCTCGACTTATTAACCAACTTGATCTCTGTCTAGGAGTTGCAACTAGTTTCTGGTGTTTGTAGGTAGTGCTATTTTTCTACCGAGTGGCACCCGACAGGGTGGGCTTGGGACATACTAGGCACAGGTGGCACGGTGTACCAAGTGGCACCCGGATGGTGAGCTTGGGAACCCTGCTCACATCATTTGGGGCCGTGAGCGACACCCCGGCCGGATCTCTTTGCGGATGGAACCCGAATAGGCGATAAACCTGGACTATAGTCTTGCGTGGTTAGTCAGGTCGTGGCCGACACCCTCGCCAGGCTTCCGCTTGAAGGTTGCCGAGATACATGACATGTACATGGCGGTAAGTGGCGAGAGCGTGTGTGAAGAAGTACACCCCTGCAGGGTTATCATGATCTATTCGAATAGCCGTGTCCTCGGTTATGGACTTCTTGGATGCTTACGTGGTTCATAGACAACTTAGTGGATACCATGTTGTGATGCCATGTTGTATTTACACATATCGAGCATATTGTGTGTATGATTGAAATGCTTGGTATGTGTGGGATCCGACAATCTAGTTGTTTAGCCTTGGCAGCCTCTCTTATGGGGAAATGTAGTCTAAGTGCTTCCATGAGCCATAGTAGTCCGCTACAGCCCGGTTCACCGGAGTCCTGTTAGCCCAGCACTACTGCTCAGGACACTTGACTGGCCGGCATGTGTTTCACTTCGTTCCTGTGTCTGTCCCTTCAGGGAAATGTCACGCGGTGACATCTGGAGTCCTGCCTAGCCTGCTACAGCCCGGGTTCCCGGAGTCCTGTTAGCCCAGTGCTATAGCCCGGATTCACACGCTGCTGACCGACATGCTCGGTGTGAATCATGTATGCCTGTCCCCATAGGTTAGTGCCGCTTTGGGTTCATGACTAGCCATGTCGGCCCGGGTTCTCTGTCATGTGGATGCTAGCAACACTATCATATACGTGAGCCAAAAGGCGCAAACAGTCCCGGGCCATGGTAAGGCAACACCCGTGGGAATACCGTGCGTGAGGCCGCAAAGTGATATGAGGTGTTACATGCTAAATCGGTGTGACTTAGAATTGGGGTCCCGACAGCTTTGGTATCAGAGCCTGACTGCCTGTAGGATTTCCAAGCCAACCTGGTCGAAGTTGAGTCTAGAAATTCTTTAGTTATGTAAGGGAATTGATTGTGGAAGGGAACGTAAGGCTCTTTTTACTCCTTTTACCTCATGCCCTTCTGATCTGAGTCATCCTATCTTCCTACGGGGTTAAGGAACTAGGCTTCCTCTTCTGTCTATCAGGATCACATGTTACTACTCCGTAGTCTCTTAGGATTGGTTGATCAGAGTCATATCCTAGTTCGAGTACCTCTGGTGTAGCCTGTTTA
The DNA here is from genome assembly GCF_002162155.2 of Triticum dicoccoides. Taxonomy (NCBI): domain Eukaryota; kingdom Viridiplantae; phylum Streptophyta; class Magnoliopsida; order Poales; family Poaceae; genus Triticum; species Triticum dicoccoides. The sequence continues at coordinate 137,291,233 of NC_041390.1, forward strand.
GTAATATCTCAGAACCTTGAGTGATGATGTTGAGTATGGTGCTACCCCGTCTTTTGTAGAATGTCTCATTTTGAGCACTTTACTGCCGTTATGCTGCCGGAATTGTCCTAGGAGTTTGAGAGGTACTAAATTTCCTTGTGCTACATTCTCCATCCTATAGTTGATGCTGATTCCGTCCTTGGTTTCGTTTCTCGGGATGTCGTTAGCTAACCGAAGTTCCGTTGCTCGTAGTCGGAACCACGGAGATGGTAGGGATGAGGATCCTCCCGACTAGTCTTCGTTGGCAGAGTTCATGTTAGACATGGAGAGGAACAAGCATGAGTCTAGCCGCTTGTTAGCACGTATCGAGGAGAACACCGCACCCCAGTGCAAAGAGTCAACGACCATATATGATTTCATTGGTTTGAAACCACCTACATTCCATCATTCCATTGAACCACTCGATGCAGATGACTGGCTCCGTAGTATCACACACAAGCTGCGTTCCGCGAGCGTAGCTGAAGGTGACAAGGTCACCTATGCTGCATATCACCTGGAAGGTCCTGCTAGTCTTTGGTGGCAGAACTATGAGGCTATGCTACCAGCCGGCCAGATACCTACCTGGAGAGATTTCACTGAGGCTTTTCGTGAGCATCACATTCCTCAGGCTCTCATTGACCGCAAGAGAGAAGAGTTTTGTAGTTTCACACAGGGTAAGATGGCTGTTGATGCTTATAGTAGAGAGTTTGAGAACCTCGCCCGCTATGCTACGGAAGAAGTGTCCATGGATGCCAAGAAACAAGCTAGGTTCCAGAAGGGTCTCAACCCCAAGTTGCGTCGTGATCTCCACCTACATCACTATGATACATTCCAGGTTCTTGTGAACATGGCCATTAATGCAGAGACAACTCAACTCACTTACGAGGAGTCTCGTAAGCACACCTATGATTTGGTTTGTTCCTCCGGTTCTAGTTCTCAGAAGCGCCGGATTTGGGTTCCGAACTCCGCTCTTCCATCCGGTTATACACCGAGGCCATCTTGTAGTGTGGCACCTCACCCAGTTCAGCAGTATGCTCCACCCAGACCTATTGGTAGACCGCTTGTCAATGCGGGTCCACGTCCAACTACATGGACTTGCTTCACATGCGGAGAGCCAGGACACTATGCACGTGACTGCTCTCAGGCCCGTTATGCTCCACCCCCGCCTAAGAAGTCTGTTGGCCGTGGTAAGCCATCACGCAAGATGATCAGTGTCAAGTCAGCTCCCACTGAACGTGGATGTGTGCATCACGTCTCAGCTAAAGACGCTCATGATGATTCGGATGTCGTTATTGGTACACTCCTTGTCAACTGTTATCCAGCTTCGGTTCTATTCGATACCGGAGCATCTCACTCCTTCATTTCTGAAGGCTATGCCAGCTTGCACAACATATCCTTTTGTGATATGCCCTCTCCACTAGTAATTCAAACCCCTGGATCCAAATGGCAAACTTCTAGCATAAGCCATGGTAATGAAATCCTTGTTGACGGACTTGTATTCCTTGCATCACTTATAACCCTCAAGTCTACAGATATTAACATCATCTTGGGTATGGACTGGATGAAAGCTCATTATGCCAAGATTGATTGTTACACCAGGTCTGTTCAACTTACACATCCATCTGGCAAGATAGTCACTATCTCCACTAGAGTTGCAAAGTGTCAACTCTATTCTCTTAATGCCAGCTGAGGGAGTCCTGGATTAGGGGGTGTCCAGATAGCCAGACTATAACCTTTGGCCGGACTCTTCGACTATGAAGACACAAGATTGAAGACTTCATCTCGTGTCCGGATGGGACTTTCCTTGGCGTGGAAGGCAAGCTTGGCAATACAGATATGTAGATCTCCTCCCATTGTAACCGACTCTGTGTAACCCTAGCCCTCTCCGGTGTCTATATAAACCGGAGGGTTTTAGTCCATAGGACAAACAACAATCATACCATAGGCTAGCTTCTAGGGTTTAGCCTATCTGATCTCGTGGTAGATCTACTCTTGTACTACCCATATCATCAATATTAATCAAGCAAGAGTAGGGTTTTACCTCCATCGAGAGGGCCCGAACCTGGGTAAAAACATTGTGTCCCTTGTCTCCTGTTACCATCCGCCTAGACACACAGTTCGGGACCCCCTACCCGAGATCCGCCGGTTTTGACACTGACATTGGTGCTTTCATTGAGAGTTCCTCTGTGCCGTCGCCATCAGGAAGGATGCCTCATCCCATCTTTAAAGACGGCACTGTTGCTAAGGGAGCTTTGGCTGTCGGCCAAACTCTCCGGCTAGGTGGTTTTCTTATGACCGCCTGTTCGGCCGCTGCGCCGACGATGACTTCTCGGATCATCAAAAGCAATCTTCACGTCAACTCAAAACTCGGCGAGCAGTTAGATCCAATGGAGCTCTCTTCCCTAAACGAGCTCTTGGATCGCATCGCCGCCCTGGGAGTCGCTACAGACTACGATCAGATTGGGCCTAAACCCGATCTGAGAAAGATTAACTCTCCCCAGGTCACCCATCACGTTGTAGTGGTGGAGGAACAATGCGGCGACCCTTCATCTATCTTAAGGACTAGCTATGTCCGGATTCTCGATCCCTCCAAGCCGGATACCCGCGGAGGGGAGGACGTCACTGAAGCCCTGAACCTAGAGTCAGGCAGCGGGCTAGATTCATTGGACAACATCCAAGAATCCAAGCTTCCGAGTTCGGAAACTCCTTGGCCCCTGAGTCTCAGATTGGGTGAGGTTTTAGATTCAATTCCACCAACCCACCCAAACATAAGCGATCTATCCCAAATTAGTCAAGAGCCCGAAGAAACAGTACACCATTACTGGGCTAGATTCCTCCTGGTCATCAACAGGATAAAGGACTGCCGCGAGGAAGACACGATCTCATTCTTCTGCAATAATTGCATGGACAAGGGGATCCTCAACGCCATAAGTCGCCGTGAAATTACACGCTTCGCCGACTTGGCGTCCATAGTGCGAAAGTACTGTGCGATGGAAAGCGCCTGGAAAACCGAAATCAAAATTTGGGACAATCTGGCCCTGAATACAAACCCAGTCCGAAATAAAAGGGTGCATTATCGCCAGACACCCGGGTTAAACACCAAAAAGCAAAAACCCTCTACAGGGCATGGAACCGTACTGGAGGGATGGCTCAATGGACCCTGTAAAATTCACAGTGCAGAGGGCGCCACACCAACTCATAGCCTTAGAGCATGTTGGATACTCCGGCAGGTGGCCAAAAGTGGCGAAGATCTTCTAAACCCAGAAGCCACTGAGCACCAGCCCAGGGACACCAGTACGGTATTAACAGTCTTCGAGACTTTCACATCAAATAATATGCGAAAACGAACACTCCGCAGCCTTGCCGAAATCTACCACGTGGCAACAATAAACCCATGGAGTGACACGGCTATTACTTTTAACGCCAGTGACGAACCTAAATTCCGAATAGCCCGAGCACCAGCCGCATTGGTCCTCAGCCCAATAGTGGACGACTTTCGACTCACCAAGGTACTCATGGATGGCGGCAGCGGATTGAACCTCATTTATGAGGAAACCCTTCAAAAAATGGAAATAGACTGGAACCGCATTGAGCGAAGCAGCACAACCTTTAGAGGAATAATCCCCAGTCGGGAAGCGCGCTGTACAGGAAAAATCACACTAGATGTGGTGTTCGGCATGCCGGACAATTATAGGTCCGAAGAGGTCACGTTCCAAGTGGCCCCGTTCAGTAGCGGATACCACGCTTTATTAGGGCGGGAGGCATTTACAATCTTCCAAGCCATACCCCATTACGGGTACATGAAGCTCAAAATGCCCGGGCCCAATGGAATCATCACTCTCGCTAGTGATCCGGACATAGCACTCCGCGCCGAAAATAAGACAGCCGCACTAGCCCTCGAGGCACTGTCCGAAGCCCTAGCGGCCGAGGAACTGACTGCGCTGCGCTCCACGGTGAACAGGGACGACATGATACTCGATAAAAGATCCAAGTCCACCTCCTTTAAACCGGCGGACGAAATAATCAAATTCCAAGTCCATCCAACGGACCCTACGAAAACAGCTTCCATCGGGGCACAATTAAACCCTGATGTAGACGCCGCTCTACGAGAGTTCCTACGCGAGAACTGGGACATTTTTGCCTGGCACCCTTCAGACATGCCAGGAATCCCAAGCAGGCTGGCCGAGCATAGCCTAAATATTCTAAAAGGATTCAAGCCAGTCAAGCAGGCTCTTCGGCGTTTCTCTGAACCTAAGAGACAAGACATGGGAGAGGAACTAGCCAAGCTATTGGAGGCCGGATTCATCAGAGACATAAAACATCCGGACTGGCTAGCAAACCTGGTGATGGTACCAAAGAAGGACAAATCCTGGCGCTTGTGCGTCGATTTTAAGGACCTCAACAAGGCTTTCCCAAAGGATCCCTTCCCCCTCCCCCGCATCGATCAAATTATCGACGCTACCGCAGGACACGATTCATTGTGTTTCCTCGACGCATACTCCGGCTACCATCAAATTAAGATGGCAGAGCCGGACCAAGCCACAACAGCATTCATCACACCATACGGCCCCTTCTGCTTCAACACAATGCCCTTCAGGCTCAAAAACGCCGGCGCAACATATCAGCGCATGATTCAGACATGTCTGGCAAACTAGATCGGCAAAACAGTGGAGGCATACGTAGATGATGTGGTCGTGAAAACCAAGCATGTCGAATCTCTAGTAGACAACTTGAGGCTCACATTCGATAACCTCCGAACATACGACATCAAGCTCAACCCGGAAAAATGCGTTTTCGGCGTACCAGCCGGAAAGCTCTTGGGCTTCATTGTATCCAGTAGAGGAATTGAAGCAAATCCAGCCAAGATCCGAGCTCTGTCACAATTGGATATCCCAAAGGACCTCAAACAAATACAAAAATTGACCAGATGCGTGGCGGCTCTAAACCGCTTTATCTCCCGCTTGGGAGAAAAGGCATTACCCCTTTATCGCCTCCTCCGGCGCACCGAACACTTCGAGTGGACGGACGCCGCCACGGCTGGACTCGATGAAATAAAAGCCATATTGGCAACAAACCCAGTTCTGGCCGCGCCAAACATTGGCGAACCAATGCTATTATACATTGCGACAACTCATCAAGTTGTAAGTGCAGTGCTCGTCGTCGAACGAGAAACGGACGGGCACAAATTCCCCCTTCAAAAGCCGGTTTACTATGTGTCCACTGTCCTTACTCCATGCAAGTCACGGTACCCGCATTATCAAAAGATAGCGTACGCGGTATTCATGGCATCCCGGAAGCTGCGACACTACTTTCAAGAGTGTTCGATAATGGTAGCCTTGGAAGTACCACTTAACGATATTATAAACAACCGCGACGCGATGGGCCAGATTGCCAAATGGGCTATTGAGCTCCTCCCGTTCGACATAACTTACAAGCCACAGCGAGCCATTAAGTCACAGGTTTTGGCCGACTTCGTCGCCAAATGGACGGAAGCCAAACTCCCTAAAGAGTACGACACATATTCCAGCTGGATCATGCACTTCGACGGCTCCAAATTGTTGGCTGGCCTGGGGGCTGGCATCGTTTTGACGTCCCCAACAGGAGATACAGTTCAATACGTACTCCAGATAATGTATACGGACTCCAACAACGCAGCCGAATATGAGGCCCTTCTACATGGTCTCCGAATGGCAGTATCCATGGGCATTCAACACCTAGAGGTGCGCGGGGATTCGAACCTCGCGATATCCCAAATAAATGGAGACTTTGATGCCAAGGATCCGAAAATGGCAGCTTATCGCAACACCGTCCTAAAAATGTCAGCTCGGTTCGAGGGGCTCGAATTTCACCATATAGCCCGGGAAAACAATCAGGCAGCAGATGTCCTGGCACGCATCAGTGCAAAACGCGATGCTGTCCCTCCCAACATCTTCTTGGAGAGGCTGTTCAAGCCATCCGTAGTATGAGAAGGGGAACCCGGGAACAACAGCCCGGACCTAGCCGCACTGCCCGACACCGAACACTCTGACATAATTGGAGGCTCTGCCAACGAAATAACATCTTCAGCCCACGTAATAATGGTCATCATCGCCCCGTGGACAGAACCATTCCTAGCCTACCTAACTAGGCAGGAACTCCCCGAGGACCAAAACGAGGCATGCTGCATAGTACGGCGATCTAAAGCCTATAAAGTCCATGAGGGAGAGCTCTATAAGAAAAGCACCACCGGAGTCCTTCAAAGGTGTATCTCCGAAGAGGAAGGGCGGAATCTTCTGGCTGAAATTCATGCCGGACTCGGCGGTCACCACGCCGCAGCCCGGGCCCTTGTAAGCAAGGCCTTCCGTACAGGATTCTATTGGCCGACGGCCCGGGCAGACGCTCAGGACTTAGTCCAATGATGCATTGGTTGCCAGCTCTTTGCTAACCAAAGTCATATGCCACCCACCGCCCTCCAAACTATACCCATCACCTGGCCCTTCGCGGTCTGGGGGCTTGACATGGTTGGACCCCTTAAAGGAGGAACCCACAAGCAAAAATACTTACTGGTCATGGTGGATAAGTTCACCAAATGGATAGAGGCCAAGCCTGTTAAGACGGCCGAGTACGGACCGGTGATAGGCTTCATATCCGGGGTCGTACACCGTTACGGCGTCCCCCATAGCATCATCACTGATAACGGCACGAACTTTACAGCGGACGAGGTAAAACTCTGGTGCAAAAACATGGGCATCAAGCTCGACTATGCTTCAGTCTATCACCCACAAACTAACGGTCAGGTCGAGCGAGCAAATGGTCTAATCATGAGTGGCATCAAACCCAGATTAGTGCGGCCCCTCAAGGAATCTAACACGCATTGGGTAGAGGAGCTCGACTCCGTACTCTGGGGGCTGCGGACCACGCCGAACCGCACTACCGGATACACACCATTCTTCATGGTATACGGCGCAGAGGCGGTTTTGCCCTGCGACATAATTCATGACTCACCTCAGATGCGCATGTACGAAGAAAGAGAAGCCGAGCTAGATCGGCAGGACACTCTGGACGCCTTGGAGGAGGAGCGTGACGTGGCAAAAGCCCATTCCGCATTCTATCAACAGCAGGCTCGAAGATACCAAAGCAGAGAAGTACGGGCCAAAACTTACAATGTGGGCGAGTTAGTTCTACGCCTGCCGGATAAGAAACAGGACAAACTAAAGCCCAAGTGGGAAGGTCCCTTAATTATTGACCAAGTCCTGACTGGTGGAGCGTACCGTCTGCGGGATGCATCAGATAATCGACTCAAGCCGAACCAATTGAACGCAGCCCGACTCCGAAGATTCTACGCCTAGCGCCGGACTCTGTGTTCGTCTCCTTCCTCTGTCCATTTTTTATACGCTATCTGTCCTATATTTCTCTCCTTCTCCCCTTCTTTTCTTTCACAGCCTTTAAGGGCCCATTTGTGCCTTGTTCGCACATAACTGACGTGCTATCCGCGCTCATTATACCTGGGGGCTTCTTTTACAGAAGCTTATTCATACGGGCTTCATGCCCAACACATGTGTTACACTTCCACATGTACCCTTTATTCACCATTATATGCATCGATATGACTTAAGTTTTGGCCAAGCTGGGTTGCCTGGCTCTTGTATTTATGCCCTACGTTCCCGTTAATTCGGCTAGGGCATAAGGGGAGCACCTCTGCGATTGCTACTGCCGGGTCAGCCGGATGTGTACCTCAGACTGGGTGAAGCCGAAAGCTAGCGTTCTTAAGGGAATATTCGGTCGGTGAACTAAAGATGATTTCACACTTTTTACTTATGCGCCCCTAGATGTTTTTCTCTCTGCGTCTCTTCTCGCAGTCCGGACATGCACTTTAGGGCATGCCTCCCAGGGAAAGGAACCCCTAACGGAACTATTCTCCCTGGAAGATGTTTGTTACTAACCATGTAATATAATATAACTAGTTGGGCACTTGTCTGTTCAAGCACTAATGACCCCTACGCCTGGTCTCCATGCATGCCCCGGTTCTTACATAACCGAGAGGGTATTCGGATACACTCCGGACCGTCGGGTCCCGAGGTTGAGGCAAAAAGGTCCGCCATGACAAACGATCTACAATCCGGCTAGAAGGCATTATACATGTCACTTTAAATTACATAGTCAATTTGACTGATTATATTCCTCTTCAATACCATCCAATAGGCGGTCTAGTTTACAGTCCTGTTGGGAATACTTTGCGGCCAATCCTACTTGGCTGTATACTAAGCTGACAGGGATCTCCTTCCCATCGGGCCCCACAGGTCAGACCTCGGCCATATGGTTTGGGTCAGCCTTTGTGTACCGCGTCTTCACCATGGCCCAGGCTTCCCTGGCACCTTGACGGCAGGCCGATATCTTCCATAATCAGAAGCGCCGCCGTGCTCCCTTCAGCTTCTCCGCAAGATCTCCAAGCCCTTCGGGCACGGAGACGGATGGCCACAAGGCCTGGGCAATGCCTTGCATCACCTGCCGAACTCGTTCGTGCAGTTGTTAGAGCTCGGGAAGAAGGTCACCCGTAGAACCGGGCATTTCCTCTGCAGGACGCCCTGTTAACATACCTACAGACATAACTCTGTCAGTCGACTTCCTTGCCGAACTCTTTTTCGAAGTTCGTTCAAGCACTTACTAAAAATGCCGCGTCGAAGCCGCCGATTCTCCTTCATGGAGTCCGATAGCTGGGCACGAAAATCCTTTAGTTCCACGCCCAGCTGGGTGTTGGCATCTAGGAGATCATTCTTCTCCTGCCTCACCTTTGTAAGCACGCTCTCGCCGGCCTTTAGCCGACGTAGGAGTTGTTGCTTATCCGGATCTACTCCGGCGCCATCTGCAATGTTATTGTCAGATTTGCACACACGCCGCACTTTACATGATACTTATCATTTGAAGTATATAGTACCAGAGGGGGTCTCCTTGGGCTCCCCTGCCGCGGCTAGTGCGGCCTGAAGTTGGGCTTTGCACTCTTCTAGCTCCTGGGACAGTTGGGTATTCTTTTCGGTAAGAACCTGCATAACAAATGATCCTTAAATCAGTTATTTTAACTGTTTCAAGTCTCGGGGGCTACTGGTATATATAATCACCAAATTTTCTCACCCGTATGTCCTTTACATACTGCTCCATGGCTCTGGTTAGACCATTTTGAGCAGCACGGAGGTACGCATCTCCCGAGTTGAAGGCCTCCAACGCCTCCTGGGAGAAACAAGCGTCACGAAGAACTGTCCGGCGACGCCTGTGGTTCATGGCACTCTCCACCTCGGAATTGGTGGCAGACAGTCTGTCCGCATCCTCTGTCGGAGGAGCGTCCGGTGCGCGCCTCATATTCGCCTCCGCTTCCGGACCCAGCCTTGGAGCCTGGCTGGTGGAGGCGCGATTGGCAACCTCTCCGGATATAGTCCGGCGAGCGCTCTTTTTCCTAAAGAGAGCACGGGCGTTAGTATGCCTATGAGAATAATATCTTGGAATAAGATGGCGCACCGTACCGTTGCGCCGGCGTCTGAATCCGGACCGCACTTCTTTTCAGTCTGCTGGGCCTCGCGGCCCCTTGTTGGCTAGTCGCCGCAGGCTCGGTATTCCGCCTTGAGGGCCTCCTCTGCAAAACACGGTTGGTATACGGTAATCAAAAATACGCGAGGATGGATCCTTTTCAAAGCGCTATGGCTTCGGTCTCAGTTACCTGCGAGACTGGAAGTAACCCAGGATAATCGGCCGTAATGGCCACCAAGGCATTGCCGTTGCTCGATTGGTAAAATATCCCATTGATTAGCTCCACAGATATGTCCGGATCCTCTTGGGAGGCCGGGTCGAGGGACCGTTCCGGATCCTCGGGCTGTGGAGGAGGGCTGTTTATTTCCCTCACGGCCTTACGCACCTCCTGCATTGAAATCGCAAGATGAAATACTTAATTATGGGAATACAGAACAGATGGGCAAGGAAAAGTACCAACTTACCCAGCTTGGAGGATTGTACATAGAAAACCCGCCCTGTGGATTGACGCGGAGGAATTCCTCCTCTTCTTCCTTGTACAAAGTGGATAAGATCTTTACTAGAGCAGCAACTGATTCCGGCCCTTTACGGCCGCAGCGGATGGCGTCATCCGCCTCGTTGAAATCCCAGATGGGGTGGCCTCTATATTGAAGCGGCTGCACCCCCCGCATAATGCATATGGCCATGACTTCGATCATGGTCAATCCAGATTGAGCTAGCAACCTTATCCGGCTCATCAGGTAAAGAACGTCCCTGTCGTCTTCCTCCTGGGGGCTCCGTGGACGCCAGCTCAGGCGCTTCTTCAAAGGAGCATTGACGAACTCAGGAAGGCCGATCCGAATAGGATCCGGGAGGGGGACGTCTTCTACATAAAACCATTCGGAAGGCTAGTCTTCGGACGTCTTCTTTGGGGTTCGGATAGGTATCCGGTCCCAGCGATGCACCACACTTCGGCTCCGCCCACTTGATATACCGACCCCTTCTGGGAACGGGGCACGAGGCAGAACAGCTTCTTCCACAGCGCGAAATGAGCCTCGCAGCCCAAAAACAGCTCGCAAAGGGCTACGAAGCCCGCAATATGCAATATGGAGGCAGGCGTAAGGTTGTGCAACTGGAGGCCGTAGAACTCCAGGAGCCCCTGGAGAAACGGATGAATCGGAAATCTGAGCCCTCTTACCAAATAAGGGACAAGGCATACCCGCTCTCCTTTGGAGGGATTGCGGAGGCTCTCCGCTTGCTCTCCACCAATATAGGTGGCGAGCCCGGCTCGAACCGGGACCATGTATGCTGGGGGAAGAAATCTGTAACACCCTCGATGCGGCTATATCTTCCACGTGCCATAGCACGACCTAGAGGCATAACCGCATTGAAGGCAATGTCGCAAGAGAGGTAATCTTCACACAACCCATGTAATACATAAGGGAAAAAGATACATAGTTGGCATACAATCGCCACATCACACAATACATGAATAAAGCATTACATCAACCAGATACACACAAGGTCCGACTACGGAACCAAAATAAAAGAAGACTACCCCAAATGTTACACAGATCCCTGATCGTCCCGACTGGGCTCCACTACTGATCAACTAGGACGAAACAACACAAAGGACAAGATCTTCATCGAGCTCCTCCTTGAGCTTGGTTGCGTCACCTGCTCGGTAACATCGGCACCTGCAAACTGGTTTTGGAAGTATCTGTGAGTCACGGGGACTCAGCAATCTCACACCCTCGCGATCAAGACTATTTAAGCCTATAGGTAAGGCAAAGGTATGATGGTGGAGCTGCAGCAAGCGACTAGCATATATGGTGGCTAACATATTCGCAAAAGAGAGCGAGAAGAGAAGGCAAAAGCACGGTCGAGAAACTATGATCAAGAAGTGATCCTAGAACAACCTACATCAAACATTACTCCAACACCGTGTTCACTTCTCGGACTCCGCCGAGAAGAGACCATCACGGTTACACACGCGGTTGATGTATTTTAATTAAGGTAAACTTTAGGTTTTCTACAACCGGACATTAACAAATTCCCATCTGCCCATAACCGCAGGCACGACTTTCGAAAGTTCAAATCCCTGCAGGGGTGTCCCAACTTAGCCCATCACAAGCTCTCACGGTCAACGAAGGATATTCCTTCTAGCGGGAAGACCCGATCAGGCTCGGAATCCCGGTTACAAGACATCCTCGACAATGGTAAAACAAGTCCAGCAACACCGCCCGAATGTGCCGACAAATCCCGATAGGAGCTGCACATATCTCGTTCTCAGGGCACACTCAGATAGGTCAAGCTACGAGTAAAACCAACCCTCGAGTTGCCCCGAGGTGGCCCCGTAGGCTGCCCATTTCGGACCAACACTCAAAGGAGCACTAGCCCGGGGGGGGTTAAAATAAAGATGACCCTTGAGTCTGCAGAACCCAAGGGAAAGAAAAGGCTAGGTGGCGAATGGTAAAACCAATGTTGGGCATTGCCGGAGGAGTTTTATTCAAGGCGAACTATCAAGGGGTTCCCATGATAACCCAACCGCGTAAGGAACGCAAAATCCGGGAACATAACACCGATATGACGGAAACTATGGCGGCAAGAGTGGAATAAAACACCAGGCATAAGGCCGAGCCTTCCACCCTTTACCAACTATATAGATGCATTAATTAAATAAGAGATATTGTGATATCCCAACAAAAATATCCATGTTCCAACAAGGAACAAACTCCAATCTTCACCTGCAACTAACAATGCTATAAGAGGGGCTGAGGAAAGCGGTAACATAGCCAAACAATGGTTTGCTAGGACAAGGTGGGTTAGAGGCTTGGCTTAACAATATGGGAGGCATGATAAGAAAGTGGTAGGTATCATAGCATAGGCATAGCAAAAGAGCGAGCATCCAGCAAGCAAAGATAGAAGTGATTTCGAGGGTATGGTCATCTTGCCTGAGATCCCGCAAGGAAGAAGAATGAGTCCATCAAGAAGACAAACGAACGTAGTCAAACGAATCCTCACAAACGCGACATTAACGGAACTAACCCGAAGAAGCGACACCGGAAAGAAGCAAACAACATAGTAAACAACCATCACATAAACATGGCATGATGCACAATCAAGTATGATGCATGTCCGGTTTAATGAAGCATGGCACGGCAAAGGGCACAAACAAAACTACAAGTTAAGTGGAGCTCAATATGCAACAAGTTGCATATTGATGAAACACCACATGACTTATTTAGTTCGATCTCGTTAGGTACTCAACAATAATAAATGTTGGTTAGCATGGCAAGGGGTGAAGCAAAAGATAACTACCTATCTAGGCAAGTTTAAATGAGGCTGGAACAACAAACAACAATTTCGGTAAATCCCCATATGCATTTAGCAAATTAATGCAAACAACAATTTTAAACATTCTTGATGTTGTTAACATGATGCGGATGACATGTGCAAGTTTATGCAATTTATTAAAAGTTGGCAAGAGCATTATGAAGCATTTGTCACCATGGTGGAAAAGAAAGGGGTGTCAAAGCAACGATAACAAAAATGGTGCCACGGCAGCGTTCCGGTTCCGGTAACTCGGTTGATATACCGATGCAAAGGAGAAGTGTGCGGATGCGTGCAAAAGATGGTGGGGCGCTCCCGGATACTGGGTGTCCCATGAGTCGATGATGGTGACAAGGTAAAAGAGGGGCAACGTGCACCAACAATTCGAGCACGGAGCAAACATGAGCATCTCATACATCACACATCCATTCGTTCATGGGCGGTTGTCTCAGGGTATACCTTCGAAGCGTGCGTTATCGGAGCGGTTCGGGTCAAGCGGTGTAGTCGTTCACGATCGTCGTGGGGGTAGTGGTTCTCGGCGATGGAAGAGGAAGTAGTTGTTCACGGTTCATTGTGGGAAGTAGTCGTTCTCGTGGTGACGGTAGTCGTTCATGTTCTTAGTCTCACAAGTTTCCATAGGTGTTCATGTCATCGATGTCGTGGTACTTGGGGTCTTTGCACTTTCCGGCCCCGTTCTTGCGACGGCGGTAGTCGTACTTGGCAAAATGCACGTCGACGGTAGTTGTTCTCGGTTCGTCGTGGTACTTGGCGATTTCGGAGACGGCGGAAGTCAAACTTGGCGGTTCTCGTTGACCTAGTACTTGGCGTTATTTCCGGTTCGGTGATCGTTTTAGGCGTCGGGCGTCGAGGTCTCCGGCTGTAGTGGTACTTGGTGAATTCCGAAACGGTCTTGGCGTCTTCGCGCGTAGGGGTACTTGTTCGTTTACTCCACGGTCTTGGCGGATCCACGCGATGGTAGTGGTACTCACGAAGAGGTACTCGGCAGTCGTCGTGTAGACGTTCACGTGTCTTCGACGATATCATGATGCGTCTTGGCGGCTCGAGCAGGGGCCACCCGAACTCGGCAGGAGGCAGAAGACGAAGCAAAGTGCTCATGCTCAGGGACGTTGCAACAACAGCAGCAGTCGGAGGTGCACGCGGAAGGAAGGGCCGGTCCCAGGCCGGATGCAGGGTGCAGCAGGGGAAGTCATAGAGGTGAGCTCATGGCCAGCAGCAACAACAATGCGCGGAACGGGACGGAGCTAGCGTCTTCGAGGCGGAGGTTGCCGGATCCTGCGAGGAACTCAAACGGCGGCGATGGCGGGCCTTGGCGCGAGCGAAGGGAATGGGGGCGGCGCTGGTCCTCTCCTCCAGCGATGCAAGACGACGGGCGAACGGGCGACCTTCGCTGGCGGCTCCAGGGACTTGGCACGGCGGCTCCTCGATGCAGGAAACATCGGTTGCAGGCGTCATGGAAGGAGTACGGACAGGCGACCGGGGATGAGGCAAGGGTAGGGATCGGGCGCAGGGATCCTCCTCTGGTGCGTTGCGAGGAGAGCGAGAGGAGGGAGAGATGGGAGATGGGGATCGGGCTGCGGGGATCCTCCTCTGGTGAGCGATGCATGTGTGGCGGCGGTGGAAGGGAACGAGGGGAGTGGGATCGAGAGGAGAAGGGGAGCGCGTGGGGATCGCTAGGTTTAACTGGCACCGGCGCTGGGCCTTAGCCTCTATGCAACTGGGCTGCGGGCTTAGAGGCCGGCTGTGCTGCAGGCTCTCTCTCCCTCCCTCTCTTCTAAAGCCCAGAAAAAAACAGCAAAGGAAAGAAAAAAAGAAAAAAAGAAAGGAAGGGTGGAGAAAGGATTAGGCATGGGGATAAATTTCCTGGACTCGCAAAAAAATGTGTTTGTTCCGCGAAAAATAGAGAAGGGCAAAATTGAAAGATCTAAATTCAAATCCATTTGAACTTAATTCAAATGGTTTGAATAAGTTCAAGGTAATGAAGAGTCCAAAAATATTCGGATTTTTGGTGGAGCTCGGAAAAATGACGAAAGAATTTACGGACAAGGTTCGAGGTCAAGAAGCGAGATAACAAAGGCATGGGGGAATTTTGCAAGTGTGTTTTAGGTGGTTCCATAAGAATGGATTATTTTATAATAGCTCCACAAATATCAGGAGGATATATTATAAAGAGAAGTCATCCTTCCCTCGATTTAAATGGATCCAAGATGCATACGATTTATTTAGTTGAGATGCAAAAGATTTATGACATGATGACATGACGCAATTCACATGATGCAATGATGAATGCAACGAACCAAACAAAACACACAATGAAACCTGGAAACCCTGGAAGGCATCTGAAGCTCCGGTCTTGGGGCGTCACAACACTCCACCACTATGAGAGGATCTCGTCCCAAGATCTAGGATGGCACCGGAGGGAAAACGGAAGAGGAAGACGAGAGGTAAAACTAAGTTGCTTCTTAGACCAAATGAGTGAAACCAAAGAACCTTGAGAGGTTAAACTGATAGAAAGACAGAATACAACAAAGATGAACAAAGTTGAACACTCCGTTAGAAAAGAGGAACAAGGAAGAACAAATTCGTATAACACTCCGGTTGAAAAAAGATACAAGACTTGATAGGATGAAAAGGACTTGAGCAAAGGGGCACAACACTCCGGTTAAATGGGTAAGCACGAAAAGAACACCATCCGAGATGATGCGAGAAAATAGCAACATCACAACGCCTCCGGAAGAGAGAATAGAAGATGGATCATTGGAATAAAAGAATGGAGAAGAAAATGCCAACTTCTACCACCAAAAGAGCTTGAAAAAGGCATCCATAGGAGAAGGGTCTCACGGAGTTGTTGGAAAACCAACAACGAAAAGAACAAGGTTGTAGTGGACTTGTAGAAAACATCTCAAGACCAAGAGGTGAAATACTGCCACTAACGGAAACGATAGATTGGATAGATATTAACAAGGAGAGGAGAAACTATATCACCTGGAGGATAGATGAAAAACTTGGGTCATTTATGAGCACCATAAATAGCACGATCCTTAGGGAAGAGCTTTAGGTGAAATATAACCCAAGATAACTCCAACGAAGAGATTGATGGATTGAGAAGAGCTCATGCTCGAAGAAATTGATGGGTAGAAAAGATGACTTGAGCGAAGAGAAAATGATGGATTTAAATATGTCACTCTTGGAAAACTTCTGATCCATGAAACATGAAGGGAAATTATCAACAATGACATAACACCACCTCAAAAGATAAGATAGAACGAATTGCACTTCGGAATGCAAGATGAAGAATGCTTGAGCTCCTCTGAAAAGAATCTCAATGAACACTTGGAGAAGGAATTAAATCCTTCCTGAACCATCATGTAGAGCCTTCGTGAGAACTCTGGTAATAAAAGGATGATCAAAAGGAAGTGAAGGATGAAAAGAATAAGATTGAAACCTTGCAATGATTAGATGCAACTTTGAAATGATATAATTGAAATAACTTGGAGCTCCGTAAAAGAAAGATTAACCAAAGAGATCAAGAATCTATTCGTCATGAGCAAACTCCGAAGGAAGGAATTGATCACTTGGATGAAACAAGAATAAGAATTACATTATGCGTATCCTTCACCAATTAAATTGATGACGAGCAAACGGATTGCATACAACTTATTCCCGTAGAAAGGATTAAGAGAGATATAGCTCAAACTTGAGAAGGTCTTCGACGAACCACCGGTAGAATTGAAAATAAACGAAGTAAAAAGGATGAATCACCGGGTAAGAATTATGAAATGAACGAAGATACTTGAGACAATCTAGGTACATGAGAACGAAGGGATCACAAACTGATTAGAGATCACTTGAACGATGCACCGGTAAGATTGGAGAATGATAACTGACAGCTGAGAATGAATAAACCTGAATTGATGGACTCCGGATAACAAACTGAGAAGACTCTTGAATTGCTCCGGATAGGTGAAAAGAATTCTCACAATCCAAAAACAACTATGAGAGGATGGCGGCAAGCTAGCATCATGAATCTTGAAGAGAATGGAGCAAGATTGAGAGAAAAATCTTCTTCGGTCTTCAAAATCTAGGAATGACGACGAGAAACACCACCATGAATTATTGAGGCACTCCGGAATTAAAATTGGAAAGGTTGAACCAACGGTGAAAAAAAATTGAAAGATCTTGGAGAGACACATATGACTGATGACAAAACATTCTTACGTCAAACTTCGAAAAGAATTTAGGATAGCTTCGGGAAAAGAAGAAGAGTGAGGTAAGATCCTGGAAAAAGACCTGTGGGTTAGGGCCCGCTGAAAAATACACCGTTGAAAGATTACTTGAAAAGGAGATTGCACCGGTTGAACTAAGTGGCTTGAATGAGAGAACATTCTCGAAAGATCTTGAATGAATGCAGAGTGGAAAACACGAATCTTCTGAGATATCTTTGGCACTCCGGAACAATTGAATAGCGAGAAATGGATGATTAAGAGGTGCACCGGCAAGAGAAGACATTTGAAACGAGGAAAGGATATGATCAACACAGCTTGACATGAATCCACCGAAGAAGAAAGAGAACGAACATTGATGGACTTGAAGAGCATCTTCATGAGAATCACCGGATAAGAACATTGACTGAAAGAATGGATTGGGTTCCCATCAATAAAATGGATAGTTGAATAAGGAATCTAAGTCCTTGAAGAAAAAGGGTGTGAGGGTGGGAAAACAAAGACAACTTGGAATGATGAAGCAAACACCGTTGAGAAGAACTGTAACTGGATCTTGTGGATGTTGAAAAGATCGGATCCACTTGAAGAGAAACACACCGGTTGAAAAGGATTGACATGACAATCTCAATGAACAAGAAGGATTAGTATTTCCATAGAAATATGAGAACACCTCTTAGGAAAGGTATGGAATCAACATTTGACTTCGAAACAACTCGAATACCACAACTGAAAACAAAAACAAAGGATTGGCTTGCAAAATAAGCCAGAACAAACATATGATAAAGATTTTGTCCGAAGTTTTCGTGGTGGGGCCTACACGGGCTCGATCGTACAACACCATCATGTACAAGGCAGTGCACATTGCATACGAAGCATCCCCGAGTCAGCATAGCCAAGGACTCTTTAAGACACAACGAGACCACTGTAAAACCAACCGTGGATAGGCGGACCACTAGACGTCGAACCCCAATTTCATATCATACATATGTCAGAAAGATATCCTAAGAGCTACTTGAATTCCCACTTATAAACTCCCGAAATTTTCCGGTTATGCAATCAGGTGTTGGGGATACAGGGGAAGCATAATATCTCACCCAAAACTAGCAAATCCTACATCCAGCTGTATCCATCCTTCAACACATAACCAAGAAACCTTCGGAAATCCTTTACCTCAACCTTCGAAAAGCATCCGTTATATGAGTTATGCCAATACTCCCGAACTCCCGCCCCAGTACTGGGTGGTGTCGAGGTTATCTCACCAACAACTGCATAAAGGAGATTTTCGATGTCGGTGAAACTAAACTCAGGTATTCCAGAACTGCAACGATAAAATTGTGACGACAACACCTCGGAGCTCAACTCCTCGGGACACTGCCACAACCCCTAAATGTCAGGAGGCACCAAGAACAATGTTCTCGTCACAAAACCATCGGAACGATTCCAAGATACCCGCGTGATCCTAAATTTTTTTAGTGAAATTTGAGAAGAGAAGAGTCAAAACTCAACGTCAGGATGCCTCACCAGAGCGACGAAGGGACTGAGGAGTAAAAGAAGTCCTAGCTCTCCGATATATATAATTCCTAAATGGCTCAAAACATTTCTAGACTCAATAACGCCAGCGATTCGATCAAGTAGGGGGCTCCTAAGGTCGGGGAAGGCTCTGATACCAACTTGTAACACCCTCGATGCGGCTATATCTCCCACGTGTCGGAGGACGACCTAGAGGCATAACCGCATTGAAGGCAATGTCGCAAGAGAGGTAATCTTCACACAACCCATGTAATACATAAGGGAAAAAGATACATAGTTGGCTTACAATCGCCACTTCACACAATACATGAATAAAGCATTACATCAACCAGATACACACAAGGTCCGACTACGGAACCAAAATAAAAGAAGACTACCCCAAATGTTACACAAATCCCCGATCGTCCCGACTGGGCTCCACTACTGATCAACTAGGACGAAACAACACAAAGGACAAGATCTTCATCGAGCTCCTCCTTGAGCTTGGTTGCGTCACCTGCTCGGTAACATCGGCACCTGCAAACTGGTTTTGGAAGTATCTGTGAGTCACGGGGACTCAGCAATCTCACACCCTCGCGATCAAGACTATTTAAGCTTATAGGTAAGGCAAAGGTATGATGGTGGAGCTGCAGCAAGCGACTAGCATATATGGTGGCTAACATATTCGCAGAAGAGAGCGAGAAGAGAAGGCAAAAGCACGGTCGAGAAACTATGATCAAGAAGTGATCCTAGAACAACCTACGTCAAGCATTACTCCAACACCGTGTTCATTTCTCGGACTCCGCCGAGAAGAGACCATCACGGTTACACACGCGGGTGATGTATTTTAATTAAGGTAAACTTTAGGTTTTCTACAACCGAACATTAACAAATTCCCATCTGCCCATAACCGCAGGCATGACTTTCGAAAGTTCAAATCCCTGCAGGGGTGTCCCAACTTAGCCCATCACAATCTCTCACGGTCAATGAAGGATATTCCTTCTAGCGGGAAGACCCGATCAGGCTCGGAATCCCGGTTACAAGACATCCTCGACAATGGTAAAACAACTCCAGCAACACCGCCCGAATGTGCCGACAAATCCCGATAGGAGCTGCACATATCTCGTTCTCAGGGCACACTCAGATAGGTCAAGCTACGAGTAAAACCAACCCTCGAGTTGCCCCGAGGTGGCCCCGTAGGCTGCCCATTTCGGACCAACACTCAAAGGAGCACTAGCCCCCGGGGGGGGGGGGGTTAAAATAAAGATGACCCTTGAGTCTGCAGAACCCAAGGGAAAGAAAAGGCTAGGTGGCGAATGGTAAAACCAATGTTGGGCATTGCTGGAGGAGTTTTATTCAAGGCGAACTATCAAGGGGTTCCCATGATAACCCAACCGCGTAAGGAACGCAAAATCCGGGAACATAACACCGATATGACGGAAACTATGGCGGCAAGAGTGGAATAAAACACCAGGCATAAGGCCGAGCCTTCCACCCTTTACCAACTATATAGATGCATTAATTAAATAAGAGATATTGTGATATCCCAACAAAAATATCCATGTTCCAACAAGGAACAAACTCCAATCTTCACCTGCAACTAACAACGCTATAAGAGGGGCTGAGGAAAGCGGTAACATAGCCAAACAATGGTTTGCTAGGACAAGGTGGGTTAGAGGCTTGGCTTAACAATATGGGAGGCATGATAAGCAAGTGGTAGGTATCGTAGCATAGGCATAGCAAAAGAGTGAGCATCCAGCAAGCAAAGATAGAAGTGATTTCGAGGGTATGGTCATCTTGCCTGAGATCCCGCAAGGAAGAAGAATGAGTCCATCAAGAAGACAAACGAACGTAGTCAAACGAATCCTCACAAATGCGACGGTAACGGAACTAACTTGAAGAAGCGACACCGGAAAGAAGCAAACAACATAGTAAACAACCATCACATAAACATGGCATGATGCACAATCAAGTATGATGCATGTCCGGTTTAATGAAGCATGGCATGGCAAAGGGCACAAACAAAACTACAAGTTAAGTGGAGCTCAATATGCAACAAGTTGCATATTGACGAAACACCACATGACTTATTTAGTTCGATCTCGTTAGGTACTCAACAATAATAAATGTTGGTTAGCATGGCAAGGGGTGAAGCAAAAGATAACTACCTATCTAGGCAAGTTTAAATGAGGCCGGAACAACAAACAACAATTCCGGTAAATCCCCATATGCATTTAGCAAATTAATGCAAACAACAATTTTAAACATTCTTGATGTTGTTAACATGATGCGGATGACATGTGCAAGTTTATGCAATTTATTAAAAGTTTACAAGAGCATTATGAAGCATTTGTAACCATGGTGGAAAAGAAAGGGGTGTCAAAGCAACGATAACAAAAACGGTGCCACGGCAGCGTTCCGGTTCCGGTAACTCGGTTGAGATACCGATGCAAAGGAGAAGTGTGCGGATGCGTGCAAAAGATGGTGGGGCACTCCCGGATACCGAGTGTCCCATGAGTCGATGATGGTGACAAGGCAAAAGAGGGGCAACGTGCACCGACAATTCGAGCACGGAGCAAACACGAGCATCTCATACATCACACATGCATTCGTTCACAGGCGGTCGTCTCGGGGTATACCTTCGAAGCGTGCGTTATCGGAGCGGTTCGGGTCAAGCGGTGTAGTCGTTCACGATCGTCATGGGGGGTAGTGGTTCTCGGCGATGGAAGAGGAAGTAGTTGTTCACGGCTCGTTGTGGGAAGTAGTCGTTCTCGTGGCGACGGTAGTCGTTCATGTTCTTAGTCTCACAAGTTTCCGTAGGTGTTCATGTCATCGGTGTCGTGGTACTTGGGGTCTTCGGACTTTCCGGTCCTGTTCTTGCGACGATGGTAGTGGTACTTGGCAAAATGCACGTCGACGGTAGTTGTTCTCGGTTCGTCGTGGTACTTGGCGATTTCGGAGATGGCAGAAGACAAACGTGGCTGTTCTCGTTGACCTAGTACTTGGCGTTATTTCCGGTTCGGTGATCGTTTTGGGCGTCGGGTGTCGAGGTCTCCGGCCGTAGTGGTACTTGATGAATTCCGAAACGGTCTTGGCGTCTTCGCGCGTAGGGGTACTTGTTCGTTTACTCCACGGTCTTGGCGGATCCACGCGATGGTAGTGGTACTCGCGAAGAGGTACTCGGCGGTCGTCATGTAGACGTTCACGTGTCTTCGGCGACATCAGGATGCGTCTTGGCGGCTCGAGCAGGGGCCACCCGAACTTGGCAGGAGGAAGAAGACGAAGCAAAGTGCTCATGCTCAGGGACGTTCCAACAACAGCAGCAGCCGGAGGTGCACGCGGAAGGAAGGGCCGGTCCCAGGCCGGATGCAGGGAGCAGAAGGGGAAGTCACAGAGGTGAGCTCATGGCCAGCAGCAACAACAATGCGCGGAACGGGACAGAGCCGGCGTGTTCGAGGCGGAGGTCACCGGATC
Source organism: Triticum dicoccoides (assembly GCF_002162155.2). Lineage (NCBI taxonomy): Eukaryota > Viridiplantae > Streptophyta > Magnoliopsida > Poales > Poaceae > Triticum > Triticum dicoccoides. The sequence goes on from NC_041390.1 coordinate 137,313,285, forward strand.
CCACGAGGAACTCGAACGGCGGCGATGGCAGGCCTTGGCGCGAGCGAAGGGAATGGGGGCGGCACTGGTCCTCTCCTCCAGCGAAGCAAGACGACGGGCGAACGGGCGACCTTCGCTGGCGGCTCCAGGGACTTGGTGCGGTGGCTCCTCGACGCAGGAAACATCAGTTGCAGGCATCGTGGAAGGAGTAGGGACAGGCGACCGGGGACGAGGCAAGGGTAGGGATCGGGCGCAGGGATCCTCCTCTGGTGCGTTGCGAGGAGAGCGAGAGGAGGGAGAGATGGGAGATGGGGATCGGGCTGCGGGGATCCTCCTCTAGTGAGCGATGCATGTGTGACGGCGGTGGAAGGGAACGAGGGGAGTGGGATAGAGAGGAGAAGGGGAGCGCGTGGGGATCGCTAGGGTTAACTAGCACCGACACTTGGCCTTAGCCTCTATGCAATTGGGCTGCGGGCTTAGAGGCCGGCTGTGCTGCAGGCTCTCTCTCCCTCCCTCTCTTCTAAAGCCCAAAAAAAACAGCAAAGGAAAGAAAGAAAGAAAAAAAAGAAAGGAAGGGTGGAGAAAGGATTAGGCATGGGGATAAATTTCCTGGACTCACAAAAAAATGTGTTTGTTCCGCGAAAAATAGAGAAGGCCAAAATTGAAAGATCTAAATTCAAATCCATTTGAACTTAATTCAAATGGTTTGAATAAGTTCAAGGTAATGAAGAGTCCAAAAATATTCGGATTTTTGGTGGAGCTCCGAAAAATGACGAAAGAATTTATGGACAAGGTTCGAGGTCAAGAAGCGAGATAACAAAGGCATGGGGGAATTTTGCAAGTGTGTTTTAGGTGGTTCCATAAGAATGGATTATTTTATAATAGCTCCACAAATATCGGGAGGATATATTATAAAGAGAAGTCATCCTTCCCTCGATTTAAATGGATCCAAGATGCATACGATTTATTTAGTTGAGATGCAAAAGATTTATGACATGATGACATGACGCAATTCACATGATGCAATGATGAATGCAACGAACCAAACAAAACACACAATGAAACCCGGAAACCCTGGAAGGCATCTGAAGCTCCGGTCTTGGGGCGTCACAAAATCCCTTGGTCTGAAGCATCACAAGCTTGCTGTGCGGGATGGAACATCTCTCCCAATCTCCAGACTGAGGGCTGGGAGGGCGAGAGGAGGAGCTGCGACGATCGGCCATGATGGAATGGATCTCTGTCGGATGCGCTCCGATGAATGCTCGCTAAGGGAAGATGGTGTGATTTGGATCTAAATCCTCGTCTCTTTAATAGGCAGCACATTTGCGCAGCTAGGGGGGTAAATGTAAAAACACCCTGGCTTTTCGCATTCGTTTGACATGTGGAAGATGGCCATTATTGGGCGTGGAAGCCAAGGAGCGCAATATTCACGAGAAGCCGGACACTATTCAACAAGTACACGGAATTTAGAGAAGAACCCGCCTTGCAATGCCGAAGACAATCTGCGTGCCGGACTCATCGTCATTGAAGCCTGGTTCGGGGGCTACTGAGGGAGTCCTGGATTAGGGGGTGTCCGGATAGCCGGACTATAACCTTTGGCCGGACTCTTGGACTATGAAGATACAAGATTGAAGACTTCGTCCCGTGTCCGGATGGGACTTTCCTTGGCGTGGAAGGCAAGCTTGGTAATACGGATATGTAGATCTCCTCCCATTGTAACCGACTCTGTGTAACCCTAGCCCTCTCCGGTGTCTATATAAACCGGAGGGTTTTAGTCCATAGGACGAACAACAATCATACCATAGGCTAGGTTCTAGGTTTAGCCTCTTTGATCTCGTGGTAGATCTACTCTTGTACTACCCATATCATCAATATTAATCAAGCAGGAGTAGGGTTTTACCTCCATCGAGAGGGCCCGAACCTGGGTAAAAACATTGTGTCCCTTGTCTCCTGTTACCATCCGCCTAGACGCACAGTTCAGGACCCCCTACCCGAGATCCGCCGGTTTTGACACCGAAACCAGCCCTCTCCTAGACCTTGAAGATATCCCGGTAGTCCCTGACTTTCCGGATGTCTTTCCAGAGGAACTGCCAGGTATCCACCTGACAGGGATGTAGAGTTTGTCATAGATCTTATCCCAGGAACCGCCCCAATTTCTAGGAGACCTTACAAGATGGCACCCTTAGAACTAGCTGAGCTTAAGAAACAACTTGATGAGTCCTTGCAAAAGGGTTTCATCCATCCTAGTTCTTCTCCTTGGGCTTGCCCCGTCCTCTTCGTCAAGAAGAAGGATGATACGGACCGGATGGTTGTAGATTATCGTCCCGTTAATTTGTTCACGATAAAGAACAAGTATCCGCTCCCCAGGATCAATGACCTGTATGATCAGCTCGCTGGATCCTCAGTTTTTTCCAAGATGGATTTGAGGTTAGGCTACCATCAAATCAAGATTAGAAACGGGGACATTCCTAAAATGGCTTTTGTCACTTGTTATGGCCAGTACGAGTACACCGTCATGTCCTTTGGTCTAACCAATGCTCCAGCTATATTCTCCTGCTTGATGAACTCGATCTTCATGGAGTACTTAGATAAGTTCGTCGTGGTTTACCTCGATGATATTCTTATTTACTCGAAGAACAAGGAAGAGCATGCCGAACATCTTAGACTTGTGCTAGAAAAACTCAGAGAGCACCGCCTTTATGCCAAGTTCTCCAAGTGCGAATTTTGGTTGCCAGAAGTGACCTACCTAGGCCACGTGATCTCTAGTAAGGGCATTGCTGTCAATCCCGAGAGAGTTCAGGCCGTTCTTGATTGGACTCCACCTGAAATAGTTAAACAAGTTAGGAGTTTTCTTGGTCTACCCAGTTATTGTCGCCGCTTTGTTGAGAATTTCTCCAAAGTGGCCAAACCCCTCACGAAACTTCTCAAGAAAGATAAAAAGTTTGAGTGGTCCCCACAGTGTGAGTACAGTTTTCAGGAACTGAAAAGACGCCTGACTTCTGCTCCCATACTTGTGCCACCGGATTTCACTAAGGACTTTGTTATCTATTGTGATGCCTCACAACAGGGACTAGGTTGCATTCTTATGCATGATCGTCATGTGATTGCCTATGCATCTCGACAGTTGCATCCACACGAGGAGAATTATCCTACACATGATCTAGAGCTCGCAGCTGTAGTCCATGCACTTAAGACATGGCGACATTACCTTCTTGGTAAACATTGCGAGATTTACACCGATCACCAGAGTCTCAAGTATATCTTCACCCAACCAGATTTGAACCTGAGGCAAAGATGTTGGTTGGAGTTGATCTCAGATTACAACTTAGGGATTACCTACACCCCAGGCAAGGGCAATGTCATGGCTGATGCGCTAAGTCGTAAGTCCTATTGCAACAATCTTATGTTGCAGCAGGGCCAACCACTTCTCCATGAGGAATTCTGTAAGCTTAACCTTCACATTGCTCCTCAAGGATTCCTTTCTACCTTGGTGGCGAAGCCTACTCTTGTGGATCATATCATAGAAGCCTAGAAGCATGATATGGGGATTACCCGGATCAAGAGAAACATTGCCAAGGGTATTGCTGGTAGTTTCTCTATAGATAATCGAGGTGTTGTTCTCTTCGAGAACCGTCTGATGGCTCCCAAGAAGCAACATCTTAGGCAACTGATCCTTAAGGAGGCGCATGAATCTCCTCTCATGATTCATCCCAGTAGTGCTAAGATGTATCAAGACCTACGCCAGAGGTTCTGGTGGACTAGGATGAAGAGAGAAATCCTTGAGTTCATTGCTAACTGTGATGTTTGTCGTCGCGTTAGGGCAGAGCATCAAAGGCCTGATGGCACCCTTCAGCCTTTAGCTATTCCTGAGTGGAAATGGGATAAAGTTGGTATGGACTTCATCACTGGCTTTCCCAGGACCAAGAAAGGGAATAACACTATCTTCGTAGTTGTTGATCATCTTTCCAAAGTGGCTCACTTCCTACCTGTTTGAGAGAGTATCACTGCTAGTCAGCTCGCTGACTTATATATTTCTCAAATAGTGTGACTTCATGGTGTCCCACTATAGATCAATTCAGACCATGGTAGTCTTTTCACTTCTCATTTCTGGGAGAGTTTCCAAACTGCCATGGGCACCCATCTTTCTTTCAGTACCGCTTTCCACCCTCAGTCGAGTGGTCAGGTGGAAAGGGTCAACCAAATTCTCGAAGACATGCTCAGAGCTTGCATTATCTCATTCGGTATGGATTGGGAGAAGTGTCTTCCTTATGTCGAGTTTGCTTATAACAATAGCTACCAATCCAGTCTCAAGGAAGCTCCTTTCGAGATTCTCTATGGACGAAGATGTCGAACACCTTTGAACTGGTCAGAAACCAGGGAAAGACAATTCTTTGGACTGGATATGATTCAGGAAGCAGAAGAGCAAGTTCGCATTATTCGTGAGAATTTGAAAACTGCCCAATCTCGTCAAAAGAGCCAGTATGACCGTCGTCATAAGGAAGTGGCTTATGAAGTTGGCGATAAGGCTTACCTTCGGGTTACTCCTTTGAAGGGTACCCATCGTTTCGGTATCAAGGGAAAGTTGGCTCCTCATTATATTGGTCGCTTTCTCATTCTCGGTAAACGAGGAGAGGTTGCCTACCAGTTGGAACTACCCCCACATCTTTCTCGAGTACATGATGTCTTCCACGTATCTCAACTCAGGCGTTGCTCCTCGGATCCCATCTGCAGAGTGGACCATGAAACGCTTGATCTCCAAGATAACCTCACATATCGAGAGTATCCGGTTCACATTCTTGATCAAGCAGAGCGTGTTACCCGATGTTAGAACATCAAGTTTCTCAAGGTTCAGTGGTCTCATCATTCTGAGAGAGAAGCTACTTGGGAGCGAGAAGATCGTCTTCGACTGGAGTACCCCATCTTCTTTCCATCGACCCCTGAATCTCGGGACGAGATTCTTTCAAGTGGGGGCGAGTTGTCACATCCCTAGTTCTGGTATGACCTAGACTAGCTAGTCATGTGTGCATCATATTTAAATTCTATTTAAATTTGAAATGGGGATTTGTGAAACCCTCAGAATTCATTTCTGGAAATGACCCAGATAAAAATTGCTCCAAAAGGGTCCAAGAAAATGTTCATGTCTCTCTCTGAAAATATTGGGCATAGGTAAAAATCAAACCAATATTTTTAGGAGCTCATAAATATCTATTTTGGCCATTTGGAATTAATGGAGTAATTATTTGCTTTGGATATATATTGTTATATATATAATATTGTCCAAAAATTATGCTAGTTGATGAGGAGCTCTGGAATCATACCACTAGGGGAGCCAAAGAATATTCTCAAGTATTAGCAGCTGAGTTGTCAATTCAACCACACCTGTAAACTTAGTATCTGCAGCAAAGTGTTTAGTAGCAAAGTAATATGATAGTGGTGGTAACGGTAGCAAAAGTAAAGGAAGCAAAAGTAATATTTTTGGTATTATGTAGTGATTGTAACAGTAGCAATGGGAAAATAAATAAGCGTAAACCAGTATATGGAAAGCTCATAGGCATCGGATCGGTGATGGATAATTATGCCGGATGCGGTTCATCATGTAACAGTCATAACCTAGGGTGACACAGAACTAGCTCCAATTCATCAATGTAATGTAGGCATGTATTCCGAATATAGTCATACATGATTATGGAAAAGAACTTGCATGACATCTTTTGTCCTACCCTCCCGTGGCAGCGGGGTCCAAATGGAAACTAAGGGATATTAAGGCCTCCTTTTAATAGAGAACCGGAACAAAGCATTAGCACATAGTGAATACATGAACTCCTCAAACTATGGTCATCACCGGGAGTGGTCCCGATTATTGTCACTTCGGGGTTGCCGGATCATAACACATAGTAGGTGACTATAGACTTGCAAGATAGGATCAAGAACTCACATATATTCATGAAAACATAATAGGTTCAGATCTGAAATCATGGCACTCGGGCCCTAGTGACAAGCATTAAGCATAGCAAAGTCATAGCAACATCAATCTCAGAACATAGTGGATACTAGGGATCAAACCCTAACAAAACTGACTCGATTACATGATAAATCTCATCCAATCCATCACCGTCCAGCAAGCCTACGATGGAATTACTCACGCACGGCGGTGAGCATCATGAAATTGGTGATGGAGGATGGTTGATGATGATGACGGCGACGGATCCCCCTCTCCGGAGCCCCAAACGGACTCCAGATCAGCCCTCCCGAGAGGTTTTAGGGCTTGGCGGCGGCTCCGTATCATAAAACACGATGATTTCTTCTCCTCTATTTTTCTCTCCCCGAAAGCAAATATATAGAGTTGGAGTTGGCGTCGGAAAGTCTCCAGGGGGCCCACGAGGTAGGGGGCGAGCCCCCCACCGTCACGGACAGGGTGTGGGCCCCCTGGTCTTCATCTTTGGCGAGGATTTTCTATTATTTATTATAAGATATTCCGTGGAGTTTCAGGTCATTCCGAGAACTTTTGTTTTCTGCACATAAAACAACATCATGGCAATTCTGCTGAAAACAGCGTCAGTCCGGGTTAGTTCCATTCAAATCATGCAAGTTAGAGTCCAAACCAAGGGCAAAAGTGTTTGGAAAAGTAGATACGACAGAGACGTATCAACTCCCCCAAGCTTAAACCCTTGCTTGTCCTCAAGCAATTCAGTTGACAAACTGAAAGAGAAAAAGAAAAACTTTTACAAACTCTGTTTGCTCTTGTTGTTGTAAATATATCAAGCCAGCATTCAAGTTTTCAGCAAAGATCATAACTAACCACATTTGCAATAATTCTCAGGTCCCATGTTTACTCATATCAATAGCATAATCAACTAGCGAGTCATAATAATAAATCTCGGATGACAACACTTTCTTAAAACAATCATAATATGATATAACAAGATGGTATCTCGCTAGCCCTTTCTGAGACCGCAAAACATAAATGCAGAGCACCTTTAAAGATCAAGGACTGACTAAACATTGTAATTCATGGTAAAAGAGATCCAGTCATAGTCATACCCAATATAGATTAATAGTAATGAATGCAAATGACAGCTGTGCTCTCCAGCTAGTGCTTTTTAATAAGAGGGTGATGACTCAACATAAAAGTAAATAGATAGGCCCTTCGCAGAGGGAAGCAGGGATTTGTAGAGGTGCCAGAGCTCGGTTTTGAAATAGAGATAAATAATATTTTGAGCGGTATACTTTCATTGTCAAGTAACAACTAAGAGATGGCGATATCTTCCATGTCACACACATTATAGGTGGTTCCCAAACAGAATGGTAAAGTTTATACTCCCCCTCCACCAACAAGCATCAATCCATGGCTTGCTCGAAACAACGATTGCCTCCAACAAAGATCAGGTCCCAGTGACCAGCCATTTTCTCATGAGTGAGGAGCGGAGTCCACTCCTCTTGAGAATAACCCGCCTAACATGGAAGATAAGGACAACCATAGTTGATACATGAGCTATTCAAGCATACAAAACAGAATGCTTATTTGAAGGTTTAGAGTTTGGCACATACAAATTTACTTGGAACGGCAGGTAGATACCGCATATAGGAAGGTATAGTGGACTCATATGGAATAACTTTGGGGTTTAAGGGATTGGATGCAGAAGCAGTATTCCCGCTTAGTACAAGTGAAGGCTAGCAAAAGACTGGGAAGCGACCAACTAGTGAGCGACATCAGCCATGTACATGCATCTGTTATATATAAAAAGTGCTTGACGGGTTAATTAAAAAAAGATAAATAAGCTAAAAATTACCACAACAATTAGACACATCTGGTCGTTGATTTGGTGGACCTAGAACTTAAAAGACATAATTCATGGATTAGATCTAAGTGAGTGCTTCATCTAAAAAAATACAACTATCCTTAGCCTGTAAGTTAGATCAAAAAGAAGAAAAAAGATAGCTATTTCTAACCTGTTCGTATCTAACTATAGCAAGTTGTCCTTAGGATGTAAGTTAGATCAAATAGAAAAAAACTTCTACATTAGATCAAAAAGAAAAAAAACTGCAACTATTCTTAGCTTATTGTGTACGTTAGATCAAAAAGAAAAAAAAGACAACTATTTCTAACATGTACGTATGTAACTATAGCAAGTTGTCCTTAGGATGTACGTTAGATCAAATAGAAAAAAACTTGTATGTTAGATCAAAAAGAAAAAGAAACTGCAGCAATCCTTAGCTTGTACGTACATAATTAATGGAAGAAAAAACTGCAGCTACCCTTAGCCTATATGTACGTAATTAATGGATTATTTGTTCTATATAAGAGCCCTCCATCTCAAAGAGAGAAAAAACAACCTGCCACTATCCTTAGCCTGTATTAGGGATGGCAATGGGTCGGGTTTGGGGTGGGTGGAGCTGGTACAAATCCAACCCATGACCCATCTTCCTACCCTCTGTCCATCCACCAAATTATCCATGGGCACAACTTGTGCCCATGCCCAAACCCACTGGATACCCACATACCCTTGGAGCTCCATGGGCATAGAAAAGTCAGCATGAAGCCTTCCCAAAGATCAAATTAACTCATCATCATTCACTCACAAATGACAACATAAGCTACATGCATAAGTAGGCAACAAGTAATATGATGAGTCCTTAAGTGTGACATACCAGAGGTTGATTCTGCAGCATATAGCTCGTGGCACAAGCTGCATATTTCCTGTCATTTCCCATTGATTCGCTCTTTCTACTATCACTGGCATATGACCCCACATGTCATACGGGTATCCGTTGGATATCCATGGACCACAAACTATAACCATGCACAACCCGGCTGTTCGTGGGTATCCATATCCACGGACCCATGGGCGAAAATATGCTCCATACCCTTGCCCAACCGGGTCGGGTATCCATGGGTATCCAGATCCATGGATAAAATTGCCATCCCTAGCCTGTATACGACTCAATCCTAAAATAAAGATCGCGTGCAGTTTATTTTTTTACGTAAAAACCTTCCTTCGAAAAACAAAAACACACACGTGTGGCTCAATCATAGAATAAAGATCATAGACGCAGTCCCTCGGAAAACAAAACACATGCAGCCGCCGACCCCTATGTCCTTGACTTCACTTTTTTTCTTGCGAGAAAACTTCTGATCTATTCATCTTCAATTATGGCAGTACAACGAACACCAGAAATAATAAAAATTACATCCAGATTCGTAGACCACCTAGCGACGACTACAAGCACTGGAAAGAGCCAAAGGCGCGCCGCCATCATCGCCCCTCCCTCGCCGGAGCCGGGTAAAACTTGTTGTAGTAGACAGTCAGGAAGTCGTTGTGCTAAGGCCCCATAGGACCAGCGCACCAGAACGACAACGGCCGCTGATGAAGTGTAGCGTAGATCGGAAGGATCCAACCTGAAAACAGACGAATATAGACGAACGACAACCAAATCCGAGCAGATCCACCAAAGATAGATCCGTCGGAGATACACCTCCACACGTCCACCGACGATACTAGACGCACCACCGGGACGGGGGCTAGACGGGGAGGACATGTCGGGACCCCGATTCTAAGTAACACCGATCTAGCATGTAACACCTCATATCACTTTGCGGCCTCACGGATGGTATCCCCACGGGTGTCGCCTTACCATGGCCCGGAACCGTTTGCGCCTTTTGGCTCACGTATATGATAGTGTCGCTAGCATCCATATGACAGAGAACCCGGGCCGACATGGCTAGTCGTGAACCCAAAGCGGCACAGACCTATGGAGACAGGCATACATGAATCACATCGAGCATGTCGGTCAACAGCGTATGAATCCGGGCTGTAGCACTAGGCTAAGAGGACTCTGGAAGTCACCACGTGACATTTCCCCGAAGGGACAGACATAGGAACGAAGTGGAACACATGCCGGCCAGTCAAGTGTTCTGAGCAGTAGTGCTGGGCTAGCAGGACTCCGGTGAACCGGACTGTAGCGGACTACTATGGCTCAAGGAAGCACTAGACTACATTTCCCCATAAGAGAGGCTGCCAAGGACAAACAACTAGATTGTCGGATCCCACACATAGCAATACACGTCACACGTACGCATAACATGCAAGTATGTGATGTACAACATGGCATCACAACATAACGCAACTCATATAGATAAAGGCTCAGAAGAGCCACATAGCATAAATACAAACAGGGGTCACATGACCCATCATTCAGAGCATTACATGTCTGAGTACAGACAACTACAAAAGAAAAAGGCCGAGAAGCCTGACTATCTACAAGTCCCTCCAAGGTACAAGATCATAGCTGAGGTAACAAGCTATTTGTCGAAGTCCAAGCGGTACTACTAGTGAGACAGATGTCTCATCTGCAAAACATAAATAAAGCAAACGTGAGTACAAAGGTACTCAGCAAGACTTACGTCAGATCCTATCATACATGCATTTGTATCAAGAAGGTAATGTGGGGTTTAGTTGCAGCAAGCCAACTTTGACTCAGTGGCTATCCTGTTCTACGACAATGAGAAACTTCTTTGAGGTGAGGCAGCGCACACGAGTCCACTAATCACCACATCAATACACTACTATGGATTCATCCCCGTCTCTCCTACGAGAAGGCCATCCATAGCACTCACACTTATCTTGAGCATTTTAGAGTATCCACTTCAGGTTGTCTATGTACCACGTAAGCATCCAAGAAGTCCATAACCGAGGACACGGCTATTCGAATAGATCATGATAACCCTGCAGGGGTGTACTTCATCACACACGCTCTCACCACTTATCACCGTATACCCGTCATGTATCTCGGCAACCTTCAAGCGGTAGCCTGGCGAGGGTGTCAGCCACGACCTGACTAACCACACAAGACTCTAGTCTAGGTTTATCGCCTATTCGGGTTCCATCCGCAAGGAGATTCGGCCGAGGTTTCACTCACGGCCCCAAACGATGTGTACAGGGTTCCCGAGCCCACCATTCGGGTGCCACTCAGTATACCAGGCCATGTGTTCCTAGTCTGTCCCAAGTCCACCCTGCCGGGTGCCACTCGGTAGAAAAATAGCACTACCTACAAACACCAGAAACTATTTGCAACTCCTGGACAAAGTTCAAGGCGGTTAATAAGTCGAGAGAGCTTGGAGCGCCCGGAGCCCAATGTGTGGTAGTAGCTAGTCATTGGACAACTTGCACAGAACTCAGTTCTTAAGGACGGTCCCAATGAGACAACCCACCATGTACTCCTACATGGCCTCCCACCACTACCTTTACCAAATCATGTTCACACGCTTAACTCTCATTACCAGAACATATCATAACATTCCAATTCATTCCCGATGAATCAGACCTGACACAACTCTAAGCAATAGCAGGCATGGCATGGTAGAAGCACAGCGTGGCTCAAACAAATCCTACACATGCTAGTGGGTTTCAACTATTTACTGTGGCAATGACAGGTCATGCAGATGAATGGGTTCAACTACCGCAGCATAAAGTAGCAGTTGAATCGTTGTTGTCCTAATGCAATAACAAAGAGCAAGAGCGAGAGAGTGGGATTGTATCGGAATGAACAAGGGGGTTTTGCTTGCCTGGTAGATCAACAGGGGGCACTGCTCCTTGGACAGGTACTCTGGAACACTCTCCGGAGCAGGACCTATCGAGAAGGAACGGTGTCGACAATCAAACAAAAGCATATGCAACATTATGATGCATGAACATGGCATGAGTATGTGATGTTGTTTGAGTTAATGCATCTAGCATTTATTTGGTTGAAGTCCATTTGAACCAAGGGTTCAAATACAACTCCAAATTAAGTTCTTAAATATGCCATAAGTGTGTTTTCATATATACATCATGTATAGGTTGATTTTTCATGCATTAAAATGATACAGATGGATAGATTGAATTTTTCTGGTCATTTTTCATATATAAATTATTTCAATCTGAGCTACGGTTGAATTCCTATGAATTTTTGAAGTTTTGAACATTTTCTGGAATTCTCTGAATTATTTAAAATCCAGAAAAATCATTATTGCGTCAGCATGACATCACAGAGACGTCAGCAGGGCTGACCAGGTCAAACCTGACGTGTGGGGTCCACACGTCAGTGACGGGTTAGTTAATAGGGGGTTAGTTTATCCTAATTATAGGATTAGTGGCGCTGCGCCCACTGTCAGTGTCAGGTTTAGTTAAATGGTGATTAGCCTTAAGCTAATCACCTGACCCATGGGGCCCACCTGACGGGCCCGCGAGGTCAAAGGGGTCAAACCCCACGGGCGTTTAACCGCTGGCGAGGCCGAACACGGCGGAGGGCTCGGGAAACGCCCTCCGGCGACCATTTAGGCGGCGGAGATCACGGACGAGGAGCTGGAGCTCGTCCGCGTTGTTTGGAGCAAGTGGGAGGCTACGGGGGTGCCTGAGCTCACCGGAAACGAGCTCGAGGCGGCGGCCGGAGCACGGCTCCGGGCGAAAATGGGCTGCGGGGCACGGCAGGAACTGCGGAGGCCCTCTACGGCCTCCTGGCGTCACCAGGAGCACGGTGACGCGCGCGGGAGTGGCTGGCTCGGGCTCTGTCCACCGTGGCGCCATGGCCGGCGGCGAGGAGCTCGCGGGCACGGTGGTTGAGCTAGCTGGACGGGGCAAACGAGCACGGGGAGGAGGGGGAAACAAAGTAGAGCTCACGGCGGATCCAGCGGAGGCGTCAGCGAGCTCGGGGAACCACTGGTGCGGCCGGAGCATCGTCGGCGATCTCGGGCAGCCGGTGGCGAAGACGATGGCGGCGATGGAGGCCGTCCGGAGGTGCGTGGCTCGACGAGGAGGTAGCCGGCGACGTGGCGGAGGTTCTGAGCATGACGGGGAGGCGAGGCCGTGGCGGTGGGCGCGGCAACGGCGTGCGGCGGCGACGGTAGCGCTCGGGCGTTCGCAGGGGGGAGGGCGAGAGAGAGGAGGGGAGAGGCGCAGGAGGGAGGGAGAGAGGTCCGGGCGGCGCGTGGCGACGTTCGGGACGGCCAGGGCGAAGAGGGGAGAGGGCAGGCAGGCAGTTGCCGTGGCGCGCATGCGCGCGGCGTGCGGCGATCACGCGCCCTGTCCCTCTGGCGCGAGGAGGGGGACGACTGGCGTTTGCCAGCTGGCTGGGCTGGCCTGCTGCGCCGCTAGGCTGCCAGGTAGGAGGCCCAGGTAAGTATTTCCCTTTCTGTTGTTTTCTGTTTTCTATTTTCTGACATTTGTTTTGATTTAATAAAAATACTAAATCATTTTATTTCCTTGTGCCAATTTTTGCAGGGGCTAATGGTATTATTTCAGAGCTCCTCAACAACTGGCATAATTTTTGGACAATATTATATATATATATATATAAATATTTATCCAATGCAAATAATTACTGGATTAACTCCAAATGGCCAAAATAAATATTTATGAGCTCCTAAAAATATTGGTTTGAATTTTAACTCTGACCAATATTTTCAGAGAGCAACATGAACATTTTCTTGGACCCTTTTGGAGCAATTTTTATCTGGGTTATTTCCAGAAATGATTCTGAGGGTTTCACCAATCCCCATTTCAAATTTAAATGGAATTTAAACATGATGCACACATGAAGGCTAGCCTAGGTCATACCATAACTAGGGATGTGACAGGACATTATTCCATCTTCAGGGAGTCGCCACCGTCTCGTCTTCCTGAGCAGGACACAAACCCTAACAAAACTCAAAGAACCATCTAAAAACGAAGCCCTCCCGTCGGCAAGGGCCAGGATCCACCGCGTCCCCATGGCCCTAATGTCACATCCCAAGTTCTGGTAATGCCTAGAGCTAACATATGGTGTTGCATCATGTCTACTTTACTCAAAAAATTTGAAATGGGGATGACAAGCCCTAGCACTAAATGAAATGCAATTAGGGTCAAAATAAAAATATTTTCAATGAACCCAGAATGCCCTTTAGAAAATTTCATTATTTTTGATAAAGGTGAAAACCTCTGCCAAAAATGATGCACATATTTTTAGGCCATTCTGGATTTTTGAATAACCCATATTGTATTTGAGTTGGGGCTTTTAAATACTATTAATATTTTTAAATGCTCCAATAATTCTGAAAATAGTTAAGGGCATCTGTAATAATTCATTTAATGCCCACAATTATTTTCAGGATTTATTAAAATGGTTTGGGTTATAAACTAAATCAAAACAAAATAACATAAATAAAAAACAGAAACAGAATTAGAAAGAGAGGAACCTACCTGGCAAAGCCCACTTGGCCCAGCACTGTGCGGCCCAGCTCACTGGCCTGTGCCAGTCGTCGTCGTCCTCCCGCCAGTCGGACAGGGCGCGTGCCCGACGCGCGCACGTGCTCCGCGTGCCACGCGAGCTGCCTGCCTGCCCTCCCCTGCCACCGCGACGCCTCGCGTCCTCTCCTCGGCGCCGCCTCGACCCCCTTGTTCGTTCCTCTCTCTCCCCCGAACGCCTCCCCCTCCTCTGTTCTCCCCACCGAACGCGCCCGCCGCTGCCGATGAGCATCACCGCGGCCATCTCCTCTCCCTCGTCCCCTGGAGCTGCCCACGAGCTCCGCCGAGTCCCTCTTCTCGCTCCTCGGAGCCTAATGAATAAATACTTGAGTTGTAGAGTTATGTTGTGACGCCATGTTGTATTTACACATATCGAGCATATTGTGTGTATGATTGAAATGCTTGGTATGTGTGGGATCCGACAATCTAGTTGTTTAGCCTTGGCAGCCTCTCTTATGGGGAAATGTAGTCTAAGTGCTTCCATGAGCCATAGTAGTCCGCTACAACCCGGTTCACCGGAGTCCTGTTAGCCCAGCACTACTGCTCAGGACACTTGACTGGTCGGCATGTGTTTCACTTTGTTCCTGTGTCTGTCCCTTCGGGGAAATGTCACGCGGTGACATCTGGAGTCCTGCCTAGCCTGCTACAGCCCGGGTTCCCGGAGTCCTGTTAGCCCAGTGCTACAACCCGGATTCACACGCTGCTGACCGACATGCTCGATGTGATTCATGTATGCCTGTCCCCATAGGTTAGTGCCGCTTTGGGTTCACGACTAGCCATGTCGGCCCGGGTTCTCTGTCATATGGATGCTAGCGACACTATCATATACGTGAGCCAAAAAGGCGCATACGGTCCCGGGCCATGGTAAGGCGACACCCGTGGGAATACTGTGCGTGAGGCCGCAAAGTGATATGAGGTGTTACTGGCTAGATCGATGTGACTTGGAATCGGGGTCCTGACAGCGTTGGTATCAGAGCCTGACTGCCTGTAGGATTACCAAGCCAAACTGGTCAAAGTTGTGTCTAGAAATGCTTTAGTTATATAATGGAATTGATTGTGGGAGGAAACGTAAGGCTCTTTTTACTCCTTATACCTCATGGCCTTCTGATCTGAGTCATCCTCTTCCTTTCTATGGGGATTAAGAACTAGGACTTCTCATCTATCTATCAGGATGACGAGTTACTATGATATAGACTTGTAGGATTGATGAATTCAAGCCTCTGTTCAGTTTCTACTACTTCCATGTGTTCTCAGTTAATCTCAGAACATTGATATTGTGATGTTGAGTGGTTATGCCACCATTTTGCAGGATGTCTCAAATCATTTTGAGCATTTACATCCGTTATGCTGTCCGAGTCATCCCAGGTTTCTAAGTAGTCCGATGCATTTGCAAACCCCTTCCTCCTGTTCCTGATGTCCATTTGGGCCGGATTAATCACACTAATCGGTGAGTTGAGGTACTTTGTTGCCTCGACATATATGTTGGAGCTATTACTATGACCCTAGGTGTTTTAGGGAGTCACCTAGTGATCTAGCCATGTTTTGTATCCCCAGTGTGTGATTCTGGCCACCATTCTTGAAAGCATCCCGTGATGCCATTTAGTAGTAGGTATTCTATTCCTGGGTTCTTGAACCCGAGATTCACCCTACTTACCTCATGTTGATAGTGTTTGATAGTTCCTTTAGGATATTAGTAACCTTGCGACAGCCCTCGAGGTCCGTGGTATTTCTTCCTTCCAAATACCATGAACCATTAAGGCAGAAGTTCTTTGAACCAAAATATCACAATCAGAGTACTCTTGAGGAGTTCTCCATTCATAATTGTGATTCTGTTAGTTCTACCTTTCTGCATGGGTTATCCGCAAGAAACCTGTTGAACCTGATTCAACATACTAATCTATGCATCCACAACTCAGGAAGATATAGGTCCCCTTGAGTTGTCCATCTTCATTTGTTATTCCGACCATCGTCTATCAATTGATAGTCAGGAGTAATTGTGCATCCATGTTATCGATGTTTATTATTCTCGTGGTACGTCAAGCCATTCCATTTCAGAATAATTAGGAGAAACAAACTCCAGTACCTCATCCATGTCTAGGATTGGATCAAAGCAGTTGTATTCCACAGATCAAAATGCCAATCCAGCTTTTGCTCTGTTCTACCCTGGAGTATTACCCCCTTTATGTCAGGATTGTCATGAGAATTGCACCCTCTCTCATGAATTCTTCACGCAGTGATACTTATTACCATCATTTTTCATTCCTCGGTCTCGTGTTGTCGCAACCGGAATGCCGGCAAGTGAACCATGATGTGTGAAATCAATACTCCTAGCAACTAGTTGCTAGGTAGCTAATGGACAATAATTTCTTTGTTAGCGTGTTGGTTATTGAATCATTATCCTAAGATTGATCGTGCTACCTAGTCCATTTTTCCTGGTGCACTGTTCGATCAATGAGTTAGGATTGTGTCAGTCCCTCACTCTCTTGATCATATCGTCTTGCTCTGAAAAGCAAGATTGTTCTCGAGCTTAGGAACATATCGGTGGTTCGTGATTTTCTGAATATTTCCTCGGAAGTATCACCAGGTTGCCCCCTGACTGTTATGTTGAGCTCATGATCAAGTTGGTTTCTCGTAAACCACCCCATCTCCAAGAATCTGTGTTGGATACCCTGAGCTAGTTGGTTAAGCTGAACAACAACTTGGAGAGTTGGAAGATGAAAGCTTGTCCGGCTCAGTTCATTCCAAAGGGATATCTTTGTGTGTGTTGAAGAAAGATGATATTTTCATCGATTGTTCCTCGAGATCGGTTGTTGAATCTATCATCTTGTCCAAACCTTGATTTGAGTGTGGGCTATCGTCAAGTCAAATGAGAACCAACGATGTTCATAATGTTGTCCTACTCGTGGTTGTTTCCCCGAGCATACACCGTTATATCTTTTGAGTCTGACCAATGCTATCACCTTGTACACATAATTATGGAATTCCATCTTCATGGAAATTTGGATGACCTATTGTTGAGCCCATCGACAATAATTTCATCTTATCCATGATTATGTTGAACATTAAGCTAGTGTTGGAAACTTTGAAAGCATTTCTTCATGCTAGCTCATGAAGCATATGTTTGGTATAAGAAGTGACTTCCTCTAATTTACGTGCATTTGATGAAAGTTGCCGTCGTGAATTCGAGAAAGCTTGTTTTTGCTTCCTTCGGAACCATCCCAAGTCAGTCATGCATATGTGCGAAGTATTCTATGGTCTGGAGACTTGCAACCTTCATTCTATATGAATCCCTAGCACACCAAGCCACTGATTGATTTGTTCAAGGAGAAGAAGTTTCTTCTTAAGAGCTAGACTTACGCAAGGACTTCGATATCCTCGATGATGGTTCCCCATCTGGACTCAGTAGTGTTTTATTATAGGACTACTATGTGGTCATGCTTGTCTAGGACAGCGTGTTCACAGGTTTGTAGCAAAACTGGCTCATGTTTTGGAGCTTACTACCATAGTCCATTTCTTGAGAATCTCGCAATGACATCTCGTCGATTTGTGTTGCAAACTTTCATTCTCTTTCTAGACTCGATGAGTCTGGAATATCCTAACACCAACCAGATCTGAATCTCGGGCAGATATGATGGTTGGAACGTACTCCAAGAACTATAATGTTGGTCTCTCTATAACCGGTAACGTGGATGTCGTGGCCAACACACCTAGCCGGAAGACCTATTATTGTAGTATCCTGGTTGAAGAAGTTGGTCACCCCTCCATAAGGATCTCGCAGGATCTGCCTCCGTAGTTATTCCTTATGGATTCTTGAGCTTCCGAAGTCCGACCTTTTACTTGATGTTCTAGATATCAAACCATATCTATGAATGGATTATGCTAGCACATCAAGGAGAACATTAGAAGCGGAGTGCTAAATGTCTCTCGGTCGATCGTCCAGATTCTGTTCCCTTAGCCTCGCTAAGGGAAGATCTGAGAAGGTGTTATCTTCCTTTGTATCCACATCATCCATCACTAGTCATCATGGTAGTATGTCGTGTTGCCAGGATCCTTGCCACGGATGTTGGTAGAACCTTGATGAATATGGAAATGCTCAAGTTCTTGAGAGCACGCGCCAGCACCAAGTTTTACCGTTGGCGTTAACTGGGATTTGCTTCCAGTTTCCTCGGTTATGTTATAACCCTTTCAAACAGTGGAATATCTCTCTACTGTTGGGTTTCTCTCCAGTTACTAGAATCATTCCCAACATTTGCATTTTGTTCCCAGCTTGCACCTCAGTAGTTGTTGTTCAGGATCATCTTCCAAAGTGGACTTACCATGGGTCTCATCCATTTCCGATGATGAGCAAAAATTATCCATTGCGTTGTCTTCAACAAGATAGTCCACATCATCCATTCTAGTCGGAGTATGCCATTCTTCGAACTTCTTCAAACGATCGTTGTGATTGCCTTAGGCTGGTATAGAGAGTTTCAATGATCTTTGTATCAAAAGTAATTCTTTTTGCCACTTAAGGGAATAATTCTATGAGTCATTTTTCCCTAAGATGTCCCATTATGGAATCATGGCAATTACCTCCTCGCTACTTTGAAACCATGCACCATCCTACTCCAGCGTGGAATTGTTGCCTACCAATTTGAACCCTTGTCATCTATTACCTTCCATCTCTCTCGATGTGTGTTTTGTGTCTCAGCTCAAGAGATGTTCCAATGTCTCACTCCATGAGTTGATCTTACGTTGCTCGATCTTTGAGAAGATCGTTTCCTGTAGAGTTTCCTTCCCTCTTCATCGTGTTGGATGAAGATCTCGAAGACAAAGACGTCAAGAGTAATGTGATGCAATATATCGGTATCTTCAAGAAGGGCAGTTCGATCGAGAAGACTGTGATAGTTTTGTGACCCCTCTGTCTTCTTACTCCACTTCCTGAATCTCGGGACGAGATTCTTGTTTTAGTGGGGGTGAGTTGTCACATCCCAAGTTCTGGTAATGCCTAGAGCTAACATATGGTGTTGCATCATGTCTACTTTACTCAGAAAATTTGAAATGGGGATGACAAGCCCTAGCACTAAATGAAATGCAATTAGGGTCAAAATAAAAATATTTTCAATGAACCCAGAATGCCCTTTAGAAAAGTTCATTATTTTTGATAAAGGTGAAAACCTCTGCCAAAAATGATGCACATATTTTTAGGCCATTCTGGATTTTTGAATAACCCATATTGTATTTGAGTTGGGGCTTTTAAATACTACTAATATTTTTAAATGCTCCAATAATTCTGAAAATAGTTAAGGGCATCTGTAATAATTCATTTAATGCCCACAATTATTTTCAGGATTTATTAAAATGGTTTGGGTTATAAACTAAATCAAAACAAAATAACATAAATAGAAAACAGAAACAGAATTAGAAAGAGAGGGACCTACCTGGCAAAGCCCACTTGGCCCAGCACTGTGCGGCCCAGCCCACTGGCCTGTGCCAGTCGTCGTCGTCGTCCTCCCGCCAGTCGGACAGGGCGCGTGCCCGACGCGCGCGCGTGCTCCGCGTGCCACGCGAGCTGCCTGCCTGCCCTCCCCTGCCACCGCGACGCCTCGCGTCCTCTCCTCGGCGCCGCCTCGACCCCCTCGTTCGTTCCTCTCTCTCCCCCGAACGCCTCCCCCTCCTCTGTTCTCCCCACCGAATGCGGCCGCCGCTGCCGATGAGCATCACCGCGGCCATCGCCTCTCCCTCATCCCCTGGAGCTGCCCACGAGCTCCGCCGAGTCCCTCTTCTCGCTCCTCGGAGCCTAATGAATAAATACTTGAGTTGTAGAGTTATGTTGTGATGCCATGTTGTATTTACACATATCGAGCATATTGTGTGTATGATTGAAATGCTTGGTATGTGTGGGATCCGACAATCTAGTTGTTTAGCCTTGGCAGCCTCTCTTATGGGGAAATGTAGTCTAAGTGCTTCCATGAGCCATAGTAGTCCGCTATAGCCCGGTTCACCGGAGTCTTGTTAGCCCAGCACTACTGCTCAGGACACTTGACTGGCCGGCATGTGTTTCACTTCGTTCCTGTGTCTGTCCCTTCGGGGAAATGTCATGCGGTGACATCCAGAGTCCTGCCTAGCCTGCTACAGCCCGGGTTCCTGGAGTCCTGTTAGCCCAGTGCTACAGCCCGGATTCACACACTGCTGACCGACATGCTCGATGTGATTCATGTATGCCTGTCCCCATAGGTTAGTGCCGCTTTGGGTTCACGACTAGCCATGTCGGCCTGGGTTCTCTGTCATATGGATGCTAGCGACACTATCATATACGTGAGCCAAAAAGGCGCATATGGTCCCGGGCCATGGTAAGGCGACACCCGTGGGAATACCGTGCGTGAGGCCGCAAAGTGATATGAGGTGTTACCGGCTAGATCGATGTGACTTGGAATCGGGGTCCTGACACCTGAGGCCACGGGACACGAGGCAGACCGACGGTAATGCGGTGGGAGGCAGGGAAACCCTAATCTTTCTTGGGGAGGAGGCACTGCTGTGACTAAATATTTCTGAACAAAAATAAACTATCACAATGAGTCTCTGCACCAGCGCTGCCGATCTTGCTTAGGAATCAGTGATCTCTTTGCCAATGCCTAGCTACAAAGAAAAACTATCAACTCCCGATATCTTTTTGTAGAAAGAAAACTTACGTTCAAGGCATCAATTCCTGATCGACTTCTTCAGGGTGAAAAAACTCTTCTCCCGGCCAGTGTTCTCACTCCATGTCCGAGCCTCCGATCAACTAGCTTCATCGATCCTGGCTGCTAGGTTGTTGCCTCTGGACGTACAAGCCTGCGAGCCACCAACTCCCTTGATCTTGGCCGCATGGTTATTGTTGCCGGAGTAGGCACATCGGGAAGTTTAGATCCTGCGGCAGTAGATGTATATGGAGGGCAACAACTGTTGTAGATGTATATGAAGGTGGTGGCAGTGAGTACCTGCCTTTAGGCATGAGGCAGATGATATTTGATTAGGTTCCTTGCAGAAATGCAAGGAACCTAATATTATGTGATATGTCAGTCCTCAAGCTTTAATATAGTGCGACCAATAGTAAGAGCATCATGTGATTGTTATATTTTATATGTAGAATGCAATCAAACATGTTTTCTTATCCAGTTACTAAATCCTAACATGTCTTTGGGAGTTCGCTGAATATTAATAGGTGTAGGGAGGCCTAACACTGCTAATGTTGGTGCAAAGACGAGAAAAAGTGGAGGAAACATAAACAAACTAACACTACGACTTTGTTTTTGACCTTCATAGCTTACTATCATCATTATGTAACCTGGCCATAAGTCAACCGAGTGAAGATCCAAAGGAGCCATCATACAGGGTTGTAGAGTCACTAACAAAAGCTACCTTAATTAATATATTAGTTCAATTGTATGGTGACAAAAAAGGGGGAAGTGAGACCCCCAGATCAAAAAAATAGACCTATCTCTACCTAAACATGTGTTTACACAAGGAGAACTATAAATAGCATTCTAACCTTTTATTAATAAGGTCTACTGATATACAGAAGTAATGGAAATGTACATCAACATTTGATGGAAACAACTCATTCATACCTAACGTCAATGCACAATATTATCTTATATTTGAGGTTCATTACATAGTTGAGAGTTTGAGGGGCAACTACCAATGTCAATCCCAAGCACGAATAAAGTGGATAGGGATAAACAAATTAATATTTTCACTAACTTAATTACATCGGTTCAACACTGCAAACACGGGAAAAAGATACAGAAGAAGGGGAGAATATAACATGAACAAGGGAATAAGGTTGGACCTACGGACGGAAGATGGCAGCCTCTATTGAGGAAGATGACGTGTCAGCTGGATTTGATTTTCACTAATATGGATATGTTTTCTGGAGGATGAACTGAAATGAGAAATGGGACAAAGGAGATTTGGCAAGAACAGCCAGCACGCGTGTGAAGGTGTGGACTGTGGTGTGTGAGAGATGCATGAACATTGTGTGCATCTGCGTGAGCCTAGCCCAAGTGATCATAAAATGCAAAAAAATCATTTAACTACAAACAACACAAACAATCAGCTATCAATTGTTCAAAAAAATCATCTATGAATTACAAAAAACACCCATGATTAAGGTACATAGTCTAGGGAAGAAAAGCATAGTGCATTTACATGTTTTTAGCATAAATTATGTAATTTTTGGTGATGCAAACTTTTTTAAAAATTAGTCCATACTGACATATACTTCATGGTAATATGAACAAAAAATATAATAATTACAAAATCACCCATATTGACTAAAATTTGATGCATGTGATACATCTTGGCAAAACATTATATACCAGAAATAAGAAACTTGAATATGCCTCAACGGGATTGTCAAGCGAGCCACACACCATGTAGACATCACTGCAACCACATAGGCAAACCCGTGGATTGGAGGACGTAGCACTAAAGGGGTAACTCTTATGTATCCTTAAAATTGCCACTTCACGACCAACCAAAAGAACTGGTAATGAAGTTAATTCAACGAAACTATAAAACACTAGCCCGCGCGAAGAGCGGGCCACTTTGCTAGTTAAAATTAATAAACATTGGATGCAAGCATGAGTAGGATATAATGCACCATGAACATAAATATCATGAAGGCTATGTTGATTTGTTTGAACTACATGCGTGAACATGTGCCAAGTCAAGTCACTTAAATCATTCAAAGAAGGATACCACCCCACTATACCACATCATAACCATCTTAATAGCATGTTGGCATGCAAGGTAAACCATTATAACTCATAGCTAATCAAGCATGGCATAAGTAACTATGATATCTAATTGTCACCGCAAACATGTTTATTCATAATAAGCTGAATCAAGAACGATGAACTCATCATATTTACAAAAACAAAAGAGGTCGAGTTCATACCATCTTTTCTCATCTCATTCAGTCCATCATATATCATCATAATTGCCTTTCACTTGCACGACTAAATGATGTGAATAATAATAAGAGTGCACATGCATTGGACTAAGCTGGAATCTGTGAGCATTCAATAAACAGGAGAAGACAAGGCAATATGGGCTCTTGGTTAAATCAACAATAATGCATATAAGAGCCACTTCAACAATTTAATCATGGTCTTCTCCTATCGACCCCAAAGAAAAGAAAAGAAATAAAACTATTTACATGGGAAAGCTCCCAACAAGCAAAAGAAGAACGGGAAATATTTTTGGGTTTTCTTTTTAACTACTACTATTTTTTTTGTTTTTCTTAAGGTTTAATAAACACACAAGAAGAAAGCAGGAAAAAGAAAATAAACTAGCATGGATATTACAGTGAAAGAGTATGAGCACCGACATCTAGCACTGAGTGTGTGTGAACATAAATGTAATGTCGGTGAGAAATACGTACTCCCCCAAGCTTAGGCTTTTGGCCTAAGTTGGTTTATTGCCAGGGATAGCCTGGCGGATACCTGTAGGTGTAGCTGGGGTCGTACTGCGACGAAGAATAGCTGGGGTCGTACTGCGACGAAGAGGACTCTGACTGCCACTAGCTGACAGCCATCTCCGGATCCCAAGAATAAACAGATTGTCGTGGAGGCTAATCTTGTGGTTCTGGTTCCGGGGCTGGTGCAGGATTCCGGTAAGCTTGAACGGCAGCCCACGTAACGAGATAAGGTCCTTCAAAATTAAACAAAGAAGGAGCAGGCAAGGTAATAGTTTCAGGATGATGTTTATGAAAGAATAATTTATATTTGAGCTCTCCTTCCCTGCCCTTAACAATAAAATCATGCGCTAGCATACTTATAATCTAAATAAGCACTAGGCAACAATTTCTCTTCTTTCTCATAATGCCTAATAGGTATGTTAAAATGTGCAGCGAGGCATGAAGCATAAATGCCTCCAAAGATGGGGCCCTTAGTACGGTTCAGACTTAACCGTCTAGCAATAATTCCGCCCATACTAACAGTGTTATCGCGGTATAAACCATTGAACAAAATGATAATATCAGGAACACTAAGGTTTCCATAGTTTCCACGACCAATCAAGCAACGACTAGCAAATATGGCAAAGTAGCGTAAAACAGGAAAATGTATGCTAGTGATTCTTGCATCAGAAACCTTCCTGGTTTCTCCCACAGTGATGGTGTTAATAAATGCTTCCACATCTTTACGGGATGGTTCATCTAAGGTACCCTCAGAGGGTATTTTGCAAACCTCGCAAAATTCAGCTAATGGCATCTTCTTAACAATGTCATACAAATGAAACTCTACTGAAGGAGGTGATTCCTTAGGGAAAAAGTAGAAGTTTTGCACAAAAGTATTTGTGAGTAAGAGATACTGATGACGTTGGTCGCGGAGGAAGTCGGTGAGGCCGGCATTCTCAATTAATGAATAGAAATCCTCATAAATTCCGGCTTTTCTCAAGAAGTCAGCAGAACGCCATTCACATGGCCGGACCTCCGCGGTACGAGGCAAATTATATTTGGGCCTCTGTGCCTCTTCATTTTGCTTTTCCTTCGAGCTTAGGCTCAATGAGCCCCTCAAACGTCTCTTCATTATTTTCTGAAATAATCTGAAATTTTTAGTAACTTCAAACAAAAGTGAACCAACTTCAATAAAACTGATAGCAACTACTCCTACAAGTGTCTAGAGCCTATATCAAGCATTAGAACTACTTGGAACCATATAAATTTGACATGCAAGCTCAAGAACATGGTCACCTATGCATCACAAATTTGCAATGAATAAAGCACTAGAACAAAAACTAATTGGACCAACGGAGGAGTCAATACCAAGGAACAATCTCCCCAAGCAGTTTTGTGAGAGGTGCTTTGAGCAAGGAGATGGAAAATTGCAGCAAAGAGAGCTAGAACTCGTGCTTGAGCTGGTTATTCGTGTTTGTGTGAGGAAGAAGAAGAGGATGGGTGCAGGGATAAGTGGAGGAGGGCCACCGTGGGCCCACGAGGCAGGGGGGTGCGCCTAGGGGGTAGGGCGCGCCCTCCACCCTCGTGGCCAGGTGGCAACTCCCCCCGCGGTGATTTTTGCACCATAAATCCTCAAATATTCCCGAAAAATCATATTAAATTGGCATGGCATTCTGAAGACTTTTATTTTCGGGATATTTTATATTGCACGGATAAATCAGGAAACAGACAGAAAAATACTATTTTTACTTTATTTCGACTAAATAATAGAAAGTATAAAGAGGGTACCGAAAGTTGTGCTTCTAGTTTCGTCCGTCTCATGCTCATCAAAAGGAATCCAGTAACAAGGTTGATCATGTCTTGTTAATAAACTTATTCCGAATAATCATGAAGCTGGAGAAATTTCAAATATCACTATGTTACCTCAACGGGGATATGCACATCCCCAATAATAAGAATATCATATTTCTTCTTGACAGTAGGAAGAGGAAATTCAAAACCTCCAAATATAATCGATGGAATTTTTCCAATAGAGTTGATACTATGAACTTGAGGTTCTTTCCTCGGAAAGTGTATTGTATGCTCATTACGATTAACATGAAAAGTGACATTGCCTTTGGTGCAATCTATAACAGCCCCTGCAGTATTAAGAAAAGGTCTTCCAAGAATAATAGACATACTATCGTCCTCAGGAATATCAAGAATAACAAAGTCCGTTAAAATAG
The DNA here is from genome assembly GCF_002162155.2 of Triticum dicoccoides. Classification (NCBI taxonomy): domain Eukaryota; kingdom Viridiplantae; phylum Streptophyta; class Magnoliopsida; order Poales; family Poaceae; genus Triticum; species Triticum dicoccoides. Next base: position 137,339,168 of record NC_041390.1, read on the forward strand.
TAACGTTTGCAACCACAACAGGCACATCCTCACAAATACCGACAGGTATAACAGTTGATTTATCAGCCATTTGCAAAGATATTCCAGTAGGTATCAACTTATTCAAATCAACTCTACAGTATAAAGAGAGAGGCATAACACTAACACCGGCTCCAAGATCACATAAAGCAGTTTTAACATAATTTCTTTTAATGGAGCATGGTATAGTAGGTACTCCTAGATTTCCAAGTTTCTTTGGTATTCCACCTTTAAAAGTATAATTAGCAAGCATGGTGGAAATTTCAGCTTCCGGTATCTTTCTTTTATTAGTAATGATATCCTTCATATACTTAGCATAAGGATTAGTTTTGAGCATATCAGTCAATTGCATACGCAAAAAGATAGGTCTAATCATTTCAGCAAAGCGCTCAAAATCCTCATCATCCTTTTTCTTGGATGGTTTGGGAGGAAAAGGCATGGGTTTCTGAACCCATGGTTCTCTTTCTTTACCATGTTTCTTAGCAACAAAGTCTCTCTTATCATAACGTTGATTTTTTGATTGTGGGTTATCAAGATCAACAGCAGGTTCAACCTCTACATCATTATCATTACTAGGTTGAGCATCATCATGAACATCATCATTAACATTTTCATTAGGTTCATGTTCATTGCCAGATTGTGTTTCAGCATCAGACATGGATATATCATTTGGACTCTCAGGTGTTTCAGCAATAGGTTCACTACAAGTTTGCAAAGTCCTATCATTTTTCTTTTTCTTCCTTTTAGAAGAACTAGGTACCTCAATATTACTTCTATGAGAATCTTGTTCAATTCTATTAGGGTGGCCTTCAGGATACAAAGGTTCCTGAGTCATTCTACCAGTTCTAGTAGCCACTCTAACAACATAATCATTCTTCTTACTATTCATTTCATCAAGCAATTCTTTTTGAGCCTTAAGTACTTGTTCTACTTGAGTGGTAACCATAGCAGCATGTTTGCTAACAAGTTTAAGTTCACCTCTAATATTAGCCATATAATCACCCAAGTGTTTAAACATATAAGCATTTTGTTTTAATTGTCTACCAAAATAAGCATTGAAGTCTTCTTGCTTAAACATAAAGTTATCAAACTCATCCAAGCACTGACTAGCAATTTTAGTAGGAGGGATTTCAGCTTTATCATATCTATAGAGAGAATTTACCTTTACTACCTGTGTCGGGTTATCGAGGTCTGGAGGTTCTTCAATAAATAAAGGATTAAGATCATATGTTTCTTCAACAGGCGGTAAATTAAGACCATGTATTTCTTCAATAGGAGGTAAATTATTAACATCTTCAGCTTTAATACCTTTTTCTTTCATAGATTTCTTTGCCTCTTTCATATCTTCGGAACTGAGAAATAGAACACCTCTCTTCTTCAGAGTTGGTTTAGGAATAGGCTCAGTAATTGGAGCAGGAGCTGGCTCAGGAGGTGCCCAATAATTTTCATTTGTCAACATATTATTTAGTAAAATTTCAGCTTCATCTGGTGTTCTTTCCCTGAAAAGAGAACCAGCACAACTATCCAGGTAATCTCTGGAAGCATCAGTTAGTCCATTATAAAAGATATCAAGTATTTCATTTGTCTTAAGAGGATGATCAGGAAAAGCATTAAGTAACTTGAGAAGCCTCCCCCAAGCTTGTGGGAGACTCTCTTCTTTAATTTGCACAAAGTTGTATATTTCCTTTAAATCAACTTGTTTCTTATGAGCAGGGAAATATTTAGCAGAGAAGTAATAAATCATATCCTGGGTACTACGCACACAACCAGGATCAAGAGAATTAAACCATATCTTAGCATCACCCTTTAATGAGAACGGACATATTTTAAGAATATAAAAGTAGCGAGATCTCTCATCATTAGTGAACAGGGTGGCTATATCATTTAATTTAGTAAGATGTGCCACAATAGTTTCAGATTCATAACCATGAAAAGGATCAGATTCAACCAAAGTAATTATATCAGGATCAACAGAGAATTCATAATCCTTATCGGGAACACAAATAGGTGAAGTAGCAAAAGTAGGATCGGGCCTCATTCTATCTCTAAGAGATTCCTTGTTCCATTTAGCGATTAACCTTCTAAGCTCATCGTTATCATTGCAAGCTAAAATAGCGGCAGAAGATTCCATATCAAAAATATAACCTTCAAGAATAACAGGCCTATCCTCATCATCATTTTCATCAATATTATCAGATTCAATAATTTCTTTCTCTCTAGCCCTAGCAATTTGTTCATCAAGAAATTCACTAAGGGGCATAGTAGTATCAAGCATAGAAGTAGTTTCATCATAAGTATCATGCATAGCAGAAGTGGCATCATCAATAACATGCGACATATCAGAACGAATAGCAGAAGCAGGTTTAGGTGTCGCAAGCTTACTCATAACAGAAGGTGAATCAAGTGCAGAGCTAGATGGCAGTTCCTTACCTCCCCTCGTAGTTGAGGGATAAATTTTTGTCTTCTCGTCTTTCAAGTTCTTCATAGTGTCCAGCAGATATAAGGTCCCCGGCAACGACGCCAGAAAAACGTCTTGATAACCCACAAGTATAGGGGATCGCAACAGTTTTCGAGGGTAGAGTATTCAACCCAAATTTATTGATTCGACACAAGGGGAGCCAAAGAATATTCTCAAGTATTAGCAGCTGAGTTGTCAATTCAACCACACCTATAAACTTAGTATCTGCAGCAAAGTGTTTAGTAGCAAAGTAATATGATAGCGGTGGTAACGGTAGCAAAAGTAAAGGAAGCAAAAGTAATATTTTTGGTATTATGTAGTGATTGTAACAGTAGCAACAGGAAAGTAAATAAGCGTAAACCAGTACATGGAAAGCTCGCATGCATCGGATCGGTGATGGATAATTATGTTGGATGCAGTTCATCATGTAACAGTGATAACCTAGGGTGACACAGAACTAGCTCCAATTCATCAATGTAATGTAGGCATGTATTCCGAATATAGTCATACGTGCTTATGGAAAAGAACTTGCATGACATCTTTTGTCCTACCCTCCCGTGGCAGCGGGGTCCAAATGGAAACTAAGGGATATTAAGGCATCCTTTTAATAGAGAACCGGAACAAAGCATTAGCACATAGTGAATACATGAACTCCTCAAACTATGGTCATCACCGGGAGTGGTCCCGATTATTGTCACCTCGGGGTTGCCGGATCATAACACATAGTAGGTGACTATAGACTTGCAAGATAGGATCAAGAACTCACATATATTCATGGAAACATAATAGGTTCAGATCTAAAATCATGGCACTCGGGCCCTAGTGACAAGCATTAAGCATAGCAAAGTCATAGCAACATCAATCTCAGAACATAGTGGATACTAGGGATCAAACCCTAACAAAACTGACTCGATTACATGATAAATCTCATCCAACCCATCACCGTCCAGCAAGCCTACGATGGAATTACTCACGCACGGCGGTGAGCATCATGAAATTGGTGATGGAGGATGGTTGATGATGACAACATGATGATTTCTTCTCCTCTATTGTTTTCTCCCCGAAAGCAAATATATAGAGTTGGAGTTGGCGTCGGAAAGTCTCCAGGGGGCCCACGAGGTAGGGAGGCACGCCCCCACCCTCGTGGACAGGGTGTGGGCCCCCTGGTCTTCATCTTTGGCGAGGATTTTTTATTATTTATTATAAGATATTCCGTGGAGTTTCAGGTCATTCCGAGAACTTTTGTTTTCTGCACATAAAACAACATCATGGCAATTCTGCTGAAAACAGCGTCAGCCCGAGTTAGTTCCATTCAAATCATGCAAGTTAGAGTCCAAAACAAGGGCAAAAGTGTATGGAAAAGTAGATACGACGGAGACGTATCAACCTTCCCCGAGCTCGCTGACGCCTCCGCCGGATCCTCTGTGAGCCCCTCCGTCGAACCCCCGTTCTCCCCTGCTCTTCCGACGCCCCTAGCCGTAGTTCCACCGGAGCCGAACTCCGGCCGCCGCTGCGAGCCTCGCTCCAGCGATCTCCGGCGTCCCTGCCGCCTCCCACCTGCCCCACTGGGTGCGGGAGAGCCCGGGCTACGCCCCGGTGCCCTTAGCCGCCGCCCCCGTGGCCTGTAACACGGACACCACCGTGTCCCGTGGTCGCCGGCGACGACCTCGCCGGCTTGACAGGTGGACCCCGCCGGCCAGGTGATTAGCCTAAGCTAATCACCAGTTAACTAAACCTGTGACACTGACAGTGGGCCCCAGCGCCCTAATCCTCTAATTAAGATAAAACTAACCCTGTTAGTTAATTGTGACACTGACGTGTGGACCCCACACGTCAGGTTTGTCCCGGTCAGCGCCGTTGACCTGCTGACGCAGGCATGACACAATGCTGACGCAGTTATTCTTTACTGGTTTTAAAACAAATCAGGAAATTCTAGAAATTGTTATAAACTTCAAAATTTCATAGAAATTCAACCGTAGCTAAGATTGAAATAAGTTATATATGAAAAATTATCAGAAAAATTCAATCTATCCATTTGTACCAGTTTCATGCATGAGAAACCAACTTATACATGCTGTATATGAGAAAACACATTTATGGCATTTTAAGAGCCTTAAATTAGAGTTGCATTTGAACCTTTGGTTCAAATGGACCTCTTCCAAGTTGAATGCTAAATGCATTAGCTCAAAACACATCACATATTCATGCCATATTCATGCATCATATTGTTGCATATGCTTGTGTTTGATTGTCGACACCGTTCCTTCTCGATAGGTCCTGCTCCGGAGAGTGTTCCAGAGTACCTGTCCAAGGAGCAGTGCCCCCCTGTTGATCTACCAGGCAAGAAAACCCCCCCTGTTCATTCCGATACAATCCCACTCTCCCGCTCGTGCTCTTTGTTATTGCATTAGGACAACAATGATTCAACTGCTACTTTATGCTGCGGTAGTTGAACCCATTCCTCTGCATGACCTGTCATTGCCACAGTAAATAGTTGAAACCCACTAGCATGTGTAGGAGTTGATTGAGCCATGTTGTGTTCCTACCATGCCATGCCTGCTATTGCTTAGAGTTGTGTCAGGTCTGATTCATTGGGAATGGATGGAGTGTTATGATATGTTCTGATGCCGAGAGTTAAGTGTGTGAACAGGATTTGGTAAAGGTAGCGGTGAGAGGCCATGTAGGAGTACATGGTGGGTTGTCTCACTGGAACCGTCCTTAAGCATTGAGTTCTGTGTATGTTGTCCAATGACTAGCTACTACCACACATTGGGTTCCGGTAACTCGACCCCTCTCGACTTATTAACCAACTTGATCTTTGCCCAGGAGTTGCAACTAGTTTCTAGTGTTTGTAGGTAGTGCTATTTTTCTACCGAGTGGCACCCGACAGGGTGGGCTTGGGACAGACTAGGCACAGGTGGCACGGTGTACCAAGTGGCACCCGGATGGTGGGCTTGGGAACCCTGCTCACATCATTTGGGGCCGTGAGAGACACCCCGGCCGGATCTCCTTGCGGATGGAACCCGAATAGGCGATAAACCTAGACTAGAGTCTTGCATGGTTAGTCAGGTCGTGGCCGACACCCTCGCCGGGCTTCCGCTTGAAGGTTGCCGAGATACATGACATATACATGGCGGTAAGTGGCGAGAACGTGTGTGAAGAAGTACACCCCTCCAGGGTTATCGTGATCTATTCGAATAGCCGTGTCCTCGGTTATGGACTTCTTGGATGCTTACGTGGTTCATAGACAACTTAAAGTGGATACTCTAAAATGCTCAAGACAAGTGTGAGTGCTATGGATGGCCTTCTCGTAGGGAGACGGGAATGAATCCATAGTGGTGTATCGATGTGGTGAATAGTGGACTCGTGTGCGCTTTCTCACCTCAAAGAAGTTTCTCGTAGTCGTAGAACAGGATAGCCACTGAGTCAAAGCTGGCTTGCTGCAACTAAACCCCACATTACCTTCTTGATACAAATGCATGTATGATAGGATCTGATGTAAGTCTTGTTGAGTACCTTTGTACTCACGTTTGCTTTATTTATGTTTTGCAGATGAGACATCTGTCTCACTAGTAGTTTCGCTTGGACTTCGACGAGTAGCTTGTTACCTCAGCTACGATCTTGTACCCTTGGGAGGGTCTTGTAGATAGTCAGGCTTCTCAGCCTTTTTCTTTTGTAGTTGTCTGTACTCAGACATGTAATGCTTTCGTTGCTTGTATGCTCTGAATGATGGGTCATGAGACCCTTGTTTGTATTAAATGCTATGTGGCTCTTCTGGTCCTTTATCTATATGAGTTTGCATTATGTTGTGATGCCATGTTGTACAACACATACTTGCATGTTGTGCGTACATGTAACGTGTATTGCTATGTGTGGGATCCGACAACCTAGTTGTCTATCCTTGGTAGCCTCTCTTATGGGGAAATGTTGTCTAGTGCTTCCACCGAGCCATGGTAGTCCGCTACAACCCAGTTTACCGGAGTCCTGCTAGCCCAGCACTACTGCTCCGGAACACTTAGACTGGCCGACATGTGATTCAATTCGTTCCTGTGTCTGTCCCTTCGGGGAAATGTCACGCGGTGACATCCGGAGTCCTACCTAGCCTACTACAGCCTGGGTTCCCGGAGTCCTGTTAGCCCAGTTGCTACAGCCCGGATTCACACGCTGCTGACCGACATGCTCGATGTTATTTCATGTATGCCTGTCCCCGTAAGTTAGTGCCACTTTGGGTTCACGACTAGTCATGTCGGCCCGGGTTCTCTGTCATATGGATGCTAGCGACACTATCATATACGTGAGCCAAAAGGCGCAAACGGTCCCGGGCCATGGTAAGGCGATACCTGTGGGAATACCGTGCGTGAGGCCGCAAAGTGATATGAGGTGTTACATGCTAGATCGGTGTGACTTAGAATCGGGGTCCCGACAGATAAGGCACATCAGAAGTGACAATGGAACTGAGTTCAAGAATACTGGTCTTGATGACTATCTTGATGAACTTGGTATTACTTATGAGTTATCTTCTCCTTATACTCCTCAACAGAATGGCGTCGTGGAGCGCAAGAACATGACTCTTGTTGAGATGGCTCACACTATGCTTGATGAATACAAGACGCCTCGTCATTTCTGGATTGAGGCAATTGATACTGCATGCCACATCATACAAATTCTTCAAGAAGACTGCATACGAACTCCTCACTGACAAGAAACCCAATGTGAGTTATTTCAAAGTCTTCGGTGCTAAATGTTGGATTAGAGATCCTCATGACAATTCTAAATTTTCACCAAAAGCACATGAAGGTTTTATGCTTGGTTACGGAAAGGACTCGCACACCTACAGAGTCTTCAACAACGTTCACCACAAAGTTGTTGAAACTGTAGATGTGCGGTTCGATGAGACTAATGGCTCGCAAAGAGAGCACCTACCTCCTGTGCTAGATGAAAAGTCACCCGAGGAATCCATCAAGTTTAAAGCTACTGCGGATGTCATTCCTACCGAAGAATCTGCTGAAGAAGTCATTCCAGAACGTGAAGAACATCATCCTGATGCACCTAAGGAAAATGGTGCTGAAGAAAATGCTGACCCAATTCCTTGACGACAACCTGCTCATCCTCGCATTGCAAATGAAGTGCATATTGAGAAAATCGTCAGCTACATCAACGCACCAGGTCCTCTCACACGCTCAAAAGCTTCACATTTGTCTAAGTTTTGTGGGCACTTTGCTTTTGTCTCTATCACAGAGCCCACTAAGGTAGATGAAGCATTTCTGGAGCCTGCATGGATTCAAGCTATGCAATAGGAATTACATCAATTCGAGATCAACAACGTCTAGGAACTGGTCAAACGTCCAGATCCTTCAAGCACAATATCATTGGCACAAAGTGGATCTACCACAACAAGCAAGATGAAAATGGCCTTGTGGTGAGGAATAAGGCACGGCTGGCAGCTCAAGGCTACACACAGGTTGAAGGAATTATTTTGATGAAACTTTTGCACCTGTTGCTAGACTTGAGGCTATTCACATATTACATGCTTATGCTAACCATCATAATATCATCTTATATCAAATGTACGTGAAAAGTGCATTCCTCAATGGTAATCTTGAGGAGGAAGTATATGTTGCTCAACCCCCAGGTTTTGAAGATCCAAAGCATCCTGACAAAGTCTTCAGACTTAATAAGGCCCTCTATGGCCTCAAGCAGGCCCCTCGGGCGTGGTATGATGCTTTGAAGGAATTCCTCATGAAGAAAGGCTTCAAACCTGGTTCACTTGACCCAACTCTTTTCACCAAAACCTATGATGATGAATTATTCGTGTGCCAGATATATGTTGATGATATTATCTTTCGTTGTATTGACCAACATTGCAGTGATGAATTTGCCTATATGATGAGTGAAGAATATCAAATGTCTATGATGGGAGAATTGAAATTCTTCTTAGGTCTTCAAATTTGTCAACAGTTCAATGGCATATTCATATCTCAGGAGAAATACCCCAAGGATGTATTGATAAAATTCGGCATGCAAGATTGCAAAGGTGTCAAAATCCCTATGCCCACAAATGGCCATCTATGCACTGATGAAAATGGTATTGACTTCGATCAAAAGGTATACCGCTCCATGATTGGCTCTTTATTGTATTTATGTGCATCTAGGCCAGATATTATGCTTAATGTTTGCATGTGTGCCCGATTTCAAGCTACATCGAAGGAATCACACCATAAGGCTATGAAGCATATTCTTCGATATCTAGCTCACACACCAACACTTGGATTATGGTATCCCAAGGGCTCGGCTTTTGATCTCATTGGATATTCAGACTCTGACTATGCTGGTGATCATGTGGACCGCAAGTCAACATCAGCCACATGCCATTTCCTCGGACGACCCTTGGTCTGTTGGTCCTCGAACAAACAGAACTGCGTATCACTGTCTACTGCTGAAGCTGAGTACATTGCTGCTGGTTCTTGCTGTGCTCAATTGCTATGGATGAAGCAAACCCTCAAGGACTACGGCGTCAACATGAAGAATGTGCCACTCTATTGTGACAATGAGAGTGCCATCAAGATTGCTCATAACCCAGTTCAGCACTCGAAGACAAAGCACATACAGATTCGTCATCATTTTCTTCGTGATCATGTGTTGAAGGGCGACATCTCTATTGAGCATGTGAAGACTGAAGAACAGCTAGCCGATATCTTCACAAAGCCCTTGGATGAGAAGAGATTTAGCAAGTTGCGGTGTGAGCTAAATATCCTAGAATCTTCGAATGTCCTTTGAAAAGGACACACATCCTAACACTTATGCAAAATTGATGACTTAGATGTGCAACACATGAAGAAACGTTTTTCTTCAATCAATGAAGACTAACACTCTAAGTGTGAAGAAATTAACGAAGAATTTGATTCTCAGAACCCTACGACAATTGTACGCGATGTCTGAAATCATCATTCTTATACGGTGGGTCACGCCACCAACAAAAGTTGAAAATATTCAATTTGAGGTTTTTTTCTTTTTGAAATTCCTCAGTTGTTCAATTTCTTCAACTTTGCATTATCTTCACTGATTCCGTTGTTTTTCTTCATTGGCTATATATATATATATATGAGTTTATGTCCTCCACAACATTCACTTATTGCTATTTCTTCAAGTTGTTTTTTGCTAAGTGAATGTGATCGGACCCTTCCCCCTCTATGCTAAACTCAACCCAGTCTATTCCAAATTCCTCATATGCGTTCTATTTGAAACTTGTTCAAAATCTTCACTGTGTCCTTGTCTGCTGAAGAATTTGCGAACGAAACATTAAATTATCTTATCTGAATTTTCAGCGTTTGCCGCTCAAACCGTTCCACATTCCATGATGGATTTATCTATTCACCCACGATCTCGCACGATCGCCACCTCTCAGTACGTGGGTGACACATGTCACACGTATGAGAAGGGTCAGGGGCACGTTCGTCCAATTTCCTCGGGCGAGCAGTTTTTCACCTTGGCTATAAATACCCCACCCTTCCTCACTTCGTTTTTACTCCGCTCGACCTCTCTCCTCGCTCGAGATCTCAAAACCTAGCGCCGCCGCTACTTCCATCGTCGCCGGTGAGGAAGAGCTTCACTGCCTCGACCTCGTCACCGTCGTACTCGTACCGACCGTGGATTTCTTCACTCCGCTGCCGCCGTAGCTGTCTTCCTCTGCCAAGTGAGGGCGTGGAAGATCTGAACTGACGAACGTCTAAATCTACACTTCACAGTTCGTCGTGTTCTTCATCAAGGGTAATTAAAAGTTGCTTTTACTGCCCTTGTTGATTCTGATGTTGTCTACAAAATCTTCAAAAGGTCTTTATTCTTCAAATCTTCACACATTAAACACCTCACATAACATCTGTTCTTGATCTGTTTCCCTAAGCAACATTTTTCTTCAAGATTCCTCAATTGTGTGGATTTTCAATTTGTACAACTCTAGAACCTAAGTCAAAGAATGCTTAGTGAAATTCCTTAAGGCTCATCTGGTCAAATTCCTCAAACTTGTTCTTTTTGCAAAATCTTCTGAGAACGCATATGACCTCTCCAAATTCTTCGCAACTATATTCTGTTCACAGGTACTCATGTCCGCTGCTGAATCACTAGATTCTCATCAACTTAACTCATTTGCAGCATTCCTTGAAGAAAAGTTTCACACCTCATCTGAGAACTCAATTGTTTAGATTCCTCAGCTAAAGAAAATGGCTGACGGTAAGAAACCTCAGAAGGGAGGAAAGAGACCAGAAGCAAACACTACTTTCGAGATTCCTGATGACATCTATGATGAATATTGCACTCCTGATGAGGCCAAGTATGGCAAGGAGAACAAAAATCAACACAAGGTGCGCATCCAAAGGATAGAGAGGAGATGGGCACGAGAATGGAGGGAGTATAGATATGTGACTCCAAAGTACATGAAGAAATTTGTAGTACACCCTCCATGCCCAAGACCTCCATTGGCACTTGGCCAAGAAGCTAATCCCTCTAGCATCAGAAGAGGTGAAGAATTTCCAAAGGAATGGGCCAAGCGTCAAGCCAAGCTGGCCAAAATGGCAAAAGAAGCAGTGAAGAAATTCAATGAAGATTCTGCTGCTGCTGCTGTTGAGGCCTCTGCTAGCAAGCCTAAGAAGGCTATGCCCAAGAAGCCCGCATACAAGCCCAAGGCTTCTGCACAAATGTCCTCACAGCCAAGCTCATCTGCAATGCCCTCACGGCCCAGCTCCGCAAAGCCCTCACGACAAATTCCCCGAGCTGCACCAGCTCCTCCAAAGTCCTCATCCCCTCCTTCCAAATCCTCAGCACCTGTGCATATCGCCTCGTCCCAAAGGACAACATGCATCTCTATTGCCTCTGGAGCCTCTGCAAGTTCTTTGGCTCCTCCGCATTCCTCAACTGGCCCCACTCAGTTGAAGACTAAGGCCACTGCTGGATGAGGTTCTCGACCAAGTCCTCACAAGAAGCAGGTCGCCTTCCAAGTGTCGTCTGATGATGATGAAGCTGATGATGAGGAACTCGCCGAAATCATTAGAGACAGACAACACAGGGCCGCTAGAGCCAAAGGCTCAAATGTACCTCTGCTTTTGGATCCAAAGCTGATCCTTGAGTACATTAATCTCTGGCACAAGGACCCCAACATTCCTATGCCCAACTTCAATCTTACTCCTGGTCAAAGTCACGTGCTTTCCACCTTCATAGGCGAAGAAAAATGGAAATTCGAGAAGGCCAGGCAGTTGAAGAAAGCGTAGTACAAGAAGGAGCGCCTTCTAAAGAAGAACATTGTGAAAATGAACACTGATGAACTTATTGCTGCTCAAACTGAGATAAAAAACCTCAGTGATGAATTTGACACCTACCGTGCAGACTGGTTTGGAGCCAAAGTCAGATTTGTCAAATTGGAGAAAGGATTTTCTTCAAATGTCGCTCCAGCACACCTTGAAATTCCTTAGGCTGAAGCATCTGCCCAGCCGACTGAAGAACATGCCAACACCGCTGATGAAAATCAGGCTGCTGATGAAACTGCTAGTACCAGGGCTGATGACTGCATTCCAGCCACTGATGAAACTGCCAGGGCAACCTCTAGTGTTGCGCCTGGAGAAATGGTCAGGCCAGCTGAAGCTTCAACCGTTGTGCCTGAAGAAATTGATCATGCCAGGGCAACTGCATTAGTTGTGCCTGAAGAAAATGAACCAATTTCCTCTGCTCCTCCTGCACCTACACCATGTCCAGTTCTTCCTTCTGCATCAGAAGCTAAGAAGACCAAGGCTGTGGAGCACGCATCAATGAAGAAAAGGAAAGCATCAACTTCATCAGAATCTTCAGCTCCGAAGAAGATGAAGAAATTGACAAGCTCTTTTGAGAATCCAATTGATGATGTTCCAGTCTCATGCATGCCATCAAAGGAACTCGTTCCCTTTGGTGAAGACCATGTGATCCCAAGCAGATCCGATGAAGATGTTCCTTCCGTTGCTTCTTCAGAGAAGTTGGACGAAGAAATTGAAGTGGATACAATCCCTTCAACCCCAGTTGTCTCATCGCCCATGCCTCAGTTCACAGCTGAAGAGGCAGGCGTTGAAGAACTAAGTGAAGAAGATGAGAATGTGGACATTGGGAGCACAACACCAGTGGTGAATGATGACTTTTGGGAAAGTCAGCACCCCAATTCTCCTTTGTTCACTCCTCTGCAACAAATTCCTCAGTCTCAAGTGCATACTGAAGTTCAAGTGGGCTCCGAAGAACCTCACACCACTCCGTCTATTTATGAAGAAATTCCAGCCACTAGTGCTGATGAACAAGCTGCTGAAGAATTGAAGAACCAGGCTGCAACTGAAGAAGAAACTGAAATTCCTCAGCTTGTGGTTCCTGAGATTATGATTCCCGAGGTGGTGATGCAATTGAATGACACTCCTCAGCCCAAGCCAAAGGATCCTTTCTCCAAAAAGAAAAACTTCAAGGCCGATGACTTCTTTCATGAGCAAGTGTTCTTCACGGATTACAACCCATATGACTCTACTCGTCTTAGAAGGAAGCGTTTCTGGACTGCCAGCCAAGTCAATTTCTATTCTTGACTACTTTTCAACAAGGACAAAGTCTTCGACCATGAGCATATTCCTCACATGGACATGGGATCATTGCCTTGCTTCGCGCCAGTCCTCAGTGTTCTTCATGACGCTGGACTGCTCAACTTCTGCACTAATATTTTTGATTGGAATGAAGAGCTAATTCTTCAGTTCTATGCAACGATGCACATCACAGGAAATGCTGATGATGTGAACTCTTGGGTATTGGATTAGATGACAGAGAATACTCACTTCAAAGCACCAGCCTCTGAATTGCTTCATGCCCTGCCTGTCAGTCCTCCCCTTGACGGTGCTTGTTGTATATACCATGAACCTGAGCTTACAGATCACTACATGCAAGTGTTGATGAAGCCGCTAAAGCCCGTTCAAGCCCCAAGGACCAAATTCCCCGTGAAGGAATTGCTGTATGTGCCTGGACTGTCTATCGCATTCTGACGAAGACTTTGAGTCCAATCAAAGGCCACGACTCGAATGAAGATGTCGTTGGCATCATGAAGAATCTGCCTTTCAACATCATTCATGGCGTTCCTGTCAACTACCATGATTTCGTCATGAGGACTCTGGCAAATGTTGCATTATCTCCATTTGAGTTGAAGCCTTACTCTCCCTGGATTATGAGATTCCTCAGAACAAGGTCTTAACTCAACTACAAGGCTAACTTTCAGAATCATCTCAGCTACTTGCCCCCCATTGAAGTCCTCAAACGGACATTTTCCTCAGTTGATGAAAAGGGCAAGGCCACTACTGTTATTGATGAAGGCATTCGTCCATTGGATGGTCAGTTTCGCAAAGCTGCATCTTACTCCACCAATGATGACTCTGCCACTCATGACTCTGCCGCGAATGCTTCAAAGCAAAATCCTCAAGGCACAGCTCCAAGGGTGATGACTGATCGTGAGCTTCTCCTCATTCTTCACCAGAAGGTCGATTGCAACCACAAATGGATTAAGCGTCAGTTTGGTTCAATTCTTCACAACATGACTGCTACACACAATGCAGTGAAGAAAAACCATTACTACCTCCATGAAGTCTTCGGTCACACCTGGGTTGTTCTGTCACATCTTTATCGTGAAGAAGATCTGAAGCAAATGGGTCTCAAGCAGGACTTTGACTGGTCTCAACCACCAGCGAAGAAATTCAAGATGGTCAAAGTTCCCTCCTTGGTGGCCAGCTCATATTCTTCATCGCGTGACACGGATGAACATGAAAATTTGGACGACACTACCGCAGGCCCTACTTCAACAACTGACACCAGCAACGCTGGCGCTCCTCCATCATCGTGATATTCTTCAGGGGCGTTAGTCCTCATTTTTCGATCCTTTTGGTCATTCGATGACAAAGGGGGAGAAATTTGAGTTAGTCTTCAAGCGGGTCTCTATATATGAGCGTTTTTTTTGCTAAGTTACAACTCTCATTCTTTTGAAGACTTTGCTAGATCAAGTTGTAAACTTAAACCCGATGGTGGTCTGATACTTTTGCTATGTTCTTCTGCATGCTTATTCCTCATATATGTTAATGCACGCATGCTGAATTACATCAGTCACCATATTTCATCATGCATTTCAAATTCTTCATATTATATGTTAAATGCGTGTATGAATTACAAGATATAGGGGGAGATCTCCATGATTCTCCTCTTCAAGTGTGCATTGCTTCAAAAGCAAATTCCTCACTATGCACATCTTCAGGGGGAGTTCTTCTATATCTTGCAATCAAATTCCTCAACATCTGTATTTACACTTCATATGTTTTATCCCCGTTGAAAACTTAACCTATATTGTCACCAATCACCAAAAGGGGGGAGATTGTAAGTGCATCTAGTGCCCCTTGTCGGTGTCAAAACTGGCGGATATCGGGTAGGGGGTCCCAAACTGTGCATCTAGGATCGATGGTAATAGGAGACGGGGGACACAATGTTTACCCAGGTTCGGGCCCTCTCTATGGAGGTAATACCCTACTTCCTGCTTGATTGATCTTGATGAATATGAGTATTACAAGAGTTGATCTACCATGGGATCATAATGGCTAAACCCTAGAAGTCTAGCCTATGAGTATATGGTAATGAATCTCTCCTATCGGGACTATGCTCTCCGGTTCATATAGATACTGAAGAGATCTAGGGTTACATGGAGTCGGTTACATAGGAGGAAATATTCATAATCGGTCGCCTAGCTTGCCTTCCACGCCAAGTAGAGTCCAATCCGGACACGGGTATTGTCTTCGACCTTCGTATCTTCACAGCCCATCAGTCCGGCCCAACAGATAACAGGTCGGACGCCCGAGGACCCCTTAGTCCAAGACTCCCTCAATAGCCCCTGAACCTGGCTTCAATGACGAGGAGTCCGGCATGCAGATTGTCTTCGGCATTGCAAGGCGGGTTCCCTTCTTCCCAACTCCTAAGATAGCCGTCGGATATGTTGATCGTATCCGGTCCTGTGTATATAATTACAGAAAATACAATACTCCACGAGTCCAATCTGCTGAAAAATGTTTATGACATTGTATCACGCCTGCCCGGTTATTATTTCCAACCGTTAGCTAGCCCGTCACCCCACGCCTCGGGAGGCGGTTTTATTGCCTTGTCTTGTTAGAGCAGAGATCGTGTCCCCTTATTCACGAGATTTTCAATAATGTAGGAATGGGTAACCCAACCGTCCCCTGGGCACAACTCTTTGAGGATAGGTAAGTTTTAAGACCCGGGAGGGGACGTTCGATATTCAGGGCCTTTATATAGGGACCCAGACGCATCTTTATCTTCTGTGCTTGCTTCTTTCTCAACCCCAGCCTCCTCGAGTTCCAATCACCACCAGCCCCAATCATGTCCGGGTCCAGCCGTTCAGGCTGGTGGGTGGCCTCTTCCGTTATGGAGGAGGACATTACGAAGCTCCACGTAGTGAGGTACCTGACCCCAGAAATCCTTCATCGGCTTCCTGCTGAGGGGCAGATTATTCCCACCCCCAAGTCCGGCGAGAGGGTAGTATTTGTGTCTCACTTCCTCCATGGGTTAGGGTTCGCGCTTAACCCCTTCGTCCGGGGGCTCATGTTCTACTATGGGCTAGATTTTCACGATCTGGCCCCGGACTCTTTTCTCCTCATCTCGACATTCATCGTCACGTGTGAGGCCTTTCTCCGGACTCCTCCGCACTTTGGCTTGTGGCTCAAGACCTTCGATGTGAGACCGCGGGTGATGGAGAAGGAGCAGGCAGAGTGTGGCAGCATTGTAATAAGCAATCTTGCCAGTGTGGTTTGGTTTGAGGGATCCTTTGCTGAGTCTTCTGAATTATGGCAGCGGGGGTGGTTTTATGCTAACAAGCCGCGGGGCTCCAAATGGGTGGCTACGCCTGCGTTCCGACCCGGCCCTCCAACCCATCTTGCTTCATGGATCAACAAGGGATCAGACTGGGGATCCGTTAATGAGGTACAGACTCTGCAAGGCTGCATCCGAAGCCTTACTGAGAAGGGCATCGATCTTGTGAACGTCGTTCAAGTAATGCTGGTCCGCCGGATCCTGCCGTGTCAATGGCAGCCCCTCCGTATGTGGGAGTTCAATCCAGAAGGGCGGCAGACTCTTCAGCACTTCTTCAGCGCTACGCATGAAGGAATGTGGAAATTTTATTTCGGGGAGCGAGAGTAATGGCCGGACACCACCGAAGACGTCGGCCTCGACTGCAATCATCCGGACACTCTGGTAAGTATTCAATCATCATACACCTTTCATCCAAGCATCCCTTAACAAGACACTGAGCAACTCGTCCTTATACATGACTGGATAAAGAAAGCGGTGCTAATCTGGTGTTTGGCGCCCCTTCCCGAAGACCCTGCTTCCGCCCTACTGACGCGGATGTTGACTCCGACACCGTACTTGGTGTCTGCAGAGGGGGGTGAGAGCAGGGAGCCCAAAGGCGATGCCCATCCTGAGGGCGATTTAGGCTCTATGTTCGGGGAAACCGAAACCCTTTTGCCCAGGTGCAAAGGTGTGGAGGGAGGACTTCATGCCAAGAAGAGGGCTGCTTCTGGAGGTCAAGAGGGGAAACCTTCCAAGAAAGGGAAGTTGCCATCGTCGGGCGGCTTGGGCCGAGCAAGCGATGCCGTCGTAGAGCTTGATGATGATGACGACGAACCTCCGTCCAGACCATAAGTGAAGCAGGGCACTTTAACCGTACCTCATTCTTTTCCTTATTACTGAAATAATCCTCCAACATGCGTGCACCCTCGCAGGTTAACACCTGGTGTTTCTCAATCATCCTCCTCCTCGGGAGACCTTCTTCCGGAGATGATGGAGAGTGACATGCCTTCTCCGGCCTCTTCGCCCAACAGGGTGGATAATCTCGAGGTGTTGTTCAAGAGGGCTCCGCCCAACCAGCAGGTAGCGCAGGAAACGAGGAAGGAGGTACCTGAAGATGGTGCCTCTGTCACTCAGGGTTCGGGGATCAAGAATGACAGCCTCAAACTGTCCGGTTTACAGCCAGAGACAATACTGGAGGCGGGTAAGCGAATTCCTTCAAAGGGATGTCGTGCTTCGGCAGCGGTGTCCGAAGACCCAGGAGTGCCGGAGACGCTGACGGACATGCTGCAACGAGCGTCCGTTTTAGAGGAGCACCGTGCCTTAATGAGTATGGTGGTCGAAAAGGTTTTATCTACGAAGAGCGGGTTGAATGAGGCCTTTACGAGCCTTCTGAGGGGTTTTGAGGTTTGTGATGTAATGTTGTCAATTGGATAATATTGACAGAATGCACCTGTTGTATATGAAGTAGCCCCTGAGACTCGGATCGCCTTCCAAAGGAGGCGATCCGAGGATCGGGAAGATATTTTCAGGTGCTAACCTAGGTTTAATTTGGAATGTAGACTGTCTCTCCTCCCACCACTGCCCGAAATTTGGAGGTGACCGGACTGCAGTGAAAGCTGGATATTGTGGAGGATGACATAGCTTTGATCAATAGGCGTCTTGACGACTCGCAAGGTATATATTTCGAGTATTTCTTACACCAATGTGCTTGTAATTTAAGCCTGACTCTAAAAAGAGTTTGGTACGAAATGTGCATCAATGCAGATGGTGCTGCCGCCGTGGAAGCCCTTCGGGCGGAGCTAGCCCAGGCCAAGGAGCAGGCCCGGTTTAGTAATGTGGCTGCCGAAAAGGCATCGACTCAATTGAAGGCAGAACAAGCTGCGCGGTGTCAAGACAAGAGACGATATCCACCATGGCACGCGAGTTAGAAAATGCGGCTAGCCGCTATAAACTTCTTGAGAAGGAAAATGAACCAAAACGGCTGAACTTGACAAGGCCATATGAGATGCGAGAGAAGCACGGTCTGAATCTAGAGCAGCCCGTGAGGAGATCCGGCAAGCTGGGGAAATTGTGACTGGCAAGCCCTTTTTGCTACAGGCTAGGTCGGCGATCCGATCTATGCTCAGCTTAACCAAGTATGGAGTTCTCCAGACAATTTTTTAGATTTGTCGAAGAGTTCTTCCGATGCGGCGCAGTTTTATCAGGTGCAAGAGGGGTATGCAACGGAGAAGCGTTTTTGGTCACAATTTGGCGCATCGAAGCGCCCTCTGTTGCTTAATGAACAGATGTCCTAGTGGGCCGAGCTGCATAGGATATCCGGCGCAGCCATGAAGGACGTCATAGTCCGGTTGTAGCCGACTGAACCTGTTCCGAGTAGTTACTTCGGCCTGGTGCAGCGGCTTGCTGTCGCGGTGCCATGTATCGATGCTATGAAGCGGTCGGCGTGCATTGAAGGTGCACGAATGGCCTTCGCCCGTGTCAAGACATTCTAGGGGAAGATGAAGGCCACCGACGTTGCGATGAAGAGTCCACCCAAAGGCAAGGACCGTCCGAAACCGGAGCATTATTTTGAGGACGTTCTGGAGGCCGCCCGCTTGATAGAGGGTCAATTCTCGAAAAACATAATGTTTGAGTGATGTGTACAAGGGTTGGAATAGACAACTTTATAGTTAATCTAGTTTTATGTTTTGCTCGAGAGCTTGTATTCCTCCTGTACGACCGTTTTAATATAAATTGAAAGTTTTCCAGTTGTCGGCTTCAGCTCCCTCATAGGAAATACGGGGGTGTTCAGAAAGGCATTGAATCACTCTTTATCCAACGTCTTGGTCCACAAAGGAGGTGATAATGCAGCAAACCAGGCAATCGGACTATAGGGCATTAACACTTTCACTTAGCCATAGGAGTTTTATGGTGGGGCTACGACATAGCCCCTGGTATGTCTGCGGCGTATCCTAATATTGTGCCTTACATGATTTGATTTGAAAAAGATGCTTTGTATAACACGGAGAACCGCTAAGGATTCAAATAAGTCGTCAAGTGGTTGACCAGCTCTCGGCGCATCATGACAGTCAGTTTTCGGCTTTCTCTACTGAGGCGCTCATCCGGTCAAAGCCAGGGCACAGTTGCAGTAGTTCTCCCTTTACTACCCTAGCCGATAGAGCGGAACATAGGGTAGCAAGCACAGGAGCCGGGCAACCCAACTATTGACCAAAGACAATGATTCGAAGCTGATGCATATAAGGCTAAACTTGTGACGCCGAAGTGCGCTATAGAGTTGTTTGGACTTTTACTGGTGACTCATTTGTTCCCATACCAAGCCCCTGGCAAGTTATGCCGAGGTGCGTCTTGTAACACAGCGATGCGGCCGTACTCATTGTATGAAGAGTATTTAAGTTTTGCTCGGAGAAAGTTTACTGGGAGTGGAGCAATATGCCAGTGATAAATTCATATATATATATAAAGAAGAACCACAACCCGGCTATTTGACATGCTTGGGGTCGGGAACGGAGGAAAAGGGCATAGTACAGGCTCAAAATGACGATGCCGTCTACAAAAAGCTATTTTGGACCTCCTGTTGCACGTCTGCGCCGCCCGTCCTCTGGGAGGGGAGTTCTTAACGAAAGTAGCCCCTGAGGTGAGTGCACGGGTCCGAACTCCGATAGAGTCTGACTAGATGTTGTCCTGATGGTCACCTGCTTTTAAGAGATAATAAAGAAAAATATGTAAAATAGATAAAAAACATTATGGGAATGTTTCCAGGGTTGCCCATATTGTGCTTCCGCCAGTGCCCATGGTATCTTGAGCGCATAGTGATGCATGTGTGGTGTGAATCTTACCGGTATAGCTGGTGGGTGGCGGAAGCCGAACTGCTACTTCCGTTCCGGGAGTGGTCGAACTTCGGAGGGAAACTATTTCTGGCCCCTGGTGTTTGGCTGGCGAGCTGTTCTGTTGTCTTTATCGCATGGTGGCCTCCTCCCATTGTGTTCGGCATTAAGCTTGCCTGCCTGCTTAAAGACCCAGCAGTTTCTGTTGGTGTGATTAGCTGGCTTATCAAGGTGGCCGTGAATTTGACAAGGTCGGTCTAATATCCTGTCGAGGGTGGATGGTCCATCCTGGTTTGCCTTAAATGGATTCTTCCATTGACCGGTTTTCGTATTGTGAAATCCGGCGTTGACCGCTGTGTCGCGTAATCTTTCACTATTGCTGCAACTGTTATGTTCGTTTAGTCGTGGCTTGCCGTTGCCGTCTCGGATTTCAGAAGTGCCCGGGTCGTTGGTGTTGTTGCTTTTACGAGCGAGCCAGTTGTCTTCTCCCACACAAAAGCGAGTCATTAGAGCGGTAAGGGCTGTCATGGATTTAGGTCCTTCCTGGCCGAGGTGACGTGCTAGCCATTCGTCCCAGACACTATATTTGAAGGCCGCAAGGGCTTCCGCATCCGGACAGTCGACAATTTGGTTCTTTTTGACTAAGAACCTAGTCTAGAGTTCCCTGGCTGACTCGCCGGGCTGTTGGACAATATGACTTAAGTCATCGGCATCTGATGGCCGGACATATGTTCCTTGGAAGTTGTCACGAAAGGCGTCTTCCAAATCTTCCTAGCTGCCAACAGAATTTTCTGGCAAGCTGTTTAGCCAGTACTGCGCTGGCCCCTTAAGCTTGAGAGGTAGGTATTTAATGGCATGAAGGTCGTCTCCGTGAGCAAGGTGGATATGGAGGAGGTAGTCCTCAATCCATACTGCGGGATCTGCTGTTCCATCGTATGATGTGATGTTGATGGGTTTAAACCCGTCTGGAAATTCGTGCTCCATTACCTCGTTGGTGAAGCAAAGAGGGTGTGCGGCTCCTCTATGTTGGGCCACACTGTGAAGCACCTCTGGCGGACTCTGCTTACGGTTTTCAGACCGAGCGTGCCCGGGTCTGTTGTGTCCGAATAGATAACCGTTATTACTGGCCGGGGCATGTCTCCGCGATCTGTGTGTTGATTTTGTGTGTCATGTTCTACCCTCCAGATCTTGTTGGATGTCGCGAGTGTTCCCCCGAGCTTCTTTATTCTTGTTTGGATGGTAGGATGGGTTGGTATGGTTCTCTGCTTGGGCTGCTGCTTTGTTCGGACCGAACTGTGATCGGCCTACCGGCTTATTCAATGGTGGTGTGGGCTCCAACGCCTTGCCATCATATTGAGGGAGCCACCTACAACTGTGGTGGCTTTTGTCTGGCCTGCTAAGGCCGTATTCTTCGGTGGCCAGGACCTCGGTCCATTTGTCATTGAGCAGATCTTGGCTTGCTTGAAGCTGCAGCTACTTTATTTTTAGATTCCTTACCGTGGCTATTAGCCGGCGTTTGAAGTGCTCCTGCTCGAGAGGTTCCTCAGGCACGATGAATTCCTCGTTGCCGAGGCTCTCCTCTTCCTTGGAGAGTGGGAGATAATTACTATCCCCCGAGTCTCCGGATATGACTTGTTCATCAGGGCTATCTTGCCCGCTTTCCTGGTCCTCCTGTTCGAATCCTGTCTCGACAGGGCCGTTGTTGTCCGGAGTATTGTCACCTTTGGTGCTAGTATTGTTTTCTCTTGAGTGACGTGACTGAGAGTGGCGTCGGGGGCGCAGGTGTTCAGACTGTGTACTAGGAGGCTTATCCTAGACTGGATCCTCCTTGTCATCGTCGAGATCGTCGTTGGGTGTGTCTACCATGCACACGTCATACCAGGAAGTGGTCGCCCCGCATCTAGCGGATAGTAAGCTCTGACCTTGCCCCTCATCGTTGTCGATGTCTTTGGCGGAGAGGCCAGGTGTGTTGGTTGGGTCTTCGATGGTGGCTATGAAGTGGGTGGCGGGTGGGAAGCAAAATTCTCCATCATCCGCCGTAAGGTCGAACCGGACATAGTTCGGCGACGAGCCATCTGCTAGGGATAGGTTTTTTAGTGAGCTTAGTAGATCGCCCATAGGCGAGTGCTGAAAGACATTTGCGGTGCTGAACCTAAATATCAATAAACAATCGAGTTTGGTATCCGTGAGCTCACAGGATTCAGAACTCGATATCGGAGACGAGTCCGGGGTTCCGTTGATGCAGGTATCGTATGAAGTGGGATCTGCGCGCGGCTCCAACACTTCGGACTCGGTAGCCCCCATGACGGGGTTGAGTCTCCCATCTTCGGATGTCTTGACCTACTCCGGATCTAAGGCCGGAGTTGTTACAGGAGCTATCTCCTGGATGCGGCCCGATAACAGGTTTAAGCCATGTTCATTGGGGCGAAGGGGAGCAGTTTCCGCGGTCTCGAATCTGTCGAAGATCAAGTCTCCATGGATGTCCGCGATGTAGTTCGGGCTTCCGAATCTGACTTGATGGCCAGGGGCATAGCTATCGATCTGCTCCAGATGGCCAAGCGAGTTGGCCCGCAGTGCGAAGCCGCCGAATACGAAGATCTATCCGGGGAGGAAGGTTTCTCCCTGGACCATGCCATTACTGATGATCGAAGGAGCCATCGAACCTTTCGTTGACAACACAGTGGAACTCTCAATGAAAGCACCAATGTCGGTGTCAAAACCAGTGGATCTTGGGTAGGGGGTCCCGAACTGTGTGTCTAGGATCGATGGTAACAGGAGACGGGGGACACAATGTTTACCCAGGTTCGGGCCCTCTCTATGGAGGTAATACCCTACTTCCTGCTTGATTGATCTTGATGAATATAAGTGTTACAAGAGTTGATCTACCATGAGATCGTAATGGCTAAACCTTAGAAGTCTAGCCTATGAGTATATGGTAATGAATCTGTCCTACCCGGACTATGCTCTCCGGTTTATATAGACACCGGAGAGATCTAGGATTACATGGAGTCGGTGACATAGGAGGAAATCTTCATAATCGGCCGCCTAGCTTTCCTTCCACGCCAAGTAGAGTCCAATCCGGACACGGGTATTGTCTTTGACCTTCGTATCTTCACAGCCCATCAGTCCGGCCCAACAGATAACAGGCCGAACGCCCAAGGACCCCTTAGTTCAGGACTCCCTCAGTAGCCCCTGAACCTGGCTTCAATGACGAGGAGTCCGGCGCGCAGATTGTCTTCGGCATTGCAAGGCGGGTTCCCTTCTTCCGAACTCCTAAGATAGCCTTCAGATATGTTGATCATATCCGGTCCTGTGTATATAATTGCAAAAAATACAATACTCTACGAGACCAATCTGCTGACAACTGTTTATGACATTGTATCACGCCTGCCCGGATATTATTTCCAACCGTTGGCTAGACCGTCGCCCCATGCCCCGGGAGGCGGTTTTATTGGCTCGTCTTGTCAGAGCAGAGATCGTGTCCCCTTATTCACGGGATTTTCAATAATGTAGGCATGGGTAACCCAACTATCCCCTGGACACAACTCTTTGAGGATAGGTAAGTTTTAAGACCCAGGAGGGGATGTTCGATATTCAGGGCCTTTATATAGGGACCCAGACGCATCTTTCTCTTCTGCGCTTGCTTCTTTCTCAACCCCAGCCTCCTCGAGTTCCAATCACCACCAGCCCCAATCATGTCCAGGTCCAGTCGTTCAGGCCGGTGGGTGGCCTCTTCCATCACGGAGGAGGACATTACAAAGCTCCGTGTAGCGAGGTACCTGACCCCAGAAATCCTTCATCGGCTTCCTGCTGAGGGGCAGATTATTCCCACCCCCAAGTCCGGTGAGAGGGTAGTATTTGTGTCTCACTTCCTCCATGGGTTAGGGTTCACGCTTAACCCCTTCGTCCGGGGGATCATGTTCTACTATGGGCTAGATTTTCACGATCTAGCCCCGAACTCTTTTCTCCTCATCTTGACATTCATCGTCACGTGTGAGGCCTTTCTCCGGACTCCTCCGCACTTTGGCTTGTGGCTCAAGACCTTCGATGTGAGACCGCGGGTGATGGAGAAGGAGCAGGCAGAGTGTGTCAGTGTTGTAATAAGCAAGCTTGCTAGCGCGGTTTGGTTTGAGGGATCCTTCACCGAGTCTTCTGAATTATGGCAGCGGGGGTGGTTTTATGTTAACGAGCCGCGGGGCTCCAAATGGGTGGCTACGCCTGCGTTCCGACCTGGCCCTCCAACTCAGCTTGCTTCATGGATCAACAAGGGATCAGACTGGGGATCTGTTAATGAGGTGCAGACTCTGCAAGGCCGTATCCGAAGCCTTACCCAGAAGGGCATCGATCTTGTGAACGTCGTTCAAGTAATGCTGGTCCACCGGATCCTGCCATGTCAACGGCGGCCTCTCCGTATGTGGGAGTTCAATCCAGAAGGGCGGTAGACTCTTCAACACTTCTTCGGTGCTACGCATGAAGGAATGTGGAAATTATATTTTGGGGAGCGAGAGCAATGGCCGGACACCACCGAAGACTTCGGCCTCGACTGCAATCATCCGGACACTCCGGTAAGTATTCAATCGTTGTACACCTTTCATCCAAGCATCCCTTGACAAGACACTGACCAACTCGTCCTTATACATGACTGGATAAAGAAAGCGGTGCTAATCTGGTGTCCGGCGCCCCTTCCTGAAGACCCTGTGTCCGCCCTACTGACGCGGATGTTGACTCCGACACCGTACTTGGTGTCTGCAGAGGGGGGTGAGAGCAGGGAGCCCAGAGGCGATGCCCATCCTGAGGGTGATTTAGGCTCTATGTTCGGGGAAAACGAAACCCTTTTGCCCAGGGGCAAAGGTGTGGAGGGAGCACTTCATGGCAAGAAGAGGGCTGCTTCTGGAGGTCAAGAGGGGAAACCTTCCAAGAAAGGGAAGTTGCCATCGTCGAGCGGCTTGGGCTGGGCGAGCGATGCCATCGTAGAGCTTGATGATGATGAGGACGAACCTCCGGCCAGACCGTAAGTGAATCAAGGCACTTTAACCTCACCTCATTCTTTTCCTTATTACTGAAATAATCCTCTGACATGCATGCACCCTCGCAGGTTAACACCTGGTATTTCTCAATCGTCGTCCTCCTTGAGAGACCTTCTACCGGAGATGATGGAGAGTGACACGCCTTCTCTGGCCTCTTCGCCCAACAGGGCGGATAATCTCGAGGTGTCGTCCCAGAGGGCTCCACCCAACCAGCAGGTAGCGCAGGAAACGAGGAAGGAGGTACCTGAAGGTGGTGCCTCTGTCATTCAAGGTTCAGGGATCAAGAATGACGGCCCTGGACTGTCCGGTTTACCGCGAGAGACAATGCTGGAGGCGGGTAAGCGAATTCCTTCAAAGGGATGTCGTGCTCCGGCAGCGGTGTCCGAAGACCCAGGAGTGCCGGAGACGCTGACGGACATGCTGCAATGAGCGTCTGTTTCAGAGGAGCACCGTGCCTTAATGAGTACGGTGGTCGAAAAGGTTTTATCCGTGAAGAGCGGGTTGAATGAGGCCTTTACGAGCCTTCTGAGGGGTTTTGAGGTTTGTGACATAATGTTGTCAATTGGATAATATTGACAGAATGCACCTGTTGTATATGCAGTAGCCCCTGAGACTCAGATCGCCTTCCAAAGGAGGCGATCGGAGGATCAAAAAGATATTTTCAGCTGCTAACCTAGGTTTAGTTTGGAATGCAGGCTGTCTCCCCTCCCACCACTGCCCGAAATTCGGAGGTGACCGAACTGCAGCGAAAGCTGGATATTGCGGAGGATGACATAGCTTTGATCAACAGGCGTCTTGATGACTCGCAAGGTATATATTTCAAGTATTTCTTACACCAATGTGCTTGTAATTTAAGCCTGACTATGAAAAGAGTTTGGTATGAAATGTGCATGAATGCAGATGGTGCTGCCGCCATGGAAGCCCTTCGGGCGGAGCTAGCCCAAGCCAAGGAGCAGGCCCGGTTTAGTAATGCAGCTGCCGAAAAGGCATCGGCTAAATTGAAGGCCGAACAAGCCGCGCGACGTCAAGACAAGGAGACGATATCCACCATGGCGCGTGAGTTAGAAAATGCGGCTAGCCGCTATAAACTTCTTGAGAAGGAAAATGAAGCCAAAATGGCTGAACTTGACAAGGCCTTATGAGAGGCGAGAGAAGCGCGGTCTGAATCTAGAGCATCCCGTGAGGAGATCCGGCAAGCTGGGGAAATTGTGGCTGGCAAGCCCTTTTTGCTACAGGCTAGGTTCGGTGATCCGAACTATGCTCATCTTAACCAAGTATGGAGTTCTCCGGACAATTTCTTAGATTTGTCGAAGAGTTCTTTCGATGCGGCGCAGTTTTATCAGGTGCAAGAGGGGCATGCAATGGAGAAGCTTTTTTGCTCACAATTTGGCGCATCGAAGCGCCCTCTATTGCTTAATGAACAGATGTCCCATTGGGCCGAGCTGCATAGGATATCCGACGCGGCCATGAAGGATGTCATAGTCCGGTTGTGGCCGACTGAACCTGTTCCGAGTAGTTACTTTGGCCTGGTGCAGCGGCTTGCTGTTGCAGTGCCACGTATCGACGCTGTGAAGTGGCCGGCGTGCATTGAAGGTGCACAAATGGCCTTCGCCCATGTCAAGACATTCTGGGAAAGATGAAGGCCACCGACGTTGCGACGAAGATTCCACCCAAAGGCAAAGACCGTCCGGAACTGGAGCGTTATTTTGAGGACGTTCAGGAGGCCGTCTGCTTGATAGAGGGTCATTGCTCGAAAAACATAATGTTCAAGAGATGTGTACAAGGGTTGTAACAAAATACTTTATAGTTAATCTAGTTTTATGTTTTGCTCGAGAGCTTGTATTCCTCCTGTGTGGCCATTTTAATATAAATTGAAAGTTTTCCAGTCGTCGGCTTCAGCCCCCTTGTAGGAAATATGGGGGTGTTCGGAAAGGCATTGAATCACTCTTTATCCAACGTCTTGGTCCACAAAGGAGGTGATAATGCGGCAAACCAGGCAATCGGACTATAGGGCATTAACACTTTCACTTAGCCATAGGAGTTTTATTGTGGGGCTACGACATAGCCCCTGATATGTATGCGTCGTATCCTAATATTGTGCCTTACATGATTTGATCTGAAAAAGATCCTTCGTATAACACGGAGAATCGCTAAGGATTCGAATAAGTCGTCAAGTGGTTGACCAGCTCTCGCCGCATCATGACAGTCAGTTTTCGGCTTTCTCTAGTGAGGCATTCATCCGGTCAAAGCCAGCACAATCACAGTAGTTCTCCCTTTACTACCCTAGTCGATAGAGCAGAACATAGGGTAGCAAGCACAGGAGCCGGGCAACCCAACTATTGACCAAAGACAATGATTCGGAGCTGATGCATATAAGGCCAAACTTGCGACGCCGAAGTGCGCTATAGAGTTGTTCAGATTTTTACTGGCGACTCATTTGTTCCCATACCAAGCCCCTGGCAAGTTATGCCGAGGTGCGTCTTGTAACACAGCCGATGCGCCCGTACTCATTGTATGAAGAGTATTTAAGATTTGCTCGGAGAAAGTTTACTGGGAGTGGAGCAATATGCCAGTGATAAA